>NC_139669.1:3268108-3398108 GCF_951799395.1 Argentina silus
CTTGCCTATGACTGTTCGTGTGTGTGTGTGTGTGTGTGTGTGTGTGTGTGTACCTAGATCCTGAGCATGAAAGACAAGAAGATGCAAGCTCAGGACAGAAGACGCATCTCCACTCACTTCATCCCCCAGCTGCCCCAGCTTCTGGCCAAGGTGGTGAACATTAACAATACATTACAGTATCTATAAACTGTTTATTTCTTGTGAGTTCTATACACACACACGTCAGCTCTCATGGTTTGAACTTACTTCCAACTATTTGATTTGAACTAGAATCATTAACACCCTCTATCTCCTCCACCCCCATACACAGTACTCAGCAGACACAGAGAAGGTGACCAGCCTCCTCAAGGCCCCTCTGTACTTTGACCTGGAGACCTACAGCAGCACTGGCAGACTGGAGAAGGTAGGAGGGAGATGAGTGGGGGGGGGGCACTACTTACAAGCTGACAGCTATGAGCTATAATGTAATATCACTGCTCTCAGTGCAAGTATTCTAGAAAGGCAGAAGGTTGAAATACTCACCTATCAGAAATCTCTCTGTTCATCATATTCACCCTTCTTACCCAACCTTTTATCTGTTTTATCTTTGTTCTCCTTGTATTCATCCCATATGTTTCTTTTTCCCCGTTCACTCTCTCTCTCTCTCTCTCTCTCTCTCTCTAGAGAGGAGAGAGAGAGAGAGACCTAGAGAGAGAGAGAGAGAGACCTAGAGAGAGAGAAGCCAAATTCCAGAGATGCTTTCAAACACAAGCTCAGGCTCGTTCCTCTTTTAACTTTTAACTCTCTCTTTCCCTCTCTCTCTCTCTCTCTCTGTCAGTTTCTGGACCTGCTGCTGTCCCAGCTGTGTGGCATTGTGGAGAAACACACAGACTCTGTTGTGTTGGAGGCATGTGCCCGTTTGGGCTGTGCCCTCTGTGCCGAAAGCTACACCTTCTCCTCCCGTGCCGACCTGGCAATCAGCCAGCTGCTAGACAGCCTGATGGAGTGCTTCAGCTCCCACCTCAACGAGCTGCTGCAGGTACACACACACTTGCACACGCACACACACACACACACACTTGCCTTGAGTCTCATTCAGTTAATCTCTCTAGTCTTTAACTTGAGCTGATAAGGCTTGTGTGCCCCCCAGGTTTAAATGTTAAAGAACCTTTGAGGTGTTTTGGTAATGAGGTTTTCTCTCCTCTCTCGTCTCTGTGCCCAGGGCACTGCTGATGAAGATGATGGGTACAGTGCTGCCTCTGCCCTGAAGAGGATCGCTGTCTTCAGCAGGTAAAAGTGTGTGTGTGTGTGTGTGTGTGTGTGTGTGTGTGTGTGTGTGTGTGTGTGTGTGTGTGTGTGTGTGTGTGTGTGTGTGTGTGTGTGTGTGTGTGTTGGCCCTAGTACATGTGTTTTTATTTTCAGTGCCAAGGACCTGACTGCATGGAAGCTGTTTGAGCCCTGCTTTCAGTTGCTGAAGTGTGGTGTGGAGTCCAGAGACATCGACAAGGAGGTGTGTGTGTGTTTCCTCTCATATTTCCTGGCAGATACTATATACACACACACACACTTAACACACACATGACTTTATTTTTTGTATCTCATTTCAGCTGATGGTCCCAGCTCTGAAGTGTGCAGCTTTCCACCTGCTCTGGGAAAAAGTGAGGGTGACCAACTCTACACCAACCGAGGTGGGCGCCTTACTACTATGGCATTGCCTGTCTAATATAATAATATATAATATTTGCCACTTACCTGACACTTTTATCCAAAGCGACTTACATTGCAGTGAGTGCATACATTTCAGCATATCATGGTCCCAGTGGGAATCAAACCCACAAACCCACATTACTGTAGTAATACATTCCCTGTATGTGCAATTATGACATCATGGGCCAGAATCTCAAAGGAATGTTTCCAACATCTTGTGGAATCAAAGCCACGAAGAATTGAGGCTGTTTTGAGAGCAAAGGGAGGCCCTACCCAGTATTAGTGTAGTGTTCCTAATAAAGAGCAAAGGGAGGCCCTACCCAGTATTAGTATAGTGTTCCTAATAAAGAGCAAAGGGAGGCCCTACCCAGTATTAGTGTAGTGTTCCTAATAAAGAGCAAAGGGAGGCCCTACCCAGTATTAGTATAGTGTTCCTAATAAAGAGCAAAGGGAGGCCCTACCCAGTATTAGTGTAGTGTTCCTAATAAAGAGCAAAGGGAGGCCCTACCCAGTATTAGTGTAGCGTTCCTAATAAAGTGTTCGGGGAGTGTATAGCATGGGTGCTACCGACATACCTTATTCATACACCAAGGTGCCCATATTTCACCAAGGCACTGCCCGCCTGCCTTATTTACCCACTCACCAGCTGTGAGGACAGCATGCAATTAACACAGCAATCTGTTCGAGAGCAACTGACCCCGCAGCAACACTCTCAGGCTTATACAGTACACACACACAGATTTGGACACATACACACAGGCAGTTATGACTCGGCAAACTGACAGTTGGGCGTTTAGCCAACGTAACACAGAGCCCCAAAATAAACAGACACAAATCCCCTCCTTTAACACGATGCTTCGTCATTCAGATCTCATTCAAATCTGTCGCTCTCGTGTCATGTCTCAATCTGTCGCTCTTCCCCTCTCTCTCCCTCACACACACACACACACACACACACACACACACACACTCCCAGGCAGAGCTTAAGCGTCTGAAGAAGGAAGTACACTCGTTCTGTGTCGTGTGCCAGAGCTGTCTGTCAGTGGGCCAGGCAGAGACCAGAGACCAGGTACGAGCGGGGAGAAGAGGCTGGCAGAGATGACGGGCTGTTCAAGATCTACTCTACTCTCTCTGCTGGTAGAGCTGTCTGGTAGCAGTCATCACTTTTACTTGGGGGGGCTGAGTGTGGGTGTGGATGATGTGTGGAACTCGACTGTGTGTGTGTGTGTGTGTGTGTGTGTGCGCGCGCGTGTGTATCATTTCCGCAGGCGTTTGTGCTGCTGTGTGACTTGTTGCTGCTGCTCGGGGTGGGGGCGGTGAGGTCTCGGCCCGCCCTGCGCACGCTGGCCCACCCCCCCTCTGACTCCCTCCGCTCTGAGATGGCGGCCTTCCTCCTGGACTACGTCTTCACCGAGCCTGAGGATGACGAGCTGTGTGGTAGGAATGTTAGAGCCACTGACTGTCTTGTAGGGCTGCTGCTTTACCACTAGGGGGACAGTGATTCTCAATGTGTGCTGTTCTGTGACCTACTGACAAGACAGCCCTTCAGAAATGTGAATTTTTCTGTCGAAGAATAAATGTCGGTTAAATCAAGTATACATCTCAAGCATTCCTCTTTTTGCGCCCCTCTCCCCCCCCCCCCCCCTTTTTCTCTCCCTATAATGCCTTCTCTTGCCCCCCTCTCTCTCTCCCTCTGATTTTTCAGTAGAGGAAGAGGGGGAGGAGGAGGTGAAGATATCTACCCTCCAGCGGAGGCGAAACCAGTTGGCTGGCTACTGTAAATTGGTCATCTATGGAGTCCTGGACCTCAACGCTGCCACTGACATTTTCAAACACTACAGCAAGGTGGAGACGAGAGGGAGGGAGGAGGGGGTGAGGGCAGAAGGGAGGAGGGGGTGAGGGCCTGATGGAGGCAGAAATGGTCAGAGGGAATGATAGAGTGGAAGATGATGGGGGGGGGGGGGGGGGGGGGGCGGGAGGCAGAGAGGGGGATGAAGTAGGGGAGAGGAAGGAGAAATGGGGAGAGAGAGTAAGAGAATAGGGAAAGAGGAGGGAATGATGGAGGGAAGGAAGAGGGAGAACTGGAGGAGGGAGAGGAAGAGATCACCAAAAAAGGGTACACTGAAGGAAGTGTGTGAAAAGGTGGAGGAGGGGTGAGAAGTTGTTCTCAGAGCCAGTGAGGGGGAGGAGGAGTGAGTCAGAGGAAGGAAGAGTGGGTGACCAACAGGAGATGAAAAAATGTAAAAGGATAGATAAAGAACAGAGGTCAAAAGAAGGAGAGGAGGATGACTCTTTCCCGTCTCTCTAGTTCTACAAAGACTACGGTGACATCATCAAGGAAACCCTGAGCAAAACCAAGCTCATCAGTCCAGTGCAGAGCGCCCGGACTATCTGTCTGAGTCTGCAGCAGGTGTGTGTGTGTGTGTGTGTGTGTCTGTGTCTGTGTGTGTGCGCGCCTGTTTAAATAAACAATACCTGTGTATTACTATGTGTAAGTGATGGGGGGGGGGGATGGACTACTAATTGTGTGTGTGTGTGTGTGTGTGTGTGTGTCAGCTGCTTTCTGCGCTGGCTCCAGAGGAGCGCAGTAGCCAAGAGTTAGGGGAGATCAGAGAGCTGGCCAAGAGACTGGCTATGAGCTTCGGCATTGACCTGCACCGTGTCCGCAAGCCACTGATGACCCTGCACATGTCAGTAACACAAACACACACACACACACACTCTCTCCCTCTCTCTCTCTCTATATATATATCTATATATATAGATATAGATATATATACATACACACACAGTACCAGTCAAAAGTTTGGACACACCTCCTCATTCAATGGTTTTTCTTTATTTTTATTATTTTCTACATTATAGATTAATACTGAAGACATCAAAACTATGAAGGAACACATATGGAATTATGTAGTGAACAAAAAAGTGTTAAACAAACCAGAATATGTTTTATATTTTAGATTCTTCAAAGTAGCCACCTTTTGCTTTGGTGACAGCTTTGCACACTCTTGGCAAGGTGTGTCCAAACTTTTGACTGGTACTGTATATATATTTCTAATCTATGTAAGATCATGCAGTTTGTGCCACGTCTATTTAAAACCATATTTGTGTTCTTGATTGTATTCTCAGGGATGGTATACGGTTTGCGTTCCGCGATGCGGCAGAGGGGGAGGAGCCTCCAAACCTGCCCTTCCTGGAGATCCTGAGCGAGTTCAGCTTCAAACTCCTGCGTCAGGACCGCACTCATCTGTGAGTCTTAACACACACACACACACACACACAGACGTACATGAACACATGTCTTCATCCACACAAGCAATTACTTGACATGCATGACGTTTTTATAGTGTGTTTGTGCACATAGACACTCACACAAATATTCACACAACCACACAATCATTTATCCCCCTTTTGCCCTCACTTGTACACCGTAACTCACACAGTATGTACTGAGTACACGTCACATAAACATATATAAATACTTGTAGGTTGTTCTTACTCTTTTTTTCTTCCATCCATCCCTCTCTCCTCTCCAGGTCAGGTTTCCTGAGTGGTGAGTGTCCCTCTGGTGCCCCCTCCTGGCCATCCCTGAGGATGTACCAGCGCTCTCTACAGCTGGGCCCCACTAAGACCAGAGGAGAGGGGGAGGGGGAGAAGAGCGCAGCCCCATCCCCCCATAGGACCCCCGCATCCAAGCGCAGAAGGACCACCACCCGGGGTGGGTAACACACACACACACTTTCTCATTTTTAAATCTACTTTCCATTGGTTTGTTCAAAAGCTTTATTGTCTATTTTGTGTATGGTAAAATGACATTCCATAAACACATAGCGTCCGTAATATCACCATGGTACATACTATTCGGCAAAGGTGCAGGGCTTGTTTAAATGAGAGGGCTTAGTTAATTAAGGCTGGGGAGGTGGCTGGGATTTAGGAGGTTTAACCTTTTGACCTCTCTCTCCTCCAGGCTCAGTGTCCAGTGCGAGTGGAGGGCCGTGGCTGGACAGTAGCAGTATCCACAGCCTCCCAACTCCCACCCTGACCTCCACCCTGCAGAGACGGGCACCCAAGCAGCCGCCTGTCGCACAGACACACGGTGAAGCCGCAGGCTCTGACGAGAGCAGTGTCTTCTCCCAGCCCGAGCCTGATGGTGATGACGATGACGACTTCTCACAGGGGTAATTCTCCCATCATTTTTTCCCCTGAAGTGTGCACTTGGAGCACCCTGCATGGATTTAAAAGCCCATGCTCACACCAGTCATCCGCTTAAGTCCATGTGAGGACAAGTGTACACTTCAGGGGGAAAGTCCCTATGAGAAGTCATCATCATAGTGGCGGAGTATTGCTCTCATGCTCTCACCAGACCTAGATGAAAGGGGCTAGAGAGTGGTTGACCAGTGGTGTTGTGACGCTGTGTGTTCTCCAGGTCACTGCAGCGCAGGGTAGAGCCCAGCAGGATACGTCAGTCCCCTATTGTCCAACCCAGCCCCTCTGAGCAGTGTGACCTTGACTCACATCTTACATTGTAAGTGTGTATGTGAGAGAGAGAGAGAGAGAGAGAGAGCGCCTATGAGCTTCTCCTGGTACGGTACTTGAGGTTTGAATGGCCCTTATGCTGTGTGTGTCTCAGGTTGTCCCTGATTGAGGAAGATGAGGATGAGGTAGAGGAAGAGGAAGAGCCTGAGATTGATTACTTTGAGAGCGATGATTCTGACAGAGAGAGCTCCATTACACTGGTAAAGCACCAGCCCACTCAGATCCAACCATGGACGTCAACAAGACAAATGTATCAACATTTATACATAGTTCAACAAAAAGAAAGAAGGCGTATTTGGCGGTCTGACCCCAAAACGTCTACGCCCCACTATCTATTCCTGTGGTCTCTTACCTTTGTTGTTCTTTCCCTCTTTTTCTCCCCAGCCATCCACCCGTCACTCCGCCAGTTACCTAGAGGGGCTGTTTCAGTGAGAATGTGGACAACAGCACTATTTGAAGGGGAAAAAACAGTTCTGGGAAAAGATCTTGATAACTCTAACTAACTATCAGTTTTGTCATTGTCATCGCCCTCTGTCATGGGCATTGAAGGGTTAAATGATGTACTTGGCTTTAAGTCTTTTTGGCTTTTTATGTTAAATCACATACAGGTGCCTTAATATTATTAAGTGAATGCAGTGCATCAACATTGCTCATTTGGGAATGATTTAACACACTTGGTGGTTCAAATAGTGATGTTATGCTGGGATGTGTTTTTGTGTTTGGGATGCACATTCTCTCAGGGGAGTTTCCCTGTTTATGATTGTTTTCCATAATATTTAATATTTATAAATCCATTACACTTTCTGAGCATATTGACAGTGGTGGTGTCTTGAAAATTTGTAAATGATGACGGTCAAGATGTCTGCATAAAACAAGGAGAAATAACAGGTTCACTTACTGCCAGACTCAACCAGACTAGTGTAAAACTGGACAGTGGGATTAATTTGGATCTGGCAACCCTAGTGTGCGTCCATGCATGCACACGGCATGCTGTGGTCATGCTCATCATCATCATGCCTGTGTCTATAATTCTGAGAAAGTGATCTTTCCTCATTGAACTGTCACTGATCTGAACTGTGCAAGGTTCCAAGTATTGTTCGCTGTCATTTTCTATGTGCCTAGCATGAGACCAGGGTAATTGCATAAAACTAACGAGGACTCGAGATTTTGTGAAGACAGCCCAACCTTATCCTCGCGGGGTCGCAAAAAAAAAGTCTATAACTTAATATGCGTCTTTGTACCAATCACAACTTTTCGCGCCACTACGCACCAGTTTGTTGAATCATGTGACATCCCAACAACCGCAGTTCTCGCGCCACAGCTAAGGCACGCCTTTGGTAACAGAAGTACCCGTTTTGATTGGTTACCGGAGACGGCAGACTCGCGCCAGTTTTGCACCGTGTCCTGCAACTCCGCGAATGAATTGTCTCCGGTGACGGTGTGAAGCTATAGAAAACATTCATTTTTTAAAGTTGAGCAAAGTAAATACGGATTTACAAGCCCCGTTAACAAGTATATCGTCACCTGTGGTCGGCAAGCATGGCCCCTAAGGATTATTTGGCAGAGAAAGGTACGTTTTTGTTTTACCGGCATTACTCATGCTGTGTGTGGTTGAGTTGCTACTATTCAATTAGCATGCAAGTAACAGGTATAGTACTGCTGAAACGCCTATGCGTGCGTCTGGAGATGAAGAGCTATGTAATACTAATTAGCTATCGTTCTTGACTTTTGATTGCAACATAGTGCCACATTTGTACACTTTTCATCAGGGTAATTAATCCTGCTGGCTAAACCCATCCGCATTTATTAAAGCGTTTCAGGCAGCACACTCCGGACTGTCAAAGTTCCAAAACCAGCGTCTAAAACATTAACGCTAGCTAGCTATCTAGTTACGTTTAGCTAGAAACGTTGGTAGGTGTCCCGACTAGAAAGTTTAAACCCTACTGTTCTTGCTTGTCAGGCTTCAAATTACCCGGATGGAAATGGCAATGGCACTCTCCGACATTGGACAAAGAATTACGCGCGAGGAGCACATGGACACTGAGAGGGGGGGGGTAGTGGTAGTGTAGCTAGCTAACTACTGAAGTGAGCCATACTGTCACCAAGAATATAAACTCATGCAATGTCAATCGTTAAAAAGTATTGTAAAATGCAGTTTGCACATTTAGATAAACTTCTGTAGCTACCAGTACTGCCTGAAGTAGCTAGCCGCGCTTCTGGTTTGAAGTTCGCTTTGTTGTAGATGGACGTCATGTTTTTGCATAACTAGCTACTAGACGTTGCCAGAGATTTTTTTTATTAAGCAACCCAGCTGGGCTTGCGCTTAGTGCCATTGTCTACAGAAGCTGTAATCACACACAGTGGCCATGTCTCCATTTTGGAATAACACACAGCGCTTTTATATGGGACTACTTTACGAGCGCAGGGATAGCGGAGGATTTCTCGAGTGACAAGGCACAAAAGCCATGTGCTGCTTTGTTTACAAAAGCATCCCCAAACGCAGAATTATGTAGTTGAGATGCAGATTTTTGGCTCGAATGGGAAAGTAAGTAAAGTTAATCTATTGTTGGGCAAGTACTGCTTTCGTTTTACTAGTCAAATTCAGAAATGGCACTAGTTACGGTTCGTACCTTTTAGTGGGGGTTATTTTCCTAAAAATGGACACTGCACTGGCAATTCGCGAGAGCCAAGAGCTTGCTAAACATTTACACTAACCTAATGATTGTACTGTAGTATATTAGCCTGAACGCACCCATTAGTTAAGCAAAATAAAAATGGACGCCCATATGTCTGTTTTAAAGGGACAGAGCTTTACCGTGAGCAATAGTGACTCATCGAGATTAAAGATTGCGATGTTACCCAACAAAGGGGGTCGCCGGAGGACAACAAATTAGCTCCTGATGTGGAGGCCCGTTTATAGTGATACTGTCGTGGTTGCCCGTCTAACTTTTGCATGTGCAAATCACTAACTGGCCTTGAATTGAGATTAATATCGAATTGGACAAGTACAGGACCAGATGATATTGTGTGTGTACGATAACAGTTCATATAAAGTAGGAAGTCCGTATGGCCACAATGGAGGTTCCACGGTTCACACCCAGATTCTGCCCTGTCCATAACACATTTGCATTTGTAACATTTAGCAGACGCTTTTATCCAAAGCGACTTACAACAAGTACATTTGTCTAAAGTGAATAATCTATACGTCAGTCATCATAAGCAAAAAGCAATGCTAGAAAAACGAAGGATTATTTATTATTATTATAAAAATAAAAAAAATGTGTTCATTATTGTACTAAATGCTACTGTCTTCTCTCTCCCTCAGAGAAATGTAAGAAGTTTCTGCAAGAGTTTTACAGTGAGAATGACTCTGGAAAGAAAGTGTTCAAATATGGAGCTCAGCTTGTGAGTATAGGACTGTTATGTTCCACACCTTTCTGCAGCTCAGGCAGATGTATACTGAATCCTAAATAATTTAGAACTCTATAGATCATTCACACACGATGGAGAATGTTTCTAGATTATGTCCAGGTATGGGTAATAGTAATAACTGATTACATAGCCAGTGTCCATTGTTTAGCGTCCACATAATCATGTTATTACATGTTTATTGCACAAATTCACCAGCATTTTTGGATTTTCTGGTTCAGGGTGGTTCATTGCAATGTTTTAGCTAGGATTGTTGGTACGGAGCCCCAGTGACTGTAACATAGCGCCTAGTAACTGTGTGTGTGTGTGTGTGTAGGTGTCTCTGGCCCACAGAGAGCAGGTGGCTGTACAGGTTGACCTGGACGATGTGGCGGAAGAGGATCCAGAGCTGGTGGAGAGCATCTGTGAGAACGCCAAGCGATACACAGGCCTGTTCGCTGACGCCATCCACGAGCTGCTGCCAGAGTACCGTGAGAGAGAGGTACCGCACCACAGATTGATATATCCCAAATCAACCCCTGTGTCTTACCCCCAATGCACTTGGTAGGCCTGAGAGGATTGAATATCAGGGGGCAAAACGGAGCTTGCTTACACCTTCCAGATCTATTATTCTCAGACCCCCGCTGTTTCTTGCAATGAGACGGACTGCCACTTCAACACATTAGTCCCTTGATATTATATTGGTTGCCTTGTCAGGTTATTGATGATTATGGTCATTTGAGAACAAGTAAACCTGTTAGAATACTGCCATACTTATGTGCTTGTCCCCTCTGCCCAGGTTGTGGCTAAAGATTCCCTGGATGTGTACATTGAGCACAGGCTGATGATGGAGCAGCGGGGTCGTGACCCCGCAGACACCCGGGACCCACGCAACCAATACCCACCTGAGCTCATGAGGAGATTGTAAGTTCAGTCCACCTGTTCTCCATGCCTCAGTCCACCTGTTCTCCATGCCTCAGTCCACCTGTTCTCCATGCCTCAGTCCACCTATTCTCCATGCCTCAGTCCACCTGTTCTCCATGCCTCAGTCCACCTGTTCTCCATGCCTCAGTCCACCTGTTCTCCATGCCTCTGCCTCCGCCTTTGACTGACTGGAATTGAAACCTCTGTCTGTGACAAAAATATATTGAGAAAACGTCTAATCATAAGGAAAGAATTCTGGTTCTCCCATCTCACACCAGTTATTTCCCCCCCCCCCCCCCCCACAGTGAGCTGTGCTTCAAACCACCCAGCACTGCCAAACCCAAAGTAGTCCGTGATGTCCGTGCTGAAAATATCGGCCAGCTGGTGTCGGTGAGGGGTATTGTGACCCGTGCCACCGAGGTCAAACCCATGATGATTGTCGCCACGTACACCTGTGACCAGTGTGGTGCTGAGACATATCAGCCGGTAAGAGATTGGCCTCAGGGTTGTTATGGTCAATGCATCACAGAAACTAGTAAGCAATGGCACTGCATTAAACTATTATGGATGGGTCGTGTAGATACGTCTGTAAACTTGGCATCTAGTGTAGAAGCCGTTTAGTTTCTCCTGCTTCACTCTCCTTGTACTAACTGGAGCCCCCAACCCCCCCCCCCCCCACACACACACACACACACCCTTTTTTTATTATCAGATCCAATCCCCAACCTTCATGCCGATCATCATGTGTCCCAGTCAAGAGTGCGTCACCAACCGGTCCGGGGGCAGGCTCTACCTGCAGACCCGAGGGTCAAAGTTCGTCAAGTTCCAGGAGCTGAAAATACAGGAACATGTAAGGACTTTACGAATGATGTTCTCCTGTGTTGTGCATTTCTTCTTTGTGCAAGTGCAAGACCCCTTCTCTGTCGCACCCGAATGTATAATAATACAATTAATATAACTATAATATCAATGTAATTATGTTATGTCTGGCAGGCTACGGCAAAGATGAACATCCATATCCATGTAAGCCTCTAACGACATTAGTCGTATGTATTGGTTGTTGATGTAACTCCCTCTGTCCTCCATCCCATCCCCAGAACGACCAGGTGCCTGTGGGGAACATCCCCAGGAGCATGACCATCTATGCCCGGGGGGAGAACACACGCTTAGCTCAGCCTGGAGACCACGTGGCCATAGCTGGGGTCTTCCTCCCTCTGCTGCGTACTGGCTTCAGACAGGCTGTCCAGGTGAGTGGGCTACAACACATCCAGAGGATTGGTACAAGCCTTAAAGTTATCGGTAGAAAAACTATAAAACTATAACTGAAGAGACCTTTGTAAATGTTTTCAATGACTAACCTTGCTGAATGAAGGTTAAATTAACAATTTTGAGTTTAGCTTGCGCACCTTTCAGTGGTGTTTTTGGTTGCTGTTGTAATGGGTCTTCCTGCCCCCACCCCCCCACCCCAGGGCCTCCTATCAGAGACGTATATGGAGGCCCATAACATCATACTGATGAACAAGACTGAGGATGACGAGCTGAGTGCTGAAGAGCTGAACGAGGAAGAGCTGCGCCAGATCACAGGTGTGTGTGTGTGTGTGTGTGTGTGTGTGTGTGTGTGTGTGTGTGAGACTTTGGGTTTGGAAACAGCCCGTAGCCCCCAGTGACCACCTTGATTAACCTTGTCGTCCTCTTTTATTGTAGAGGAAGATTTCTATGAGAAGCTAGCAGGTTCCATCGCCCCAGAGATTTTCGGCCATGAAGACGTGAAGAAGGCTCTCCTCCTGCTCCTGGTGGGAGGGGTACAGCAGGCCCCCAAAGGGATGAAGATCAGAGGTAGGATCACAGCAGTGCCCCCCCCCCTCATGATGTTGCTATCCCTCCTAACTGAGCTGACCTCCTTCAAGGTGACGGGATTGGATATTTTCTAATGATGTTGTGTTCTCTCCACCAAGGCAACATTAACATCTGTCTGATGGGAGACCCTGGAGTGGCTAAGTCCCAGCTGCTGTCCTACATTGACCGCCTGGCCCCTCGCAGTGAGTATTAACCCTTACTATCCCTCTATCTACAAGTCCTTGTGTCCTTTCCCTGATATGGATGAAGATGTAGACACCGAATAGGTGAAAGTAACATGCTGTATAGCTACTGGGAATTTGCTTTCACCCAGCTAGTCCTTCCACATTGCTACAGATGGAGGAGTTGAGACAAGGAGAGAAGTTTTTATTGTTAAACTATAGCCCAAGGAGTTAGTTTCATAATGTGTGCCTAGCCATGACCTTTGCCCTCTGCCCTCCGCCAGGCCAGTACACGACGGGGCGAGGTTCCTCTGGCGTTGGTCTGACGGCCGCAGTGATGCGTGACCCCCTGACGGGGGAGATGACCCTGGAAGGCGGAGCTTTGGTGCTGGCTGACCAGGGCGTCTGTTGCATCGACGAGTTTGACAAGATGGCCGACGCTGACCGCACAGCCATCCACGAGGTGATGGAGCAGCAGACCATCTCCATCGCCAAGGTGAGGGATCCCCTGACATGCTACAACCACCGTGTGTGAGGGGGATGGAGACATTCTCTAGGTTCCTCCTTGCTTATCTGTAGAAATCAGCTTGTTTTGATCTTGCTCCATTTGTGACTGGACTTTTGTATGTTTGTATGTGGTACAAGTCTCGTCACAGATTGGTAGGCATAGGGGGGGCTGATGACTTTGCTTCAAAGGTAGCAGGCGGCTAGTCGCCAGCCCCCCTATTCCAGCCAATCTGTGAGTAGACTTATACAACATCCAAATGTAAAAAGTAGTAAGTCTAGTCACAAATGAGGCTTGTGGAAAATGTTGTCCACTGGCTGGAATCCAACCGTTGTCCAGCCTTGATCCCAAATTGAGGTTGTGAACAACCACGGTCAAAACACCCTGACATTTCATCTCACCCCCCCCCCACCTATCGAGAATATGTGAATACATCTGACCGACTCTCCTCCCCCCCCCCCCCCCCCCCCCCCCCCCCCCAGGCTGGCATCATGACCTCGCTGAATGCCCGCTGCTCAATCCTGGCTGCTGCCAACCCCGCCTACGGACGCTACAACCCCCGTAAGACCATCGAGCAGAACATCCAGCTTCCTGCCGCCCTGCTCTCCCGTTTCGACCTGCTGTGGCTGATCCAGGACAAGCCTGACGCCGACAACGATCTCCGATTGGCCCAACACATCACCTACGTCCACCAGCATTGCCGCCAACCGCCCACTCACTTCACTCCCATCGACATGAAGCTAATGAGGTCTGTTCCACAACATCACCTCTTTCAAAACAAATAATGACACACACCATTACACTGGTTCTGTTTACTGTGATGGGGAATAAAGAAATGGTTCTACTTAGTCATCAATTTATAGAAAAATAAATAAAAAAATCCTCCCACACGCACTTATCTGCCTGTTTATTCTCGCAGACGTTTCATCTTGAAATGTCTTGAAAACAGACGTGCACAAGTGTGTGTGTGTGTGTGTGTGACTGGTGTTTGTCATTGATGTGTAGTTCAACAGGTCTTTTTTATATGGACAGTATTGGCATTGCAGTAGTGGCACCTTGACAAAGGTTTAAGCAGAACACCTTCCCATTCTGAGCTGAGGCTGGTTGTAACTATCATTTATCTCCATGTCTACATTTTCTACATGTATATTTATTTATTTATGTCTACATTTATCGTCTCTGTCTCGAGGGGTTAAATCTCCAGGTGTCATGGTAACTGTACTGCGCTGTGTCTCCCCTCTGTCCCTCCAGACGCTACATCTCCCTGTGTAAGCAGCGGCAGCCTGTGGTGCCGGAGGCCCTGGCTGATTACATCACTGCGGCCTACGTGGAGATGAGGAAGGAGGCTCGCGTCAGCAAGGACTGCACCTTCACCTCCGCTCGTACCCTCCTCTCCATCCTCCGCCTCTCCACCGCCCTGGTGAGACTCCACCCTAACTCCCAACTTCACCTCCAGGACTGGGGGAGCAGTGGGACTCTAGACCCCTAACCCGGGCCGTGTCCAAAAACTAACCCTAGCCCCCCCCGTATGTCTGAGACACTTGTGTAGATCTGGAAAGATTGGATGGGTCTAAGCAAGATGGTGAAAATTGCAAGATGGAGGCACTACCGTCTTGCTTATCCACCCGGTTCTTTGAAATCTACGCTAGTGTCTGGGAGAGGGACTAGGGGTTATTTTTCGACATGGTCACGTCTGAGGTGGGGATTGAAACTCTACAACCAGCTGTGTTCTAAGAGACTTCATGGATTGAAGGGGACAGTCTTGACTCTTCACCGCGGTCCAGTGTGTGCTAAAGTGCTTACAGTGCAGGTAGAGGTGATGCCCAGCCTACCGCAGTGTGAGCACTTCTTTCACAAGCTGGGCACTTGGCTTCATAACTACCCCTATGCCAGCGCTCGTGTGGGTGGTGTGTGCGTGTGCAAGGGAGTGATCGTGTGTGCGAGCCCTCTCACTCTGTGTGGTCTCCTAGCCCCTGGGTGTCAAAAGTGCTGTTTGTGCAGGTAGCTGACTCACCCGCCCTACTGCAAAACCAGCACTTCCTGACACCCTGGCTGGCACTGTGCTACATGCGGACACCCACCAGAGGGCAACCTCTGCAGCTCCCTTGGGCCTGGGTTGCCTTGATGCTACAAACCACAGTCCAGCAGAGGTTTCTTCCAGGCACCTAAGAATTGGTGTGTCATGTGTTCTGTTTCTCCTTGAACCCCCTGATTGCAGTACTATACCTTAGTTAGTGGAGATTTGTTTGTCTGGTCCTGGTCAGCTTTGCAGGGTGTGCAGTCAGCCTGTGTGCGTAGGAGCAGCTGTGCAAACCCATGCAAAACTGACTGTGATTGGAAATGGTCATCATCTGTCACCTCCGAGCATCTTTCAATATAGCCTATAATGACCTACAGTGACTTAGGCACCATTTACAAGCCAGTCATTGCGTTGTTGCTGCCTATTGTGTTGACTGACGTTGAGCTTCAGCCAATGGAGAGACTAGCTGGTGTTGAGAGGCGGAGACTTGGGCAATTGCCGACCATTCCATTGGGCATTGCACTTGTCTCGGTCTGACAGTGCCGGCACAGCGCTGCCTACAACGTCCGATCGACAGTAACACCCAGTCGACACCTCGTTCAATATGGGGAAATCCTGTGTCATACAGTGTTGAGTGTTTGTGCTGGAGACTGTAAGTGATCCTGACCTCTGGTGTTCTCTCCTGCCCCCTGTAGGCCCGTCTGAGACTGGAGGACGTGGTGGAGAAGGAGGACGTGAACGAGGCCATGAGGCTCATGGAGATGTCCAAGGACTCACTGCAGGCGGACAAGTCCAGCACCACCAGGTTAGTCAGCAGCAACCTCCTCAGTACCGGACAGACACAGGGTCGACCTGAACCAACCCGTACTGGGCCGGCTAGGAAATGTTCTTTTTACGTTGTCCTTCCCAGGACTGCTATAGCAACTATGTTGGATGTGAAACCAGGCCAGTACAGCTTAGCTCGATTCGGCTCAGTCATGTGAAAAGGGGGTATACCGCCAACCAGACAGTCTAATGGTGCCATAGAATGGTGTTATTGTTTAATAAGATACCCATAGGCATCCGGTCAGTTAAGTGTTAATGCTAAGACAGAGTAAGGGTCTGGCATGTTTATGGGCTAGTCAGGAGCCATAATGAAAATGGCTACATACCCCGAAGGAAGTGGTAAAATTCCTGTGGTTTTTTTACTATCTGTTCACACAGCAGTGTCAAAACATTCAAACGAGTTGTTGGCGTGTCAGCGGTTAAGTGCTTAGAGTCTCTCGAGTCTTGACTTCGAATGTTTTGCCTCCAAAAACATTCCTAAAAAACGACTTTTTGAAAGTATGCCAGGTGTTGTCCTGTCACTCCCTTGAAATACAACTTACAAAGTCAACATGGCAACATCAGTAGGTAGATTGCATATAGACTTGGGATTTAAACAATTTAAATTGAACATAATCCATCCAACAGGAGTAATTGAATGCGTCTCTAAAGAGACTAGATTTTTTTTGCTTAAACCCATGTGATTCCATCACTTCTAATCCTCAACCTATTCTCCTAATCCTCACTGTTCTCCAGAGCCCAGCGACCTTCTGACGTGATCTTCTCCCTGCTGCGTGAGCTGGCCACCGAGGGCAAGGCTGGGCAAGGCGGGGCCGGAGGGGTAGTGCGAATGGCCGAGGCTGAGCAGAGGTGCATCTCCCGCGGGTTCACCCCGGCACAGCTCCAGGAGGCTCTGGAGGAGTACGAGGAGCTCAACGTGTGGCAGGTCAACCAAGCCCGCAGCCGAGTCACCTTCGTCTGAAGACGCCTCGGCATGAATATGACTGGTGTGGATCGCTATAAATAATGGGCTTCTAAAGACTTAAGATTGGACCTTGACCCCCCCCCCCCCCCCCCCGGTTTGTCATCATCTACCACCATCATGAGAGAGACTGGAATGCAGACCTGCATGGTGGTTTCTGACTATTTTGCGACAGTTCAGTGTGAGGAGAGAGTGTTCTAATGGGGTGCTTATTATACTTGGCTTTCAAGTGATTTTTTTTTTCTTTTTTTAAACGTTAGATGGATGTTCCTCATTAAACGTGTTTGCATTTATTTCCAAAATCGTCGGTCTCTTCCAATTTTTTTTTTTTAAATTGTTATTTGGTTTCAACAACCGTCATCTGGGAATATAGCTAGTTATGAAAACAATGCTTGCTAAACTAGTTCCATGTCAAATGCGCTCAAGTTAAATGTAGCAAATGCAGATGTATTTCATGTCTGAGCACTGCGATAATGGGGAATATCTTCAATGTTGGGAACACTGCTTTGAGTGAGTTTAACCATCTTGTGTATCAGTTCTGTTGAATTCTAAGAGCCTGTATCTACATGTTTAGTTGAAGTAAGGGTTTTGAGTTCATCTTCAGATATTACAGTAATATATCACAAGGATAAAGATTGGTTTGTCATGATCAGTACCAAGGTGTTTTTCTGTGTGTGGAAAGTGAAGCACTTGAATCGTCTTCTACTGACACCTGGTTTGTTACAGGAACAGCCTACCTATATAGACAATTACTGCTTTCAGTGCTTCCATGTAGCACCTGTCAACACTGGCTTGGTCGTAACCTCTGCTCAGACAAATGTTTTTGGCCGACTAAAGTATGCACATGTATCTGTAATTAAACGCGCTATAATAAAGATTTGATGGATAACATTGGCCAACACGTCCGTGTCGTTATGTAGCTGCCTGTCTTGATACTTTCCGAAGGCAACTGTATTCAGACCCCTTCACTTTTTCCACATGTTGTGTTATAGACTCAATATAAAATGGATTAAATTAAGAATTTGCCATCAATCCACACACAATACCCCAGAATGACAAAGTGAAAACAGGTTTTTAGAAATGTCAGTAAATGTATTAAAAATGTCAATACAGAAATACCTAATGTACATATGAGTATTCAGAGCCTTTGCTGTGACACTGTTAAAATGAGCTAAAATGCAAATAAGTTGAATTGAGTCCATCTTAATGCAAGGATAGTAGTCCATGTAATTTGGGAATTAATATCTTTGTTTTTATAGGGTCTCTGATTTGCATAGGAATAAATGACACACTGTGTGGATCAGGTTGTCATGACAAACTGAGTAAGGTTCATGTAATTGGGTGTAGGCCTACTGATTTCTTGAGACCAGCTGTTCTCTGTAATCCCTGTTGAAATGACACACCAATTGCAATCTGATTCAGTTATTTGTCTCCCTTTTTTGTTTGAATGAGGGAAAGCCTTTTTTGTTGAATGAGGGAAAGACAAATGTTGAACTTGCCTACTGGAATGTATGGACTGATCACATTATTCAATGTAAAATTATTGTTATTAACAAAAAAAAAAGAAGCAATATTATTATTATTATTACACGTTTTACAGTGAGCATGCCACGACAGAAAAGCAGGTGTTCCATGGTAGGAAAGTTTTTTTTTTTTTTTTTTAAAAGGCCCTTTTTAAAATACACACGGCACAAAATATTCTATCTGACATACAAGGTCATGTTTGCCTGGGTCAGACATTAAATATAAAGGCTTTGATGTTTTTTTTACCTGAAACATTTTAGCTTTTCTACACCCAGCAGGTGTTGCTTTATTCCCAGATTTACTGAGAGTTTCCGTTTGAAGTCTGGACTTTTTATGACTTTACCGCTGAAGTCCATGGGGTTTTCATTCTTAATTGCCACCAGAAGCTCTGTATAAAACAAGCTTTAATAGAGGGAGGAGCCAGTGTTATTGTTTCTAGGGTTAAACCAATGATATTGGATAGGCACTCATGCGTCACAATGATTGACATGCAGTTCTATATTTAACACCTGCTCCCACTACAACAGTGGACACAGCATTCAATGCCCAGGTGAGTACAATGGTCACTATAGTCTCCTAGGGCAGCCTACAATGATGAAATTATGTATATTCTGTGTTAGAATACTGTCAATAACATGAAAAAGCATTGAGATGGACATGTTTACATGTTGGGATCTATTCAAATAGAGGGTCTTGGTCAACTAACTAGAGAGTTTTAAAGCTAAAACTTAAGGATGAAAGTTTTGGAGTAGCCTAATACTTCACAGTATATTTCACAGTAAGCTTCATCGTTTAAAGATGTTTTTGGTAGCCTGCTGCATAATTAGATGTCTGGATTGCAGGTGGTCAGCATGATTTCTTCGTTGTGGTTGGCGGCAGGGGCACTATGCTGTCTGACGTTTCTCCCAGGTCAGTTTTGGTCTTTTCTGTCAGCTGGTTTTAACATAATGATAGTTACTAGATGGTTGATGGATCATGTACAGGGATAATGAAGTGATATGTGTCCCTCTGCAGGTCTGCTGCAGGCTCGGTCTTTACTGGAAGCCGTCAAGCAGGAAGGTAAAATGTTATGCTTGTATTTTCTCTCTATTACAAGTTCTTTTGTGCAAACTAATCAGTCATGCACAGGCTTTATTTGTCTGTCTCAGAAGCCCCTCATCTGCCCCTCTCTCTCTCTCTCTCCCCCCCCCTTCTATGACTGTCCATGTGCCTGTGACTGTCTATGACTGACTGTCCTGTCTCTCCGACCCTCCTCTCCTAACAGAGATGGCCCCAGTGAGTGCATTGGGTATCGACTCTGATCAGGCTAACGGTTTCCTGACTCACTCACGGCCAAAGCGCAATGTGGACCCCGTATGGTACAGAAACGACCCAGACTTCCAGGCTTACTACCGCTACTACAGCAGCATCGGACACACGGAGGGGGTGAGATGGAATGGGAAATAAGAAAGGAGGGTTATAGCCTCATGAAATTATAAATGACAGGCAGTGGCTAAAGATGACTAGTTGCTATGTTTTTTTTTATTTCATACTCCCTCATTGTCTGTCTGTCTGTCTGTCTGTCTGTCTGTCTCTCTCTCTCTCTCTCTCTCTCTCTCTCTCTATTTATGTATGTAATTCTCTTCATCTATCTCACTCACTTTATTCCGACTGCTCTCTATTCTAACTCTACCTCTCAGGTGTACGAAATTGACAAGATCAGGATCCTGTACCAGCAAATGAGGCAGCTGGAGCACATCTACGGCCCTAATGCCTCCTACTACCAGAACCGCCTGGGGGTACCCACCATCAAGTGCGACCCAGCCAAGGACAAGAATTGCAAAGCTGCACCTCTTCCCCCTCCTCCACCAATGAAAGGTTTCACACAGCCCAAAAAGCCCCCTCCCCCTCCACCCCTCTCTTCGGCTGATGTCATCCACTTGTGCAACACCAAAGACCCTCTCTGCAAGCCCCACATCGTTTTCCTTCCCACCGGAGCCGTGCCCGTGCTCTGCGACCCGCGCTACCATCCCCAATGCAAGCCTCATAAGGGCGAGGTCCTAACCCCAGCCCCCGTCCGTCAGCCCCGGCCTACTCCACCCCCCGTGGTCAAAAAGTACGCCCCACCACCGCCACCACCCCCACCCCCCATGGTCAAAAAGTACGCCCCACCCCCACCCGTCAAGAAGTCTGCTCCCCCTCCAGCCCCCATCCGCACCTACAAGGGGATGGAGTATGACTGCGACCCCTACTGGGACCCAGACTGTCTGATCGACCACCCACCTAGGCCCATCAAGGGCAAAGTCGCCCCTCCGCCACCCCCACCTCCTCCCATTGAGGAGATAGAAGAGGAGGAGGAACCAGTGGAGGAACCAGCACCACCTGCACCAATCGCTAAGAAAGTCCCCCTGTACCCCTACCCCTATCAATACCGCTATCCCTATAACTACCAGCATGACCTCTATGATCCTGTTCGCTTTCAGTACCCTTCACCTGCTGATGCCCCTGCTGACGACGCCAGTGAGTGAGTAGCCCCCCTGCCTCCAGTGAGTGAGTAGCCCCCCTGCCTCCTGAGCAGCAGAGTGACAGAGAATGGAGCAGAGTGGAGAGGATTTGCTTACGCCTTAAGCTTTTTTTGTGAACGAACAAAGACTTTTTTCAGAGGACATCTTCACCCAATACCTAGATACAGAATGACTAAGATGCACCTCCCAATAATGATGGGGCTTTGAGCATGTAACCTGCAATGACCTGCACTAGAGCGATGGTATTACTGATGTGTTTCAGTGCAGATGTATGACAGTGACTGGTAATGTTGTTACAGGAATGAGACTATTGGCAAATTCCCTCATACAAGCCAGTAGGTGTTATTTAGCATTTAGCATCAGTATTCAACCCCACAAAGCAAATATGTAACCATGATGACTCTGAGTGATGAAAAATAAACTTTAAAAAAATCCTGTCATGTTTGATGTTCTGCTCCTACCATTATGATTATTAGAAGGTAGAAAAGAAAGGTGATGTGGCAATGAGTGGAGAGCTCATAAAAGAGGGGGATGAGGCAATCCGTGGTCGGTGGAAAGTTAGGCCAACCCCTGTTGGTGCCACATGGCTGGTAAAAAATACACTGTTAAATAAAAACTACAGGCTAAGGGTCATTATCTCAAGTTCCGCTACCTTTTAATACCCAAATAAACGCTGAGTCCTGAGAACTGTAACTAACGCTAAAACTCTTCTACCTCCTCCTGCTACCAACACCTTACTTACACCACTACTTTCAGAGGCTGTACACAGCAGGACCATATGACATCAAAAACTAACTAACGGCAAATACTCAAACCCCTGGCCATTAAACCTGCAGTCATGCTGACTCTGCAGAGCAGGCTTTATATAATCATTTGAAGATGTGGGTCTCATGTTTTAAACATTATGTATACTAGGGAATGTTCCCTTATAGTGGCAAAAACAGTACATGTCTGTTGATAACTTCAGTCATAAATGGCCTGGCCACATTCATTTGTAATTTGTAATAAGGTACTGTGTCCCGTGTGTGTACACTACCTAGAGAGAATGCTCCTTTATAGTGTAGGAATAGTTATCGATTTGTGATTATTATTATTTGAATGACTGGCCATGTCCATTTGTCATTGGACAAACAGAAAGATCAAAGTCCCAGAAAAAATCAGCAGATCATTTATTACGTACAGAAACATGGAACGACAAAACAAAGCAAAAAGGGGAAAATGTAATTTCTGTTCATGTACATGGATTCATTAATGTGCATACTCACGAATATTAAACAAACTGTGAGTGATTACCGTGAGCGATTTCATACACTGTCCTGTTCTTTCTATTCATGAGTGTGTGGTTAAGTGATATATACAGGCGGCTTCTGAGACACATAGAATTTGCTACCTTGGAAAACAGTAAACTGGTTGGTTGTGAAACTAACATTCAATTGTATCTGATAGTGTGTTTCTGTATGTCAGGTCAGTGGGTACTGTTAACATAAAAAAAACAGACAAGCAAACAAATGAAAATTTGCAGTGCTTGTGATCTCTTCCTCCGCTTTCACTCACTCTCCCTCCCTCTCTGGCGCTCAAAAGAAGAGTCCTCTCATCCTTCGGCCGATGCCCTGTCTGTCATAGAGGACGTTGAACTTGTTGATGAACTGGTTCATGCTGTTGCAGGTTTTAGTGATGGTGCCTAAGTAGGCCATGAGGCCCACATCATTGCATTGCTAGAGAGAGAGAGAGAGAGAGAGAGAGAGAGAGAGAGAGAGATTTTTTCAGCTGGTGTGTTTTACAAGACAGTTTAGCCAACCTGCCTGAGCTTGCTTAAAGGAAATACATGGGCTTTACCGAGTGATTTAAAGTCAGAACATGACAGGCACTTCTTCATTCACCATTGAAAAGTATATGTGAAAAACTGACAGCTGGGCAGGTTGGTACAATAGTAAGGCTAAGATCCAACACTAGATAAAGCGTATAGGCACGGCCAGCACTTACTTATTAGTCTGGTGTGTAGGGTGAAGAGGACAGTACTTACTTATTAGTCTGGTGTGTAGGGTGAAGAGGACAGTACTTACTTATTAGTCTGGTGTGTAGGGTGAAGAGGACAGTACTTACTTATTAGTCTGGTGTGTAGGGTGAAGAGGACAGTACTTACTTATTAGTCTGGTGTGTAGGGTGAAGAGGACAGTACTTACTTATTAGTCTGGTGTGTAGGGTGAAGAGGACAGTACTTACTTATTAGTCTGGTGTGTAGGGTGAAGAGGAGAGTACTTACTTATTAGTCTGGTGTGTAGGGTGAAGAGGACAGTACTTACATCGTAGAAGTCTGTTTTGAATTTGATAGTGCTAAGGACAGGCAGTCTATGGCACAGAGCGTTGGCTTCTCGAAGGATCTCATGGTTAAATGGCACCTCTCCTGGAAAGTCCCAAATCAGAGGAGGGAGGGGGGGTGAGAGAAGATAGGGAGAAAACATTAGCAAAATGAATACCCACATTACAATGATTGAGGTGGGATAAGATTGTCAGGGTATATTAGGACTAAGGATATGGGGGAGGATATGGGTGTGGTTGGAGGACCCTTGCAGATTTTCATGACACCAAGACAGAATGACATTAACAACTGCTTTTTGAGCATTATTCCCCCCCCCAAACAAACAGCAGATACAGACAGACAGACAGACAGCCCTCTCACCTGCTTCCACTGCTTTGACATACTCCAGGATGACCTTCACCCTGCTGTGGAGCATCTTTATCGCACTGTGTTGGGCTATGAGGTGTTCTGCCACTGGAAGAGGAGGAGGGAATAGATGAAGGGACAGAGCATTACAAACGTTGAATTAGACTTCTTTAACTTCTCGGCTTCTGATGGGATGAAAAACAGACCTCGGAAGGATAGCTGTGGGTTACCTACCTGTTGAGTTCTCTCCTGTGCCTGTGGCTGTCATGCGCGCCACATGGTCGACCCCAATCCTCTCCGCCTCCTCTGTGGCCAGAGTGTACGTCAGCTCAGCAAACAACATGGTCGCCTGGGATTGAATAAGACAGAGGGGTGTTCAAGTTTAGAAATCGTGTGTGTGTGTGTGTGTGTGTGTGTGTAGTAAAGATGCTTTACTTACCTCTCCATTTATGATGTCAATAACAGACTCGTATACGCTGACAGGGAGCTGGGGGAAGCAGGACAAATTTTGTTATTATATATTATATGTTGTTATTATATAACCATACATAAGTTATTTCCGCTTCATATCAGACAATAGTTTCCATATACGTAACTCACATCAGTGTGTTTGGTCATTGGGTTGAGCTTGAGGAAGAGAGGGCTCTCAATGATCTCACAAACCTGAAGTGGAAAGAAATACACAGCAAAAGCCAATGAGCAAAGTGAACAGAGACGCACTCATCGTAGGGTATTACCATCAATACAGTAAAAGTTACGTTACTATAGTACGCCTGTTACTTCTCAGTGTAAAAATTGACTTTGGCCTCTTTGTTCCACCTACCTGCTTGTGAATATGGATATCTGATTGGTCAGGAGGACCCCCTGTGGTATACCAGCCCAGGAATTCCATGTCCTTGAAGACCTGTTTGACTGAGACAGAGAGAGAGAGAGAGAGATCAGTGACCACCATCACATACCACAGACTTCTACCAACCAAACAATTTGCCCCAGAATGTCCCAGAAGATCACTCGTTTGTTAACTACAACTTTCACCACTATGAACAATCAAGTCTGCCATCAAATTGTTTGAAAAGGTGAGGTGCGGAAAAATAGTGGTATTCAATTCCGAGTAGAGAAACACAGACACGTGTAGAAGACTCACACTGCTCCTCCTTGGTGTAATAGTACTCCTTGTCAATATGTGCTCGGTCGTCTACAGTGTGATGCAGCAGCTCGAAGGAGTTCATCACCTCAATGTTTCTACCCTCCTGCTTGCCGATTAGCGCTCCTATCACTGTGTGCAAAGGAAAAGATAAAATACAGATGACATGTAAAGTATTACTCAATACAATTAAACACTGCAAGTCTGCTGATTGACAGTGTCACAACTATTCCTCTAACCTTAAAAGATGATGTGTTCAACTTGTTTATTACCGTTTAACTCATCAATGGGCATTAAGGGCAAGGATATCACTGTACATCTCTGAAATTGGAACCTAATCCGCGGCCCTAACCGTAGACCAATAATCCCATTATTTATTCCATACTGAGATTACATACATACAGGAATAACATTGAAAAACAACACCCAGTGTCACAGTAAAACATACCCTGCATGGGCCGCCCCTCCTGAGAGCGGATGCGTATCCAGTGGTCTGAGATGTTGAGGATGACGAGAGGGTGCAATGCCACCGAGACACTCCCAGTGACCCCGGAGGCCATAACACTGGGGCTGACTGTTGGACAGAGGAGAGAAGCGAGATGCGTTACCTAAGAACTTTGAGCTAGTTATTGCTGTCGCATACCGACATCAAACACGGAGCTGCAGCACCTGTTCCTTGCGGAGCAAGCGTCACTGACTGTTGACATGAAAAAGCCGGTGCAATAGCTAACTCATAACGACGTTACGGCAAGAAACCCGGACCTTTTCAGGTTTATTTGATAATTTTGCTTCAGTGTGTACTTTGGAATATTGTTGGCATATTGTATTATTGTGGTTTCTTGGTCGCAAAGGACCAATGACACGTAGCTGCCTACAACTACCTACACAAGTTCGCTATGCCAGCTGAGCCTGCTAGCTGGTGTGACTGAGTGAGCTAGTAGTAGTAGCAAGTTAGCTAACGTTAGCCTAGCCTAATACGAAATCGTAATGCTACAACCACCATCGGCATGACATATACAGCCGGCTATCCCGTTTGCAAGTCTACACAATAACCCAAATAAGCAGGGACAACAATTATGCTTTTGCAGAGAAATTCTCACCTGCCCCATCAACTTCCATTCCACCACCATTGCTCGTCGCCATCTTGTCCGACTGACAGCTGCGCAGGCGTAGTGTGGACCAGGCTTGACCGGAGGGCAGATTTGTGTTATTTTTTACCAAACACTGGGGGCAATGTTTGACGCTTTTGCGACGTTGTTTGTTTTTATAATACACGTGAATTGGAACCTATGGATTTTGTCATTCATGTTTATAATGTCCCTGTTGTTTTCACACTTCTGAATATCTGCTGACTCTCTCAGTCTCAAATAAGTTATTAGTCCGTGTCGTGCATATAGTGTTGTCTTTTTACTGAACGTAGGTACCATTGTTGCATTAGCAACAACCGTTTGGTTTCTTCAGGGTGCAACTCTGGTACGTCAGTATATTTCGTCCGTGTAACGGTAGTTTTGTTTACAAAATGGCTGACTTTAGAACTTGCACTCTCGATTACTTCCCAGAGAATATTTTGATTGATATTTTATCATATTTAAGTGTGCGAGAGCTCGTCAGAACTGGAAGGTATGATAAGTTAGCGTCGATGTGCTCACGTTAACTATGTACATTCAGATTGTGCAGCTATATCCACTAGCTGTAATGTTAAGAGTATGAAGAACACTTCTCTTTGTCGTGTCATTCATATGGTGTAATTTGCAGGGTGTGTAAGAGATGGAGACGCCTTGTAAAAGACCAAAGATTATGGCGAGCTGTTGACCTTACTGCATGGAAAGGGGTAAGAATGGTGTCTGGTAATGTTAGTTACCCTCATCTTGCTTTTTCTTCTCATATTGAAAGTTTTCTGAGGCTGTCATGTCTGTCAAGAGACGTCGGCCATTTTTTTCCAAAGTACATATTAACCACCTCCCTGGGTCCAATTTATTTATCCTAGCTACCTAATACATGTGATGCTGTTTCAGTAGACTTATTATTGTTATTGTTAACTTTTCAATATTGTCTGCACGTCAAAATACCACGATACGTCGCTATTTACACTTTGGCCTATTTCTTAATTAGGACACCTGTTTACTACAGATATTTTACAGAACTTGAACATATCTTTCCTAAACACTGATGCAGTTTTTCTCTTTAATCTCTCCTTCACTGGATGTGTAATCCAACTGTGCTCCCTGCCCCTGGTGTCCATTCTGGGTCAGGTGACATCACGCATGCTGTGGGTTCTCCTGCGCCAGTACCTGGGCTGTGGGCTGCGATGCCTGCGGCTGCGTGGCTTGCTGCTCTCTGCCCGAGGTGGGGCCTTTCTCTCAGAGTCCTGGCTCAAGGCCTTGTCCTCCAGGTGCCCCAGACTTCGCAGACTCTCCTTGCTGCATGCTGACCTGAGAGGTTTGCGCAGCTGCCTGCTCTTACCTCCAACACTGCAGGTCTTGGAGCTCCGTGGCTGTGAGCTCCCCCAGGAGTTTTTCACCCAGAGCCCCACCAGTGGAGCTGATGGTCCAGAGAAAAGGCCTGAGACAGCATCCAGTGCTGCTGCTCAGCAGCGAGGACGGGGTCAGACTGGTAAAAGACCTGCCTCCACGTCTGGGATCGCCATTGAGACTGTTGTCCTTGACAATGTGCCCTCGTTCACGGACCAGCACCTGCAGAGTCTGAGCTCCTGGGAGAGGCTCAGCCATCTAGAGCTCAGAGACGTCTTCCGGATCACTGCGGCCGGCCTCCGAGGCAGCGCAGCCAGGGAGAGCGGCTCAGGCGTGGAGGGGCTCTCCAGGCTCAAGTATCTGGAGATAGGGTGCATTGGGCGGCCGGGTTCCCAGCTGCAGATGGCTTCCCTGGGGCTGGGAGCGGGCTGGCTGGGCCTGGAGGAGCTGACACTAGGTGGCAGGGAGGTGGGGCCGGGTCTGCTGTGCGCCAGCCGCCTTAAGGACCTGCAGCGCCTGCGGCTCAGCTGCTGCAGGCTGGGCGAGATGCAGGTGCTGCGGAGCTGTAGGACGCTGCGGGAGCTGCGCAGGCTGGAGTTCTACGAGGTGAACTTCCAGGCCCGGCCGAGGACGCAGGAGGGCGAAGGAGAGGGACAGGGACAGGGAGAGGGTGAGGGTGAGGACGGGAGGGAGGGTGGCTTGGCAGCAGGTGTGGATGGTGGCAATGGGAACGATGATAAACTGGATGAGAATGACCCTGTGCCAAGTCTGCGCCGCTCACTTGCCGCTCTGCTGCCGCGCTGTGCACTGCTGTTCACCAACTGCACCGTTACAATAGACTCAGACTAGCTGACACACATCTGGTGCACTCTTTCTGGTTGGGTTATAAAACAAACATTCCTCTTATAACCTGTGTGGAAACTCATTTGCTCGACAAATGCTCCACATTTTCACTCGTATAATGTGAAGGCCTATTTTTTCAGACTCAAACTTCAAACTCAATCAAGGTTTAACATGCTAGGTTGCTAATGCTCTTTTAAAGACTCATATACAGCCATGTCATTTACAAACAAGAGGATGTGTGGTCTACAGACTCAAACTGCTATTGGTTGGTTTATCAAGCTCACATGTTCAGAGAACTGGTGCACAGACACAACAAATAAGGCATTGAAAGTTTCAGTGCAGCCTTGATTGTTAACCTCTCGAAATTCAAACCCTACAATCAAAAAGTTGTTACAAGCAGGTGGTTCCATTTTATTTCTATCGAAATGTTCCACATCGCTTGCTCTTACCACAGGTTTATAATGTATGTCAGAAAAGCACTGCACTTAACAATAAATTATGTCATTCATCAGTAAACACGACTTGTCTTTATAATGTGTGTATCTATTTTACCATTCTTTGCACCTATCTGATTTTAGAAAGGGACCAAAAGATAATGTCCTGAAGAAATGAAATGCATTGAATGTTTCATTGACAGGATACATTGGACTGGCACAAGACCTCTGGACAGACATCATTGCTCATTCCTCGTTACTGCTCTTGCCCTTTCCTGTTTCCCATCTCTGTTCTCTGTGGTTGACCATTTAGTCTTCCTAATGTGGTGGGTTCCTTTTATCAGATTTTCACTTGAACTGTGGGGTGTCCGTATGCACCATGTGATGTGGGTTGGTGGTTCAGAGAGGAGGAATACAAATGGGAATTGCGTGATCTTTTTCTGGTCAGTAAAAATATTAGAGTGAAAATGCCACAATGCCACATGTTTCCTTTATGTAATCCCCTTTGGGAAATTGATCATCCATCAGCCTGGTAACAACACCAAGGTTGTGGGTTTGATTCCTGCTGGGACCATATATACCGAGAAATGGATGCACTCACTGCAATGTAAGTCACTTTGGATAAAAGTGTCAGCTAAATGGTACATATTATTATCAGCCATTTAACAAGTACTTTACAGAATTTAAGTACTTTAGTAAGAACACAGAACATGGAATAGAGTGATGGCAGTCATGTACATTTATGAACAGTAGATATCCTCCAGATCTATCTTTTACTTGGCCTCACATGCCATTTCACCCATATGACATTTCAGCTCAAATGAATATTGATCAATTTCTAACAGTAATTGTTATGAAGTAGTCTGAAGTGAGCTATCTTCTCTTTGTATTTATTTTCCTTTGAGTGTATCTTTGCTGTTGTTGAACTATTTTCAATGAAGAATAATTTGCTTTAATATAAGTTATAGCTTTGTTGCAGAGCAGGAGCAGTTTTGGAGAAAAAATAAATAAATATAGCTGCAAGCAAAGATTAAAAGGGGTTCAAGCCATATAAGCAACACCATCAAGGTTATCAAATTGCATGGAGATCAAAAGGGGCAAGAGCAATAAGCTAGGAGGAGAGATATTGTTGGCATTTGTAAGGGTAATGAGCAAGGCAGGGGTTAGGGTTAACTGACGCTAGTCATCACAGGCAAGGGCAATTTCGATGACAAAGTTTCAGGTTAATTTGGCAAAGTGACCAATGCAGGGAACTCATGGTCTTTGCCTCCCTCTTTTGAACACTTGGTGATATTACCAGAATCCCACCAGTGCCAATGAATTTTGTTTGTTGTTGTACATGTGAACATCACCGACGTTGGTACAGGTATTCAGGGGGGTGTCCTTGATGCACATGACAACTTTCATGTGAATTTAACAAAGCGGCTTTAGGACTGTTTTAATACGGCTATGAAATGTGTAGCTTGCCCTGCTGGTCGCCCTGCTTGTTCTGCTCTGACGTCACATCCCAGAGTCGACCTAGCTCCATGTCGCTCATTAAGACCTCCGGTTTCGCTTGTCGCTGTATTCGCGGCTTCAAAATAGAAGCGCGAATTAAAACATGAATGTAAAGTGATAGGGTCACAATATTTTCTCTTATTTTTTTGCTGAAATCAAAGGCTAAACATGATTTTTACTACCACTGTACTAACACAACACTTCTAGTATACATATCAACTGAGTTTAAACCATGAGGGGTGCCATACAAAGATTTATTGGCACTTTTAACAGTGTCCCAAGAGTTCAAGGTGCTACCTCTAGATTGCATTGGGAGGACATAATGTACTGTACACAAAATATCATATGTCATATGAACAATTATGTGCCAATAAGTTGTTCGTATGACACCCTTCTTGGCTATCCGTAGCCTCCACCGGAGAGGTGCATGAGAATTGAGGTTGTCCTCCAATTTCTGCCAGTCATAAATAATTCATCGTTAATAATTGACTACCATTAACTACCATATTCTTACGTGTGACTTATGTTCTTAGTTTCTGTGTTTTAAGGGTATAATATGACTGTAAACTAGTAAACGAGCAGTGACTATTTCCAGTAGCTCCAGTATTGAGAGTGGTAGTTAGTTCCAGCCCCATCCCTCAGATGTTGTTTGAATTAGAGGCCAGACAGACCCTGCAATGACGGGTTTACCTGGAGAGAGAGAGAGAGAAAGTACATTTTCAAATTCCCTTTTTTAAATTGTACATACTTTCTGTTACGTAATATGTCCTTAATTTAGGAAAAATATTATTAAATATCGAAAAGTCGGAACGTGCCGACTATTGTCGTTCATAGAACACAGCTCAATATTTGTAAACTGAGAAACCAATGCTTTTAATTTACATATAATAATAACCGGGAAAACTGGAAAATTGCTAACTGGGGCCTTAAGGAATGACACCTGTGGACGAACACCGGAGGACGACGCCGTCTTGATCCACGGATGATAACTCACGCGAGACAGCTAACTTGACAGAACGCAGCAAGACGTCAGATCATCCAGTCTGTAGGATCCTGTCCTGTTGACCTTGGCTAGGGCATGGGGAGAAAACTGGAGAACATGGGAACAGCGCTTCCGGATATATTTAACCATTGTGTTTTAAATGTTTACGACAGGAAAAATGATACAATTAATTATTTTTTTCAACCTGAAACTCCAGGGCCTTGGCTTATTTATGCTACACCCCCGCCCCAACACATTTATGTCCCTTGTCGATGTTAGGGTGGAACTTGTAGGTGATTTGTAGGTGAAGACAAACTACTTCTTACTTTTAGCTATTTATTTATATGTGAAAATTCTAGACTTGTACAAGGACCACTTTTGGCGAAGAAAATCACAGTCAGCAAGCTGTTAATCTGTAACCAACCTTCGAAAAATGGATGCATTCAAACAGTCAACCAAAGCATTTACAGTATACAAAATGATTGTGATATTGAAATGATTGTGGCTATTTGGTTGGGGAGGAACCATGGTTTAGACTTGGCATCCCTTGTTGTTCACGGGCTGGTCACACCATTCGTCCCATCTGCGGAGTCAGAACCCTGTAAGAGATAAGATACCAACTCTGGTATGGCCTGTCCTCCCTAGCCTGGTATTATTCCACTATAGCTCTTTGTGTAAGCGTGTGTTGCAACATCTTTCTTGATGACCTGGCTCAACCTCTCCATGTATTAATCCAACGTACCATGGGACTAATGCTTGATCCATCGCTCATTTATCAGCAGGCCATCACATTAGTAAATTTAGCACACTACAGTAATGTATTTTTATTATAGCAATAATAAACTGTTTTTATAAAAAATAATTTCTAACAGTGAAAACCATTGGTGAAAACAGACAGGTCTTGGTAAATATTAAACAAAAAAGACTTCACTTCTGGTGACACTACCTTAATCTGTAATTTGCTCTCACACGCATGCACACATTTATGCATACATGCATTCATTTTGTCAGATTTGCAGCGAATTTTATAGAACACACAACCCTCTCCACCATGTTATAGACAATATTGCAATGTCCCAAGCCTCGTCCCACCTCCCCATACACACAACCCCCCCCCCCTTACTCCTGGTCTGTAAGGATTCTCTCACTTTGAATTTAATTTCCTTTCAAAATCACCTCCCAATTTCTCTGTGGATATCAAACACACACACACACACACACACACACACACACACACACACACACACACACACACACACACACAAACATAAGTCTTGAAAACCTTGTTTCATTTCAATTTCTTCAAGATAAAGATGATTTAAGCCACCCATGTCTTCATTATAGTGGATTTTTTTTTATTATTATTATTTTTTTTTTTACATAAATCACAACTTTATCACAAAAAAACAAATGACATTCACCATATATGTTATCTATATTGTTTGGAATTGAGATAAAGACAATATATGTTAAGTATTTTACATACATTTTTATTTCTGACATCTTCAAAATAAACTGTCAGTCCTACCTGCTCATTGTAGATTACATACAATGTCAAAAAACCTAGAGGTATTGAATATTAAAGACAAGCAAAATGAAATCAATGTTTGCAAGAAATGTGGTCCTCTGTGGCTCAGTTGGTAGATCATGGCTCTAACAATGCTTAGGTTGTGGGTTTGATTCCTGCTGGGACCATATATACCGAGAAATGGATGCACTCACTGCAATGTAAGTCACTTTGGATAAAAGTGTCAGCTAATAATAATAGGTATACATAAATGGCATCACACTGTTTGCGCCATGTTCTACTTTCTTGTGACGAGGACTTACTGATATTTTGGTATAACAGACAACTTGAAGACTTGGCTTAGATACAATATAATAATATTTACTTAAGGAGCAGCACAAATTCACAACGGGACGTAAATCAAGCATCGCAGCGAAATTCAGTTTGAAGTTCCAAGCAACAACATCCTTCCTGATAATAATATCTCCCCCCCCCAAAATGAACTTGCACTGTTGGACATAAGCTGTTTTGTTTCTGCATGCGCACATGATTCGAAGAGGCAGTCACCAGAGACTGAAATGTGAGGATCCGTGAGTCCCTAGAACACCCCTGGGAGCAACAACGTGTATATGCAATGGTAGGACACTCCATATTTGGAAAGCTCTTTTTCTGCACCAAAACAGTGTTCGTAAATGAACTATTTATTTCATGGGATCTCATTCCCTGATCGGAAACATAGTCATACAACCATTAGGAAGATTTTAGAAAACTTGAAAAATGTTACATACTGGACCTTTAAAGCCAGAAGTCATGGCAAAACGTAAACCAAATCAGTGCACATTATGTACCCCCTGATTACTGAAACATGACTTAACCTCTTAAATTATGTTATATTCCTAATTCCACTGTGCATAGGTGTGAATGTTTTTTTTGTGATAATATATTTGTTATGGTCAGATCTCATAACCCAAGCGTGGACACAGAGTCAGGACACTAATATAAAATAATAAGGTTTTTAATAACAGGGGGCTGGGAATGGGACAACCGGGGGGAAATGACAAACGGGGGTAGGGCAGGCAGGCAGACAGACAGGGCAGGCAGGCAGACAGACAGGGCAGGCAGGCAGACAGACAGGGCAGGCAGGCAGACAGACAGGGCAGGCGGCCATGTAGGACAGGTATGGTAGACAGGTGAATAGCCGGGTAGGGTTTCTGGGGAATAAAGGAAAGGCGATCAAAAACAGAGAACAAACACGAGGACTAGTATCTACAATACGAAAGAGGCCGAGAAGCGAGACTAACGTGTAGAAACACTGAATAACCATCTGGCGATGAGTGGATGTGAAGCCGGGGTTTAAGTACAGCACGGAGATGAGTAGGCCAGCAGGTGTGGACAGCACAACCTATCCAAATGAACTAGCATCTGCCTTCATCTGGGACACAGTGGAGTGTGAATCAAATGCAGGTGAACAGTCAAGCTACGCTCACTGAACACTTTATTAGGAACACCTGTACACCTTCTCATGGTGGAAGTGGTGTAATGGTGTGGGGAATGTTTTCTTGGCACACTTTGGGCCCGTTAATACCAATCAATCATCGCTTGAATGCCACAGCCTTATTTGAGTATTGTTGCTGACCATGTGCATCCCCTCAGGGCCACAATTTACCCATCTTCTAATGGCTACTTTCACCATGATAATGCACCATGTCAGAAAGCAAAAGTCATCTGAAACTGGTTTCATGAACATGACAATGAGTTCAGTGTTCTTCAGTGGCCTTCCCAGTCGCCGGATCTGAATTCAATAGAACACCTTTGGGATGTGGTAGAACCGGAGATTCACAGCTTTAAAGTGAACCTGAAAAATCTGCAGGAATTGCGTGATGCAATCATGTCATCATGGACCAGAATCTCAAAGGAAAGTTTCCAACATCTTGTGGAATCAATGCCACGAAGAATTGAGGCTGTTTTGAGAGCGGAGGTGAAGGGAGGCCCTACCCAGTATTAGTGTAGCGTTCCTAATAAAGTACTCAGTGAGTGTATATATACTATCCAACACAAGCTTCATACAGCTATTCCAAGAGAATCAATCTGTCACGACTCTGCCTTCATGATCTCTGCCTGCGGTGACTAGCACACCTGTTGGCAATCTAGTAATCGACTCTCCGCTACTTATACCCTGAACCTGCTGCTAGTCAACGCCGGATCGTTTGCCATTCATGGTTTTGTCTTTGTGCCACGCTTCCAGCTCCAGTACCCTGCCTGACCTCTGCCTGTCTGATTACCCGCCTGCCTGCTTGACCCCTGCCTGTCTGACTACCCGTCTGCCTGCCTGACTACCTGCCTGACCCGCCTGTTCCTTTCTATTATACCTGTCTTATTAAATCTGTTTGCTTACCTGCTTGCTTACCTACACTTACCTGCTTGTCTGCATTTGGGTTTGGTCTCTGATTCGTGACACAATCATGGTAGGGAAAGCCTCCCCCTGCAGATGAGAATATAGTACTTCTGTTTGGACTCGTTGTTTCACAGCAGTTTGACAGACTGTTTATCTTCAACCAGGCTTAATTAGTTTAGATATGATCGTCATAAATATAATTTAATAGCTTCATGACAGAGCTCTGAAGTTGAACAGTCTCTGTTTGTTATTTGATTTAGTCTGATCATGACGGTCATCATGGCAACTAAATATTGTTTTAACGCAAATTGAATTCGTGTTGACGTTGTCGACAGATGTATGTATCCACACAGAGGAGTGTGTTTCTATGAAAACAAGTCCAGTTGTTGTTCCGACGATATCAGCGACGTCATTCTGGCTACTGGTGTCTGTGTGGACTAGATGCTGTACATCATTTGCTGGCAAGTATGATGCCATTTCTGGAACATCACAATTTCTGAAATGTAGGCAATGGTTGTTTTATATTTGGCTACATTAACATGTTTACTCCGTTATGTTAATTGCTTAGCTCTGGTCCAGGGCGTCCGTGCGGCTTGCTGGCAGCAAAGCTTGAGTTGGCTTAGCATCCGTCTCTCTACCAGTGTTTCCCAAACTTTTTTTCTGGAGACCCACTTTTTAAAAATGACAAACCATCGCGACCCAATTCACAATAGGCCTTATCTATAAGTCGTGAAAAGAGCGAATTTGTGCATAAATGAACGTTCCTGACCATTTTACTGCCATTTCCGCATCACCTTATATTATCTTGAATATGTAAATCACAACTTCGTTTTATGCACGTGTTATTGAAAACATACACACCTGTTGAATACTTTATAAATGAGACCTAATACATGCATTTAGGCGGAGTTAACAGGCTATTTTATTGTTTTCATTTCCATCAGTAAAACAAACAGAATGTACGCTTGCCTTTCATGCTAGATTCAATGTTATAAGTACAATTATCAGAACAATACGAACATTCAGTACTATCCAAAACATGCTTTTTAAAATGTTTTTAAATGTTTTTTTTAAATGCTCATGCCTATTATCAGAACAAGTAGGCTTGTGTTTAAGTGCAGCTATTATATGTTATCAAACAGTCAATCAATCAATTCGTTAACCACATCAGGTCTATTCCACGTCAAATTTCATGAGGCACATTATGTGCTATTTGCCTGGCTAATGTGATGGGTGTGGCTGCTTGCTTTTTAGTATTGCTTCCCAGTCCGGTGTACAAAAGGTGCAACGCGCATATCGGGAGCAGCGTTCAGTCTATTTCTGTGTTTTGTCTTTATTTTAGTAAGAACAGAAAATCCCACTTCGCACTTGTGCGATCTCGATCCCTCGACCCTTCCATCTGTGCCGTCATCATGAATGTGACCCTGAGCAGGGATGGCTTCACGTCCATCTTCATGATGGCTTCCCTCACGGGCGGTAGTTTGGCTAACGTTGGCTATCTGGTCTTTAGCTGGGTCTTTCTTTTGTATTAGCCAAGCATCCATGTTTGGCGACCCAAATAAAATCTTCTGCGACCCAGTCTTTGGGAAACATTGCTCTATGCAATCATGTGGACAGATAGTCGGAGAGTATCGAAATAAAAATGACCCCACCAAGCCACAGTTTGTAATAAAATCCTTCTTTCACGGACTCTGATGGTTTATCGGGTGGTTGTTCCCTTTGACGGCAACAAGTTGCCAAATTTCTCTTGCAAAGTAATTTAATATAAATTAAAGGCAGTTAGGTTTTACAAAATCCCGAGTTGGAGCTAAAGTTAGGTAACTAGTAGTTAAAAGTTTATTATTTTATTTATTTTTTGGAAGGCACACTTGTTTTCGCTTTATGCCCGCCAAAGAGGACAACCACCAAAGGAACAATCAGAGTGGGGTTGTTTTTGTTTTCATTTATTTGGCGCCGTCTGGCGTCCTCTTAGTTCCCTCTCTATGTTTCCCCCGTGTTTTTGCATGATTGGATCCAAGGTCTTTAGCACTTTCACCAATATTGATGATACGAGCTGTTTTTCCCCTCCCTGCATGCAAAAGCAACTGACATGGTTGAATAAAACTGTAGATGAAGACAAGCAGCACATAAACGTCAGTGTCCACCGAGTGCACATGAATTGTGCAACAAGGGTGTGAGGAGGCAGCATAAAGACAGTGTAATGGAATCAATGTATCTGCCTCTTCATGGTCATGTTCTTGCATTTCCACAAGGATTGCATCTGCCGAATTTGACTTTACCTCTGTGCCAGCTGCACAAACAAGGAATTGACCACTTGATGCAAAGTTTCCTTTCAAAGCAACTTTCCTTGAAGGTACAGACTAAGTTTATTCTTTGTTTCATTGTGAGAGAGGAGCTGCTTCGTGGTTATGTTTTGCATAACAACTGATTGCATCAGGGGAGAAACATTCTCATCAGTGACTGGATAAGCAAATTTTTCAAAGCTAGATATGTGACGATGTGAGCCTCCAGGCCCCGTTTATAGTGTTTCCCACTGAGCACCTGTCGAAATCTGTCTTGTTTTAATTTTTAATCAGTCGTTGTGTGTGTTGCACTACCACCGCACCAGCGGGTCTCAGCCGCATACCTAACCCTAACCCTAACCATACACAGATACTGTATGTTACGTTTCTCCCCCCCTTTTATATCCCTAGACGTAGTATCTGGGGGGGTTCGTATAGGCTATTTAATTATAGTGAGCTTAGTATTGTATAGTCTGTAACAAATTCGATGAAAATACAAAGATGTCTTTACTAATTGAATCCAACCGATCCATTTTTTTTCATGGGGGGGTTCGTCATTCAAACCTGCCTTTCCAGTATGTACACTTCCTAAGTGTGGCATGGTTCATGCTCTACAGATTGTATCACCCTGTCTACAACAGAAATTCACACAGACATCACATAGACCTTAGTCTTCAATCTTTATTCCAGGAACAGGAATAACAAAACATAAAGCACATGCAAGAAATAATTTAAATGAATCATTAAAATAAATAAAAAGGAATAAATACGCCTATATAAAGAAAACATCTCTATAAGTTAATACATGTAAACCTAGCCATATAGCTAAAACACCTGTTTAAATAACATAACAAACATTCAAATGAATAAACATTACAAAGAACAACGAGAGATCTAAATAATAGAAAAGGGGGTGACTAATCACTAAACTACCAAAACTATGCAAAACTACCTGCTTCAGAAATTAATTGCATATTTGTAAGTTGTCCTGCATGACGGAGATCACGTCATGATAATTAGACTAGGTTGCTTGCTCGCGAGTACCGAGGCCAGTAATGACGAAATTACAGCGTGAAGGTGGCAAGTCCTACTGACCTACTTCATAGTTGTTTAACGGATATATAATATAAAAAGTAAGTAAGTGTTTTTTAATCGTGGTTTCATAATTAAAACAGTGCCTACCTGAGTGATATCATTCACCGTAACCGAACTGGGGCTGCGGATACGGTGCTTTTCATGACAAGTTGTATTCGGAATATCGGAAGATGCGACGTTGATTGATTGACTGAGACAAAACCATTTGGAAGGGGGGGGGGGAGTACTTTTAAATTTATATGGTGTATTTTTTCGTGGATACTATTATACATTTCTCTCTTTATATCTGATAGAATTTCAATAACAAATCATTTAAAAAAAAATACAATTAACACCATCCAAAAAAAGGGCACTTTTTGATTAAGTGCGTTGATGAAGTTTATAGGCTATTTAATTATAGTGAGCTTAGTATTGTATAGTCTGTAACAAATTCGATGAAAATACAAAGATGTCTTTACTAATTGAATCCAACCGATCCATTTTTTCATTAGCTGATTATGCATACTTGACAGACTGTTTATCTTCAACCAGGCTTAATTAATTTAGATATGATCATTTAGATTTCCAAATGTGATTGTTGAAGAAATCTGATATGTTTTGTAAGGCAATACAAGGTATTATTTTTTTTAATTTCTACGACGTTTCAGGGGTGTGTGGGTGTGTGCGTGTTTTAAAAAGTTATATGTCCGTTTTTGGAAGTTTTTTTTTTATCTACATGAGCATATTCTGCAACATCATGTGTCTGGATAATAAATACAAACAGCACACATTTAGAAAGAATCCACACTACCCCTGAATTTGTGATGTTTGCAAATAGGGGTGAGGTTAAGCAACAAAACAAGAGGCTACCACTCACTCCACAGTAAGCTTTCTCATGGATCTCATTTGTTTTGCCCTAGTAAATAATGGATGAATCAGAATCAGAATTATTTTATTTGGCCAAGTATATTTGCACATACAGGAAATTGACTTGGTGAGGTTGGGGCATGGGACATAAAAAACAACTATATATATATATATATATATATATATATATATATATATATATATATATATATATATATATATATACAGTACCAGTCAAAAATTTGGACACACCTTCTCATTCAATGGTTTTTTTTTTTTTTTTTTTTTTTACTATTTTCTACATTGTAGAGTAATATTGAAGATATCAAAACTATGAAGGAACACATATGGAATTATGTAGTAAACAAAAATGTGTTAAACAAACCAGAATATGTTTTATATTTTAGATTCTTCAAAGTAGCCACCTTTTGCTTTGATGACAGCTTTGCACACTCTTGCCAAGGTGTGTCCAAACTTTTGACTGGTACTGTGTGTGTGTGTGTGTGTGTGTGTATATATAAGCAAAATATTAACTGGGGTGGGGGAGGGGATGGAAGTCCCAGAGTCAGTGAGAGGCAGGGAGCTTGTTTGTGAGCCCCACTGCCATGGGGAAGAAACTGTTCAGGTGGTGCAAGGTTTTAGTCTTGATAGATCGGAACCTTTTGCCGGATGGAAGTCTGTGGAAGAGGTGGTGACCAGGATGGGAAGGATCAGCGATGATCTTTCCTGCTCTCTTACTGGTCCTGGAGTGGAACAGGTCTAGGAGAGACGGCAGGTTGCAGCCGATGACCTTCTTGGCTGACTGAATGGTCCACTGCAGTCTACCTTTGTCCTTGGCAGTGGAATTACAAGGGACACAGGATATTCAATGTAACAAAATGCTTGGGGCAAGAAAGTCTTCAACAATACAACAAGCAATCAATAATGTAAATACAAATGGGGTGGGGGGTGTCAGTTGAGCCTTATCGTATAGCCTGCAGGTAGAAGCTATTAAGAAACCTGTTGTCAAGGACAGTCGAACAGGATGTCACGCCCTCCACTTCCACCTGGCCTGTGTCAGTCTCTCTCTCTCCCCTGTCTGTGTCTGTCTGTCTCTGTCTGTATGTGTGTGGGCGTGGCCCCAGGCTCCAGCGATCCAGTTGTGTCATCATCTTTGTCTACACACCTGTGGTTCATCATATCATCAACTTGCAGTATTTAAACCCTGGTTTCCCATCCACTCACCGTGCCCTGCCTTCCCTGCCACCCAGCCCTGCTTATCATTTACCCTGCTTTCCTGTTTCCCCCCTGTTCTTTTATATACCCGGTTCTTTTATATACGTGTCCTGTGTCTGAGTTCTGCGCTTGGGTTCTTTAGCTTGGACTGTAACACAGGATACTTTCAATGGTGCACCTATATAAGTTTGTGAGGATCTGGGGGGACATGCCGAATTTCTCCAGTCACCTGAGGAAAAACAGGAGCTGACGTGCCATCTTGATCACTGTATGGGTGTGGTGTGACCATGACCACCCCCCCCCCCCCCGATTATTGTCCTGGCACCAGTCCGCCAGGACTTTTATTTTTGTTCACTTTGATATGTTCTCATGACTTAATTAATTAATCTACCAACAGATGAAGAGAATGGGAAGACAGCAGCAACTAATATTGGGTGTCATTCCGTTGATCATCATTTATGTTTTATACGTAAGTTCTAAAGGCAAATTCAAGTCATGTTACCCTGCATATAATTCTAAAAAAAAAAGACATTTTGCAAGGGGATAATTAATAAGTGAAATTATTGTAATCTGAATTGACTGGTCACTGTCTGTCTTATGTCCCACTGTAGGTATTTCAACACCACGAGAGCTCAGTGAACATCTTACCTCCATTTTCACAATACAAATTGAATTACACTCCCTCCACCAAGCCTCTTTGTAATGACACCATCAACAGGACCTTCATACCAACCAATGACCCATTAATAAGTACGGAAGACTGGGAATCTCTGGTGAGAGAACTACAGTGGCCGTCACCAACTCAAGTCCTCTCATCCACACAGGAGGCCACAGACGCTACCAAATGTTCCTTTTCTCTCGTCAACCCCAATTCAAACCACACAGTCGGAGGGTATGTAGATGTGACAGTTGTTGCTAGAGATGCCAGCAGCAGGGAGAAAACCTATGGAGGGGATTTTTTCCAAGCCAAGCTCTATAACAAACAGCTGAAGGCCAGTACTTATGGAGCCGTGACAGATCACTGCAACGGCACCTACACAGTCCGTCTGGCCCTGCTCTGGCCCGGAGCTGCCCGGGTGTCTGTCCGCCTGACGCACTCCAGCGAGGCGGTCCAGGTGCTGAGCCGGCAGAGGGAGCAGGACCCTGACAAGGTCTACTTCCGTGGTTACTTTGAAGAAGGCAACAAGAAGGAAGTGGTGATGTGCAACGCCAAGAGGAGCTCTAGGTTGGTGGGGGACGGGTCGCAGTGCTGCTGTGAGTACAGAGAGCCTGTCACTGGGGAATACTGGTTCTGCCGACGGCCATCTTCCCTTCCCTGCCAGGCACTGGTCTACCACAGCATGGGGGGTTACCAGGCTATACTCTCCAAGCTGGAAACAACCCTTCTTAAAAGGTACATCCCCTGCAACATGAGCCTGTATATAGGCTAGTGTGACTATATATGTATATAGCCTACTGTGTGGCTTAGAGCATAACACATGTGGTGGAAATCAGGGTCTAGGGGATTTACCACCATAACGATCTTGGTGAGACTTTGCAAAAATGCACGAACACAATATCTGTTTAGTAGAATTGAATAATGGTTGCAAGCGTAGCAAACTGTACCATACGGATAGAAAGCGCCATATGAACAGAGAGCCTCGATACAAGTTACAGCATACAATTTATACCTTTGAGATGGTCCGATGAACAGGCGGAGCTTTCACATGATTAACAATGCAACCTTGAAAGCAGGTGGCATGATCTGCAGTAGTCCTAGATAACACCCTGGGGCCAGGCTCCAAGAACAATGGTCCTGTGGTTAGAGGTTTTACGTCTATCGCTTGGGGACATACTGATCCTATGAAAAGACACTTAATGTGTATTTTCATCTTCTACTGTCAACAAGTTGTGTAGGGCACCTCTGGATTGATGGTTATTCTGCTACAGGCAGTAAATATAGTTAGGCTACTAGTTAGGCCTATTGCCTTGTGACTCGATAATGGGCTCGGTGTAACTACCTAGGGGGTTAGTCATATGGAACACTAAAGCACATTCCAATACATAAGTATGTGTGTGTTAATCAATATATGTGTTAATCAATATGTGTGTGTTAATCATAATGCTGGAGTATGTACATATACTGGTTTTTCCATTACACACATTGAACATGTGACTGTCTACGTGGGTCAAGTCCTAGAATTTTGAAGGCCCAAGGCAAGATCTTAGCTTGGGAACCACCCCACCCCCCACTCATGCTCCCAATCTCAAGCCCCATGTCTTCAGCTGTACACTTGGAATTTGGAAAACTACAAGGTGCCATCATTAATCCTTTACTGTCTTGCAAGAACACCTCTAGTTACTTGTAATAATTTTAAATGGTTGTAACATAGCAGCTTTTATTTTCTACAGTTCCCTCAACGTTATAATACCAGGTGACGATTCAGTGGTCCATGTCCAGCAACAGGTCATTGAAACCCGTAAGTCCCGAACATTACTCCTTTTCTCACTGAGCAGCCTCCAGCCAAAGAGAAAGAAGTAGGGGTGTAGAGTAGTCAGAGTAGGGGTGCTGATCTATGATCAGTTTAGCCTTTTATATCATAATGAGTAAAATTACATGAATATATCCGAGATCACCATGTCTATCTCTCAACAGCAGTAATTGATGGGGAGATGCTGTGATGATGAAATCACAATGTGATTGCCATATGCTATAGGCTGTAGTGTGTATTTTTATTTTTCAGAAGCCATCATCTGCTCTTGGATGTAATTTAAGATAAAGTCAGATCATGTTGTTCATCTTGCCTTCATGTTATTGACGAAAGTGGATTCAATGTTTATACAGTACCTTAGCCTTGGTAACCAACACTGTATTAGTGTATGTTGTCATCCAGTTGTCATCTTAATCATTAACCCCACCATATTACCCAGAAGGTCTGAGAATAATGGATGCTTGTCTTTGTAGGATCACATCCAAAATGCCAACCTGGTTTGCAAATCCCAGTTCCGGCAGGATTCTACTTCCAGGATCGCTGGACATCAATGGTGTGTGATGCACGGTCGTTTCCCTCAGCTGATCTAGTGTCTGGGTGCCTCAAAGACAAACAGATCCTAATGATGGGAGACTCCACCCTACGCCAGTGGTTTGATTACCTGAAGCACGCTGTGCCAAGTACGATACAGCTTGTAGTCTGCAAATCTATTCACCTGCAGTTTCTGGTGTACATTATGAAGTGATTTATTTGTCTTTAAAGTGAAAATGGTAGGCATATAATATTTGAGTATTGTTGCTGACCATGTGCACCCCTTCACGGCCACAATTTACCCATCTTCTAATGGCTAGTTCCAGCATGATAATGTCAATCCTACTTTGTTACACCTGTCTTTAGTGCATTCCCTTGCACTCCTCCCAATGTCTATCTGCCAAATTAATTTACATGAGTTGTACTTACATGAACTTACATGACTTACTTCATCAGCAATGAAATCCCTGGACCTTCACACCTCAGCCAAATCTGGGCCCCTGGAGGCTGTTGACACCCAGTCCAACACCCGCCTTATTTGGCGGTCCCACGGCCCCCCCCTGCGGACCAACAAGACCCCCTGGGCTGACCTCCACTACATTGCCAGGGAGCTGGATGACCTGGCAGGGGGCCAACACTCTGTCTTCATCTTCACCATCTGGGCCCATTTAACCACTTACCCCCTGGCTGTGTACGCGCACCGTCTGGTTGTCATCCGTAGGGCCGTGGCCGCCCTGCTACAGCGCTCCCCCAAAACACTAGTAATGATCAAGTCATCCAACACGGGCTATAAGGATGTGTATGGCAGCGACTGGCTCTCCTGGCAGCTTGACAAGGCTCTCCGGGTGATATTTAGGGAGTTGCCTGTGGTGCATGTTGATGTTTGGCAGATGACCTCGTGCCACTACTCCCCAGACAACATCCACCCGGCTCCAGTGGTGGTCAAGAATGAGGTTGACCTCCTTCTGTCCTTTGTCTGCCCACAGTGATAGAGTTACGTTAGTAAGTAAGTTGTGTGAGTTATAAAATCTGTTATTTTTCTATATTGGGAAAGGGAATCTCCATGACAACAAAATCAAAGATTTTATCATCTGTATTATTATTTTAAGAAATAACTGTTAATTTGATTTATTATTTTGATCAAGACAAGCTGTATTGCTATTTGACCTTTCCTGCTGAAATTCTCAATAAATTCCTGAAATCTATCTAAAAACAATCTTGTCATGCGTAGGTGTGGTAGGAGAAACCATGCGAGTACTGTTTGTGTAAACAGGTGTGGTTGCACTGTCTCAGTTTGACCTGACAAAAATCCCAGTGGGGTCAAAATGTCCTTTTGTGCCATGGGAGCAAGGCTTGTGGGGCACACACACGACCGTTGTGTGATTTCCACAGCTTACCATCATATACAGTATACAACCATGTAAGACCCACGCGTCCTTCAGATCCCTGAGGAATGGGTTTGCAGAGAGATCTTCAACTTCCACAAATACAAGCATGCAAAGATGTGTATGCTGCTATTTGCCATCCATTGTATTGTCTAAACTGGACAAGGCAAGATTCTAAGTACCAGAGTGCTGGTTTGCAGAACAGGAATTTGGCCAAGACAGAGATTTAGGAGTTTCACCGGTTTAACAATGGAAGGTTATAATTTGTCATTCGATAAAGGATCACATGGTTGGTCGTCGCCTAGCTATCTATTTTACCGACAATTTGAAAAATCTACCTCTCTCGAACATAACACGTTTTTGTAGATATTTACTAAAGTTAACCGACAGTGGGTGTTGCCATCACGCTTGTCGTGAATTATTTATATTCTACAGACTATTCTACAACTTGTGTTGCATAAAAATACTTCGTCGATGTTCCCTGTGTACCAAAGGTACTTTCCCATGCCCGTCCAGTCCGTGGCGGTAATGCACAATTTACGTCGATTGCCAACCGCCATAAAACCCCACAGAAGAAGAAAAACAGCCAATCGCATGCGGTAACAGTGGCTTTTGAAAACGTTGGCGGTCGCGGAAGCCAGCAGCGGCAGCGGCAGCGGCGGCGGGTTAGAACACGGAGGGGTTGCTGCCTGCACTAACAATCTCACATTGTTGTTTATCGTGTTTTTACTCCAATCTTTTTCTCAGCTATTTCAATATGATGCAGGTAAGAATTTTACTTGGTTAGATACACATGTTGCAGCCTTTAGTGATCTCCATTCGTGTAGTTAACTTAAGCTGATAATGAATGGCTCGGCTAGTATTGTTTGAAATCTAGTTGGTGTGATTTGCTAACATGCATGGCTAGCTCTACTGCCAGCTAGCCGCGGTGTATCGACGTCCTCGGGCTTTTTTTAAATTAATTTGTCTTTTTCTTTTAGCAGAATAAGGAGAATCACGATCCTAAAGTGCTCCAAAGACCGGTAGGGCTTCATCTCTACCAATATGTGTAATCAATTATAGCCACTGACATAATGTAACACAGCTACTGAAGTCGTAAGGCCTATTCGATTTCACTCATTTTAATTACTATCCAACATTAATTACTGGGCTCGCTTTCGCGTACATTAACATGGGTTTTTATAGGGACCATTGGTTTCCTATGACACATTTTGAAATGCACCGTCTCTTTCATGTTTTAAGCTTGACACCTCAATTCAGTTTAAAATGTGTAGACTGAGACTGACTCTATTTTATAAAAAAAAAAAAAAAAAACTTTCATTCAGATTGTTGATACTATTCAGATATTTTAAACTGTTAGCATTTGAGGTCCATTAGGTTTATTAATTAACAGGTTTCTATCAGGACCATTGGTTTCCTATGATACGCTTTAAAATTCATCTCATTTTAAGCTTAATCTCAATCCAACTTTAAAATGTGCCCCACTTAAATCATATTCTATACATACTTTTCGTACTATTGGCTTTTTTGAATCTACACGTTTAAAGTTGCATTGTTTCAATGAAGGGCGTACTGTTGCTAGGGCCATACTCAAAATGCTACTCCTCTTTCATCTTTTAATCTTGACAGTCCAACCCAACTCTGCCATATTTAGATTTTGCAAACTCTCAAAGTTTCTTCAGGAACATCCTTTTCTTGTTCTATAATAATGCTGTCCTAGCATGTTATGGCTAACACTGTGTATTTTTTTGATGATAGATTACAACTCCAATGGCTAGTGTGGGTCCACAGCGAGTTCAAGTGAACCCTCGCCCAGAGGCTGCAGACAAAAATGCCATCACAGGTGGGCACTGCCATCATAAACCATTATACATGTGATGCCTTTTAATATTTTTCAGATGGCACAGCAGACTTTCTTGGTGTTGTATAATTCATTGTCTTTGTTAAGTTATGTATCCCCATTTCCCCACAGGTCTTGGGAGGGAGCCCACCAGTTCCTCCTCTAGTTCACCTCCACAGTAAGTTTGCTTTCCCACAAAACACGTCTTGTTAAAGGCTTAAAAATGACTTGGATAAAAAGGATTTAAGAATCTTCTAATGTAGTATTTTGCTCTGTGCATTTCATGTCTTCTGTCTTTGTTTACTTCACCGACACTCGGAGATGACTGGGTGATGGTTTGTTTGTTTGTGGAAAATGTTTAAGTCTAAAATAGAATGTTAGGCCTATTCTGTTCTTCTATATATTCAAGGTTTAATCTCCCTGGTGTTGTGTTTAGTTTTCCAACAAATGTGCTTTATTTAAACAGGAAATTCACCATCAAAGACTTTGACTTTGGACGGCCTCTGGGGAAGGGCAAGTTTGGGAATGTGTACCTTGCACGGGAGAAAAGGCTGAATGTTATCGTGGCGATGAAAGTTCTGTTCAAGTCTCAGATGGAAAAAGAGGGTGTAGAGCACCAGCTTCGAAGGGAGATCGAGATTCAGTCCCATCTCAGGTCAGTACCCTAGTTTTGAGTTTAATTCACTACCTTGTGATGGAATTTGACGTAATCCTGACTGTTAAATCTCCTCAGGCTTCATGTTGTCTTGACAACCATTCACATTTATGTTTGTGCTCTGTCAGTTAATAACTCTACGTTGTATCCCTATTTTAGCTAGGATTCAGGCATGTCTAAAGACTATGTAAACAAATTAATTAAATGCTAGCAAGTGGTTTTGACCCAGCTATTGACCTGAACACAATTCTTGCTTTACCTGCATATTGTTTTATGGATATATACAAAAGTCATTGAATTAAACTATTTCTTTCCCCTTTCTTAAGACACCCCAACATCTTGCGCTTCTACAACTACTTCCATGACCGCTCACGGGTCTTCCTGATCCTGGAGTATGCTCCACGTGGGGAGATGTACAAGGAGCTGCAGCGATGTGGGCGCTTTGATGACCAGCGCACTGCCACGGTAACAGAAGTGTCCATGTGTGAATCGCAAATATCTTTCCTCAACGTCATGCCTCCTCCAAAAATATTGTATAAGATGGTCCGAGTGGAGGAACCTCCGATCTTCTCTTAGTGATGTTGGAGAAGGTGAGGGGAGGCAAGAAACCTTTGGGATTTACCACAGCCCTGTCATTTCTAAAGCCGAGATGAAACTGCCTAGTTTTGAAACTGCACAGATCAAAACAGCATAAAATGATGAAACTAAAATGATCTTGCTATCTCTCCAAAATTCCCTCACTGAAACAGCAAATGTTAGCTAAGTTATCCAACTAGCTAGGAAGCTAGTTATAACAAGCTAACTGTCAACAGAGTTGCTTTTGACAGCTCCATCTCGTCTTAAGACTGACCGTTTTTAGACTGACTTCATGTTGAGTCTTCGAGACGCTGATAGGAGAAGTCCTAGCACTGAGTAGTTCAGATTAATAAAACAGCGTTCTGAAATCGTTGGGTCTTGACTGTAGATCCTGACCGATACTGCATTTTTTGAGTGACAATGGTAAAAGATGCTCTTAATGCTGATTAGGCAAAAAATCATATCTCAATGACCTGAAATGATCTCCATTGATAACTAGTGCAACATTCATTTATTTTATGGGCTGTTACTTATTGCCAAATGAGAATTTCACATGTTCAGTACACTGCATATTGATATCAGTGATTTGCTGTTCAATCTAACATCCACTGAGTTATTTGTTATACGCATTATACTATATTTAATTTACAAAAACGTAAACAAATTCACTTTGAAAAGCATTCTTAAAACATAAGAGTTGCCAACCACCGTAATTTAATGGTTTATTCCAGCCCTCCCCCTCCCCAAGATTAACTTTTGCAAAGTGGTATATTCTGCTCTCTTCACAAGAGTAAACAAACCTGCATGTGTAGTACCTTAATTGGAACAACGCAAACTGCTTATGACAAAAGTTAGCTAAAATGTCTGACTCTTAAATTCATGGCTACAAGCTAGCCATATTAACTGATTAAATAAATCATTGGGAAATAATGTAACTCCTCACTTATGCCGAATAACTCTTGTTCAGTCAACATCCTTTTAGTTAGTGCCTGCTAATTGACTGCTGGTGCTACTTTGCTAAATTCAGCCACTTCATTAGGCAGTCCAGTAAGAACAAACACCAATGTACATGTTTATTAATTCCTAAAAAGTCATGTGTATAATTTGCTCTGGAAAAACCCAATCACAGTTTTTTTTCATTATCAGAGGAATATGTGCCGATTTCTGTAAAAGGCCAATATCAGCAGATAATATCGGTGCTCGGATATCTGTCAGGCTGTAGTTGTATGTGTACCTGACTTTTGGTACACAAGCCAGATCTAAATTCTGAGGAATCTATTGGTTTTCTTCTCTATCCAATGACTCGAATTGTAACGTTTTGTAACAGGATGTTGTATTTGCAGTTGAGTTACGATTGCTGGCATGTGTTGCATGATGGTCTGATTGTGGCCTTAGTAAGTTTGGACCAGTTTAGGGAATGAGACGTGACACATGAGTTTTGACATGTCTTAATTTTATTAAACTATGTATTGTTCAAAGCCGACTAGAAGTGATCTAATATCTGCAAATGCCCCTTTTCAGTACATGGAGGAGTTGTCTGATGCACTGATGTACTGCCATGAGAGGAAGGTAATTCATCGGGACATCAAGCCAGAGAATCTCCTGCTGGGCTTCCGTGGAGAGCTGAAAATTGCTGACTTTGGCTGGTCTGTCCATGCTCCGTCTCTGAGGTGAGGAATCACCGAAACCCATTCCAGCTGCAAACTGGATTTAATCAAGATGTTCTGTGCAGTCTTGGTCATGGTCAAGGCTAGCGTATTCTCTATCGGTCACTCACTGCAAGTCTAACACATTTCCCCCCCTTAATGTTGAGTGTATTTCTATTATGTGGGGACCAATGGTGCTTTGTAGACCACCATATCTTGGAATGTCATTGTCACCATTAAAGCTGCAACTGTTCTTGTCTGCCCACCCCCCCCTTCTAGGCGCCGCACAATGTGTGGAACACTGGACTACCTTCCCCCAGAGATGATTGAGGGGCGCACTCATGATGAAAAGGTGGACCTGTGGTGCATAGGGGTACTCTGCTATGAGTGTTTGGTTGGAAACCCCCCGTTTGAAACTGCCAGTCACTCTGACACATACAAGAGGATCACAAAGGTTTGCATATTTTGGAGTGAAGGCAAGAGAAATGGAGAGAAAGAATGTCTTTGTAATTTAGAAACATTTGCTGACAGTTGAGAAATGGCATCGTTATTTACATCTCCATTGCAATGGATATAGATATGCAACCAAGGCTATTGTAGACGGCGAGACTGACTAATTACTTTCCCTGGGTTGTAGGTGGACTTGCAATTCCCCAAGGTGGTGTCTGATGGTGCGCGGGATCTGATCTCAAAGCTCCTTCGGCACAGCCCGGCCATGCGTCTCCCACTGCAGAGTGTGATTGACCACCCATGGGTGCGCACCAACTCACGGCGAGTTCTACCCCCAGTCTGCACTTCCAAGAAACCCTAAACCAAGCCTTGGTGCCAGTGTGGTAGAATGACTGTCATCTGGAGGGACCAGTTTTCACTTTTTTTTTTTTTTTTTTTTTCTTCTTCTCTCCTTCTTTACACTGCCAGTGTCTTGGTATGTCATGACTTGAATGCCACTGTCACCCTGGTGATGTACTACTGTACAGCTTGTTGTCTCGTCTACATGTTTAGCGTCTGTATTTATCAATGTTTGGCATTTTAGTTGTGGGATTGTTTTTGTTTTAATCCCTCCAAGATTTTAAATGGCCATGACAATATACTATTTCTCTCAAACTTAATCCGGCAAAGTTATAAAACCACAGCACTGCCGGGAGCAAACTGAAATGGGTGAAGGGGAAAATTGTCTGATACCTTTAATTTCTATTAAATATGTTTTCAAACTCAAACACACACTTTTTGTGATCAAATCTGTATTTTATTTTATAACAACCACTGAGAGTAACAATACAACAAACTATGAAATGACAGAAACAAATACACAATTCCTACTCGCACCCCTACTTATTTTCCGTATAATTACTTTTTTTTTCTGTGTAAATGTAGAATGTAAATAATTATACAACAACTATTGCGCACTATTGTACTAAAAGACTCAGTAGTCGTAATAACGGACACATGATAGCGTGGCCGAGCGGTCTAAGGCGCTGGATTAAGGCTCCAGTCTCTTCGGGGGCGTGGGTTCGAATCCCACCGCTGTCAATACGTTTTTGCAATCCGAGCAGTCATTTAGAGATGTCTTACCTACCGGTCTGGATCGTTGTGGTGCCTGGCTATCAGTTACTTGTCACTAAATAATTATCGCAAACATTGACATTTCCTGCCAACAGTGCAGGGTGTATCGAAGTTTCATACTGGGATAATCGATCGACTCATCCGGTTATAAATTGAGCTCATTATTATTTTATAGGAACAACAGTCTTACATTTTACTGTTGCATTATATCATGTTACCATTGATACCATATACACTCACCGGCCACTTTATTAGGTACACCTTGCTATTACAGATGATGCATATTGTATACAAATAAAAGTGGATACAAATGCAAGAAGAGAAATTTGTAAACATTGCCATCTACTGCCCGTACCGACATTTTCATGTACCGAAACAACGACGTGTGGGGTCTTGAGTAAAAGTCTATGGTGGGGACATTTGCACCGAGTTGACCATACTGAAATGTAATATCACTACTGTTTGACATAAATCAGAATAACGGGGGGAGAAAAGAATGATTGTTAACTTGCATTCGAACTTTTACAGAATATAGTATGTCTATAATATAGTATGTCTGGAACTTTTGTTGTGCCTATTGTGTCAGCTGCTGTTTCTGCCGACAGAGGTCGCCAATCTAAAGAGCGTTAGTATTTTCATTCCGGTTGTATATTGTTCAACTTCCGGATCAAATGAGTCCTTCCAAATCAAAATATTAGCAACACCGATAACTTTGGGTGTTACTTATCAGGTGATTCTGACATTTATTTATTTGATTATCCTTTTCAAAACTGAGTTATTGTTACAGATGGCTGGTTTACCACCCGGAGACCCACAGTTGGTCTCCATGATCGTCAATCATCTGAAAACTCAAGGTCTTTTCGACCAGTTCAGAAGGGACTGTCTGGCAGACGTGGATACAAAGGTAACGCTAGCTGTCTGATGGAAGCAACGGTAACGAGGAGGCGGACCGAAAAGTAGTAAACATGATTATGTGCGAATTATCAGCTCGCTAGCTAACTAACAGTTACATTTCAGCTTTCAGAGATGACTAGCCCATTTGTCAGCTTGGCCCACAAGTACCTGTATTGTGCATCACACAGTCTGTGATAAGCCTGTTGATAAACAGACTATATTGGTGCATTAGCTAGAACAGTATGATTTTCCATGTGTTCACTGTGCATTTCAAATTTGTATTTATAGCCTGCTTACTTGAATTTAAGACAACGAGTGGACAACTTTGTGTCCAATCACCTCTCCAACCACACATGGAGTCCGCACTTGAACAAGAATCAACTAAGAAACAACATCAGACAGCTGGTGCTACAGTAAGTGGTTTGTGAGCATTCATGGCCCGACCAAAGCTTTCATAATACATTTGCTAGGCTGCTTTAGTGCATCCAAATGTGTGAAAATAAACTCTTATTCTGTGGCAGGTCTGGCATGCTGGAGCAGGGAGTTGACAGGATAGTTGCTCAGGTGGTGGATCCCAAAATCAACCATACCTTCAGGCCACAGGTAGAGAGGGTTGTCCGTCAATTCCTGTCACCCGGCAGCTATGTAGAGGAACCTCCTCTCCCACCTCCTCAAGTGGAGGAGAAACCAGAACACAATCTACCTGTGCAAGGTAAATAGACTTTGACACAAATAGCTGTGATTTAAACAAAAAAAAGTCTATGTCTGTACCTGTTCCTGTCTCCATTCCTCAGGGGATACAGGGAAGGTTGATCTATTTCATTATTTTTTTGTGGGTATTTTATATAGGCCAATCTCAAAGATATACAGTACCAGTCAAAAGTTTGGACACACCACATTTGAGATGATGATGATGATGATGTTGTTGTCTTCCAAGCTTCCACATCTGTCCCAGCAACCACCATGGCCAGTGATGCAATGTCCATCCTGGACACCATCACCACCCTCAACCAGGAGGCCAGCTCCCGTGCCAGCTCCAGTGGAGAGAAAGGCCGCAAGGGGGGCTCCGAGAGGGACCAAGTGTGGGAGGAGCCAATGAATGAGGCAGAGGGAGGAGAACAGGACATGAGTCTGGCAGAGGAGGGAGAAGAAGACCAGGAAAGAAAGGAGGAGGAGGAGGAGGAGGAAGAAGAAGAAGGAGGAAAGCTTGTGTCAGAGGTCCAGGCCATGGAGGTGAAAACAGAGGAGGTACAGGAGCAGCTGGACTCTCAAAAGGAGGGGATGGCAGAGGAGGTGAAGGCAGAGGAGGAGGTGGAGATTGGGACTCAGGAGGAGGAAGAAGAGGGCAAAGTAGAGGAAGGTAAAGACAAGGCTGGCAGCACTACTACAGGAAAGCCCAAAGAGGAGGCTCAAACCCGGGATGCTGATCCACTGAAGTCCCCTAGTGAGAAACACCACATCAAACAGAAAGCCAGAGATAGGTTAAAAGAAGGTAAGATGCCTTGTCTTCATTGGATGGATGTTTGTTTGTTTGTTTATTACGATTAAGTCTTCAACAAATATATAATAATGCTTAGGGATTGACTTATTGTGCACCAAATAATATTGTTATTGTGTTTTTTTATTTTTATTATTATTATTTTTTAATCAGAGTATTCCCTGGAAGACTCTGACCTTGACGGCTTGAGTGACATCACTGTGAGCTCCGTCCATACCAGTGACCTGTCGTCATTCGAGGAGGAGAGTGATGATGAGCAGCCACCATCAGACACTTCAGAGGACGGAGAGCTTTCATCAGACGGTCTGTTTGTGTTTATTTTTAAAGACTCATATTTTTTGTGGAGTCAATTTATTCAAAACATTTGGACCTAAGATTAGTGTTTCAAAACAATTCAAAATCTCAAGTTGAAATGTAACATATGAGAATGCAATATTGAAGCTTTCTTGTCATTAATAAAAATAAATAAATAAATAATGTCCTCTATGATCTGAAGGTGAGCCAGTGGAGAAAAAGGAGACTAGTACAGACCAAGAGGATGACAAAGACCGCAAGCCCCGTCGACAGGCTTACGTACACAAACCCTTCCTCTACTCTCGTTACTATAGCGACTCTGACGATGAGGTCACTGTGGAGCAGCGGCGACGGTCCGCGGTGAGTGACACCCTCAGTCTGGTTTTGATGGAAAGTAAATACCTTTATGTCTGCCTTGGATGAATTTGGGGATCAAATATGTGGCTGAATACAATCTCTCTCTCTCTCTCTCTCGCTCTGTCTCTCGCTCTCTCTTTCTCTCTCTCTCTCTCTCTCTCTCTCTCTCTCTCTCTCTCTCTCTCTCTCTTCTATATTCTCTATTCTCTCAGGCCAAGGATAAGGAGGAGAGGCTGCTGAAACGACAGCAGAACAGGGAGCGCATGGAGGAGAAGCGTAGACAGAAAGCAGCTCAACAGGAAGAACAGGGTATATTAAGAACGTTAATAAGATGCATATATTATTATTGTGTTTTCCCCCTTGGAACCTGTAAATTTGATTTATATTTCTGATGTTGTTGTATTGAGTTGAAAGTATAGATTAGATGGTTTCAGTCTGTGATAACTCCCTGTACAGATAAGAGGAAGCAGGAGACAGCATCCCCCGGCCTGGAAGCACAGGACCCCAGGGCCAAGGAGGCTCGCAAGGAGAAGAAGGTTCTAGAGAAGAAAATGGCCCTCAATAGGAAGAGGAAGCGGGACTCAAGGTGTGTGTTTGTGTGTAATGGTGTAGACCTTTGGATGACTGTATTTGTTACTTAATGGCACCACATATGTTCTCAAGTGAATAAAGTAATTTTCATCCTTTAGGAAAGAGGGAGATATTTCAAGCAAGAAGAAAGAAGTAAGTGTCTTTAATATCATGTTAGAGCGTGTGATTTTAACATGGTTTTAGTTTATTGTGAATTAATAACACCTTGATATACGTGATGTTTTTTTTTTTATAGTGAAATGAGACCTATTTTTGAATAACAATGGTATCTCGTGATGATATATCTTTCTTGTATCCATCAAATAGGAAGGAAAAGCGGTCTCCTCGAAGAGCTTGCAACCAAAGTCCATCAGAAAGGTCTCTGAGTCTGCTTCATCAGACGAGAGGCGCAGGAGGAAGAGTGGCAGCGTCTCAGAAGACTCTAGCGAACCCAGAAAACTGACAGACAAAAGCCAGACACACTCCTTCATCCTGGACTTGGAGCAAGGATCCGAAGAGTCGCTCAAGCAGCGACCCGCTGGGAAGTTTGATCGGCTGTCCCGCAAGGAGCTGCACTCCAAAGAGCGTAAAGAGAAGGAGCGCAGTCTGTCGGACGAGCGTGCCAAGCACAAGCAGAAGCCGGAGAAGAGAGCCAAGGGTGAAGCCCACCCAGATGAGCCTCAGCAAAAGGAAGGGGGTCATGTTAAGGTTTCCTCGGACGACAAAGGGGACAGGAAGACTAAGGTCAAAGGTGATAAGAAAGTGTCAGTGACTGCCAGGGAGGGTAGGGCGTCTGTGTCAGAGGATGTTCCTGATGAGGGGGCTCACAGAGATGCCACAACCAAGAAAGGTAAGGTTCCGTCTGTTGATACCACCAAAGCCGAGAAGGACAGGGAGAAAGATAAGGAAAAATTCAGGGAGAAGGAAAAAGAAAGGGAGAAGGTAAAAGAGAAAGAAAGAGAAAGGGAAAAGACCAAAGGAGAGAAGATTGCCTCCAATAAGAACGACCCTAAGCAGTTGCTCCTCCCAGATTCCACTGGTTCTTCTGAGGAGAGGTCTGACATGGAGCCTGGAGCTGAGAGCATGAAGAAGAAGGAGAAACACCCCAAAGAAGCACTGAAGAGGCCTAAGAGTCACACAGACGACAAACACACAGAGAAACCCAAGTCCAAGTCCGACAGCAAGGATGGCGAGAAAGAAAGACCTAAAGCAGAGCAAGGTGAGAAGCCGGCCAAGTCCAGCACTGAAACAGACAAAGATCCCAGAAAGTCCAGGGAGATGGAGCATGGAGCTAAGGGGAAAGTCCCGGAAAAGTCCCGTTCAAAATCAAGGGAGGACCTCAAAGTCCAGTCCTCATCGAAGACTGATAAGAAAGGTCAAAGTTTGGATGTTAAAAGTAAAGGAGGAGTATCTGTCAGCAGACCTGACGCATCAAAGGAAAGAAAAAGAGAGGGAAGCATAAAGGAACACAAGAGGGCGTCACAGGAAAACCCACCAGAGAAGGCGGACGGTAAGAATGCCAAGAAAACAGCTGAGAAGAAGGCCAAAGTTCCAGAGAAGAAAGGAGGAGTGACCCAAGATGAGAGGAAAGGTCATAAAGGAGATGACAGGTCTGAGAAGTCCTCACGGTCATCTTCCATCTCCTCACCTCCGCCTGAGATGGCAGAGCCTGTTAAGAAACACCCTGCTCTACCCAAGGACACAAGCACAGACTCTGACCTAACTGCTGCCACTGTCACTCCCTCGGTCTCCGATGACACCTACGACGCTTTAAGTGACATCACCCCTGAACCGGAGGACGATGATGCTGAGGCGAGGCTCGGTGAGGTGGAACCACCACGGCCCCCGCTAACGGACGCGGATGCTCTTCTGACTCTGATGGACGTCTGTGCCTCGGTAGACGCTAGGCTTGGCCAAGGCGGTGACATCGCTGGGGCTACGCATGGAGATGACGGAGAGGAAGCGGGAGGACTTCCCTGCCCAGAGCTTTCCTTCCATGATGCGGATGTCAAGATGAAAGAAGCAGCTCTAACCCTACTCTCCATGGACCCTGACAAAGTATCTCCTAGCTTAATCACGACAGACACACAGGTGGTTACGGATGTGCCAATATCTGCCCCGCAGATGACGGACACCCCCACACCTGGAGAAAAAGAGCGGGAAGGTCCTGTGCATGTTCAGGAAGTGGCTGAGGGTGACCTCACAACTGCTGAATCGTCATCAGTGACATCCCAGGAAAGGGATGAGCCAAAAGTGGATGAACAGTCACTTATTCAAGGTAATGTGGCTCTGTCTGTCCTAATTTTAATTGTATTGTTCATAATATCAGAGGGTGTTGAAGCATATCTCAAGTGCTTATTGTTAGTTAAAAGTTACAAATAAGCAACTCTCTCTCTCTCTGCAGATGTTTCGGACACTGAGGTGTCAAAGGTAACAATCGTTGAAGTGGTACCACGGGTGAGAATGGCTTTTAGATGTTTATTTTCTATTTCTCTTAAAAATTAATTTGAATTAAAAAAATTACTCTGAGATTTGTGTTCTCTTTCACACAGGAGGATAAAGCTACTCTGGACTTAACGGTGGAGAAAACAGGCCAAGCTGATGTTGCTTGTGTTGAGTCGGTACCAGCATTGGACAAACAAGGTATGAGATTTGTATGGTATTTCTACATTCTCATCAAACCCCTCATCAAGACGTCAGAGTACAAGTCCAAAGTTCTGGACATTATGGCTTTCCTTGGTTTTCGAGGTCCAGTTCTCTTACCTCCCCTCTTTGCTGTTGCTACCCCAGGTGACGTTGTGTCTGAAACCAAGGTGGCTAAAGAGAATGCTGGAAGCATAGATGAGTCTGAAACTACCTCTGCTGATACACTCAACATCCAAGAAGTAGCCGACATACCCAGTAAAGAAGGTACTGCATGGTATCACAAACATGTTGTATGTAATTAATAAATGTATGATTTGTTTCGTAGTTGTTTTACATATCTCTGTCTTTGCATAGATGAGGCCCAGGCTGGTTCCACAGAAACAGAGAAAGACGCAAACGTGAGTTGTTTTTTAATCATTTTGTTACATGGAAGTCTCAACCATTGACGTTGTTTCAGTGAAAACACTTGACTGTTACTTTACTGTTACTGTTGTTTGAATAACAGGTGGATGGCACAACGGAGATGATTCCCATGGAAATGGAGGAGAGTCAGGTCAATATCTCTCCTTCTATCACCCTCTCAGAGAAAGACCAGAATGAACCACAAGAGGAAAAGGCAGACCCACAGTCTGTAAGTACTCGGTAATGGTAATGTCGCACATAATTTTGCATGTTTAGCTTAAACTCAAATTAAATCAAACTTTATTTAAGTAGCACATTTCATACACAGATGTAATACAATGCACTTTACAGAAAGAATAGATAAAAACAGAGGGAGGGGAGAGAGAAACAAAACACAAGCTTGGCCTTTTCTTGTCATATGAACTAAACTGTTCACTGTGTATTTCGGGTGAAGTCTGATGCACCTGAGCAGCCAGAGGCGGTCAGAGAGACCAGAAGAGGGCGCCAGTCCAAACTGGTCAAACAAACCAGTGAGTCTCCATCTCCATCTATTCTCATCCACAGGTGTCTGTGAAATTTGTTGTATTTTTCTCTAACTGAACGGTCCTTTCTCCTTTCTGCCTGTAGGTATGTTTTGTGTTATTTATTTTTGGAACTTTGTTGATTGGGACTGTGTGTTGCAGGTACTGCATCCAAGTCAGACGGACAGGAAGACGAGAAGGGATCTGACCTGTCCGAAAAGGTAACCCTCTCATTTGCCCTTCATGTTTCTTTATCTTTTATTATATGAAAAATACATGAATCTCTTTTGACACCTTGTCTGGTGTTCAGGAGGACAAGAGGGAAGAGGGAAGGGTGACCCGCAAAGGCCGTCCAAGGCTGTCCAATCAGAAAGCTACCACGGCCAAGGACTCTGGTACGTTTGTTTGTTTGCATTCTATCAAAACGTAGACAAATACATTGAGACACACTGAAGAGAATCATGTTGTCCCTAAGAGCGAGTGAAAGTAATGACCTCTTTTCATTATTCAATTCAAAGATTCACAGCTTCTCAGATCTGGATGGTGGATAGCTCCATTCTGTGAAGTACTGTCTTTTTTTACATGTTTGTTTACATGTTTTTCTCTCCAAATTATCAGGTAAGGATCTGAACGAAAAGGACAGTAGAGAGCAGCAGTCCAAACAGTCTGAGGTGAGAACTTTCTCAAGTTAACCATGCCTATACGGACACATTGCAACCCCGTATTGCCCTTGCTCAAATGTTTCTTCTATTATAGGACACTGATGAAAAGGCACCGCGCAGGGGCCGATCTTCTAAAACCACAGCTGAGGAGGAGGAACAGCTTAAAGAGGTCAACATTTAATATTGAGTGTTTCATTCCCTTGTTGTCTGTGTGTGTCATAAGGTGAACAGTGATTTGTTTCGGTCAGTTCTGGCTTTGTTTTAAGCATGTGGTATGACTCTGAACAGCCTGAGAAAGCAGTGGAGACTCCGGCCCGCCGAGGCAGGCGTTCTGGTGCCCAAGCCAAAGAACCCTCCATATCAAGTAAGATGATAAACTAAACACTGTCAGTGTCAGGCCTATTTAATACTTCCTAAATCCCAAAGTTGTATATGTGATCAGATACGTGATGTTTCTGTTTTTTCTGATGTGTACGTCATTCATCAGGGACACAACTGATATGATTTTATTGCACAGGTAAAAAGAAGAAGAAAGAAGATGAGGGGGAGGAGGATGAAGAGAAGAAAGAAGAGATGGATGAAAAGAAGAAAGAAGCGACAGATGAAGTGAAGAAGGATGAAAAGGACACAGAAAATTACAAAGAGGAGGATGCGGAAAAGAAGGATGAGGAGAAGGATGAACAGAAGAAGGATGAAGAAAAGACAGATGAAGTGAAGGAAGATGAGGTAAAGAAAGATGAAGAGAAACCAGAGGACACCTCAGAGGAAAAGCCAGAGGAGAAAGAGGTCCGTTCGACAGATGTGATCAGTTTGATCTTAGTGTTATACACATTCAATCACATACAATACAAAGAGCTAAGCAACACAAAGCATCCATTGTGTTATGTCCTCCCAAACTTTTCAGAAAGAGGTGGTGGAGGAGAAGGGTGAACCCAAGAGAGGTGGTCGCCGTGGCAGAGTAGGTAAACCTCCCACCCCAAAACCAGAGACCAGCCAAGATGCAGAGAGCTCTGAGTCCAAGGAGACCTCTGATGCTCGTGAGTCCTTAATCACACACAAAATGTATTTTAATTCATAATGACAGTTACTGCTGCATTAATGTTCTTGCTTTTGTTTTAATCAACTGTCTCGTTCTTTCAGGCAAACCTGCAGTGAAGAGGAAGAGGTCTGAGGAAATCGAAGAATCGGGGGAGGTGAGACCTAACTATAAAGTTCTGCTCCATGGTCTGGTTCCATTTAGCCCACTAGCCCCACATCCTTACTCTCCCTGTGTTTGCAGATCTTAAAGGACTGGATAGGTCAAAGCTATATAATGGGTGCTCCATGTAGCCTATTGGAGGGCTAGGTGGAGCCAACACCATATTGCTTACACCTATCCAGACCTCTCAGATCTGTGGAAATGAATGGGTACGGGCAATGACAATGGACTAGTGTGTTCAGTTGAACTGTGGAGGTCTGTGTATGAATGTGTGGTTTGATTGCGTTGCAGGAGTCCCAGCCAGAGGAGATCGAGAGCCAGGACAGTGGCCTGAAGGAGCAGGGGGATAAACGACCTCGAGAGGACAGTGGTAAGCATACACACACACACACACACACACTTTTCACTTCATTTACCCATGCCCTGCTCTCTTCTCATCTCTTTCTCCCTCTCTCTTTCTCCCTCTCTCTTTCTCCCTCTCTTCCAGTGACCCAGTCTGAAGAGCAGGAGGAAGGGAAAGAAGAGGGCTCCAGTGAGAACAGAACAGACCAGGTATGTAGACACCTGTACTGATTCAAACCACTTTGAGCACTTCAAAAATAAACTGCAAAACAAAATACCATCTGAACTGATTATGTTGTCCTTCTCCTAGGGTGAGGAGGACACAGAGGCACCTCAGAAGAAGCCTGCTCGGAGGGGCAGGCCCTCGAAGGGAGCAGCAGCAGCAGCAGCAGCAGCAGCAGCAGCAGCGACAGCAGCGACTCCGGAGGACCCAGGCGCAGAAAAGACAGGCGAGAAAGAGAGCGAGCAGAAAGAAGGGGAAGAGGAACAAGAGGATGAGGGGACCAAGACCAGAACTACTACGAGGGCTGTAACTCGACTTGAGGCTGAGAGGTATAAACATAACGTTGTTTGGTTACATGTACAGTACCAGTCAAACGTCTGGACACACCTTGCCAAGAGTGTGCAAAGCTGTCATCAAAGCAAAAGGTGGCTACTTTGAGGAATCTAAAATATAAAACATACTCTGGTTTGTTTAACACTTTTTTGTTTACTACATAATTCCATATGTGTTCCTTCATAGTTTTGATGTCTTCAATGTTAATCTACATTAATATCTACAATCTACATTTATCATGTAGAAAATGATAAAAAATAAAGAAAAACCATTGAATGAGAAGGTGTGTCCAAACTTTTGACTGGTACTGTAGTTCTACATTAGTTACATGTAATTCTACATTAGTTTGTAGTTCTACATTAGTTACATTAGTTCATCATGTAGAGAATGATTGACTTTTCACATTTCACATTTCCATGATGAAAGGTCAGAACAAACAATACAGGGACCATAGTCTCTGTACCATATTGTCTCCTGTATAAGTTAGGTGGCTCTTCCACATGAGAAAGCTATTTCCTGAAAGCTGCTTTGCTTTTGTGTCATTCCCCAGGAAGAAACCAAGTAAGCCATCCACCCGGGCTTTGAGTAAACTCAGCGGTAAAGAGGAGAGCACTACAAACACACGGTAAGTTAATGTGTAAGTACATCTATTGGAAATACAAACTGAGCATTACCTCAGTATGACATCCTGTCACACATACTGACTTGTGCCCGTCATTTTCCTCTATAGAGGGACGAGGGGACAGGCTGTAGCGGCAGCAAAGGCAGGACGTAAACGTGAAGCAAGCCCCCCAGCAGTGCGCACTAGAGGGGGGCAGAAATCTGAGGAGCCCCCTTCCAAAAGAACCAAGCGATGAACAAAATAGGGGGGGTACCTGACAAGACACAGCAATGGACTGCTTTACTCCAAGCCCTGGTTTTAGAACATTCATCAGATTCCCTTTTTGATATATAATTTTAGTTGTAAATGACATCATTTGTTTTGCAAAATATCACATGAAGGGAACTTACTTTAATTTACTCATTGAGCAGATATAAAAAAAAACTAAAAAAACTATTCAATCTTTTGTATGGGTGAGATAAGACAACTGTGTAAGAGTTGGTGTTTGAACAAGTTTGGCAATCATCCAAGGCGGTCGCCCAAAAAGATACCCAACCTGGAGTTAGCTCATGGAGCTATTTTCACGGTGTTGCAGCGACTGTATTTAAGCTCAGTTTCTGTACACTATTATAGACATTCCTATGATAGCGGGACCTAAAGCTCTGTAAGGATTTGTGGGCAAGTCCCCCAAAATACCTTGAACATGATGCCCATATGTTTTAGATCTGGCCCTGTTATTTCATCTTTTAGTCAATGATGCCTCAAGAACTAGAGTGTTAGTGATCAATCAGAGGTCTTATGTACGGAGTCTCGATGACTTGAATTCTGGGGCTGCGTGGGTGGAACATTCTTTGTCACAGATAACTGCTAACTGCTAACTTCTTTGTCACAGATAACTTTGGCTAATGACTTACTGTCATACAGTTACATGCATTTCCTTCAGTTTGGCACCACACTCGTGTGTTTTTGTATTTCTTCGATCTGTGAAATAATAGTCACAATGAAGATAGCATTAATGTTTTATAGGAAGCATCAACTGTTTTAGTGTCAAGTACTTTTACCATTTGTCACTGTCTACTTGTTACTGTCGACTTGAACATGGAAATATTCATTCTATGAATGTAAAGGTGTTTACCCTTTCCCCCTGTGTTTTTATGCTTTTTATTTCATTTTTTTACTACATGTAGATTTGCTTGTGTTCGTCACTGCTTATCGTATTGATGGAATTCTATTTTTGTTTATCTTTTGTAAAATATGCCTTGTTGTCAGTATTGAAGAGAATAAATGACCTCTTGGATGGTCAACAACAACAAAAACAATTGCTGTATTACTTTTTAAATGAGTGTTTCAGTTATTGAGTCATTTCAGTCATTCAGTCATGAGTTTCACTCAGATTTTATGAACGTGGTAGAATGTGTCAGGCAATCGTCACAAATTGCATGGCGACAGATCACTTTCTAAATAAACATGGCACTTAAACCTTAAACACTTCATGCTCGTGTTTGTGCGTACCATCAAGCTGAAACAGTTTTAACAAATTCTCGCTGCATCATAAAACCTACTGTAGCAGACCGTTAGTGAAGTGCTAAATCCGTGTTGTATTGCTGAACACCTGTTGAGGGGAGGAGGTGTGTATATCTGTCTTTGGGTAGAACCTCCAGATGAGATGGTAAATAAGTAGCATTGTAGACGGAGGCTATAAAAACACGTTTCATTTTAGTATCTCCCAGCTGTTATTCTTCAGCCTTGTCTGAATGGATCTGCTGTCTGTGGTGTGTAAATAGCAGAGGCCTCAGCCAATGAGGTGAGGGGAGAAGAGGAGAGGACATTCCTGCTTACTAATGGGGGATAAAACTGACAAGCTAAGAATGAAATATGCCTCGATCGTTAACACATTACAAGGATTTAAATAATCACTGCACCTGAGCTCACGGAATCCAAAAGCATTGAAAGGGGGTATATAAGGGTTTTTTAGGGGACTGGATGGAGTTTTCCGACCATTCCTGCGGAATGCTAAATCCGATTCCTTAAGGTGTTCATAGGTATTTCCTGGTGCAGGAATCCAATCCCTAAATATTAGCCTAACACCTCTTTTTAAAGTTTTGGATCAGTTTTCATGTAGCCAGTGGGTCTGGCAGACAAACACTCCTTTCAGTGATTGATACTATTAGTGGGACCGGGGGCTTTCGTTCACTAATGACTACCTGTCTGAAACCACTCTGAATTTATGGTTTGGGGACAGTGAGCATCTGGTTTAGGCACTGTAGGAGGACAGTAGGGATATCACACTGCTTGGTTGCTCCAGTGCAGTCAGACATATTCTAACTAGACAACTCAGCCACACTCTTGCATATGACTGTGATATGCTGATGGGTGGGTCTGACTCCTTTGGTACCAGATATTCACCTTTTAAAACCACCTGATTTTAGATTGACCTTGTGATCAGATTATTCATATATTTTGTCCTAAAGAGCTTCACCTCCAAATGAGAGCTCTTTCTGACATGACATGAGTGTCTGTGAGGGCAGTCTGCTGGGCAGCTATGTACTTGATCCTGGTGAGGACTCTGGAAAGCCAGTGTGGTTTCATCTAGCTGTCAAATGAAATAGAAGGACTATTGGATTTGAACAGAGAGGAGGGATCCTCCCAGACTGCCTGGCTAACAGGGCTGTTTCTCGGCTGTTGGGATAAGGGGCTCACTCCTCGAGCCCCTCCATATTGGGAGTGGTCTTTCCTCTGCTGGGATTTGGCACAGGCGACTGGCACTGAACATAATGGCCTTCCATTCAGCCGCTCCTCTCACAAGACATAAAAGTTAACAGGTGTTTAACGTCAGAAGTGTTTCATATGAGAGTCACAGAAATAGAGACAGGCAGCCAAGAGGGGGTAGAGGCTCAGAGGTTTTTTTTCTTTTCCCTGTGCATTATTGAAAGAATACGGTGGTTACGGCAGAGAGAGCTTAATCCCCTGACTTAAGCTTGACTGTTGGCATTTTGAGCCTTATCAGCTATAGGCACTCTTTTTCTGGCTGCTTCTTGAGTTCTATCTGACAAGAATGTACAGAGACAACAAGTATACAGAAATAAACTATAGTTATATAAAGGGACTAGGTTGGTGGCAATGTTCTGCAGGCCACCATTGACCAGACCTGGGGCTAAAGGTGGCTCCCCAGCGTGCTCTACCACTTTTGAATATACACAGAGGTTGTTGATCTGTTTACAACATGAATATTATGAATATTAATTAATATTAATATTATTATCCTTATTAGTCAAGGGCCATGGTAGACATCAGGGCAGCATACACAGTCAAGGGAGGAATAGATGGGATACAATGGACTTGCAAAGAAAGCGTAGCATAGAGAGAGCACCACTTTGTTAACCCCAGGAGCAAAGAGGAGATCCGAAATAATAGGTTCCCGAACACAGGCTATTAAATAAATAATAAAAGCAAAGCACAATGCAAGTTCACTGGTTTTTATTTTCAACAAATATAAAGGAGCAACGGTAAAATAGGGTGAATCTTAGACGCTTTTAAGCTCACTCAAGCTACATGATCAATTCCATAATAACTAGACTACTATATAAGCAGTATTGAGCTAAAATGTTATGTGGCTAGCAGTGCAGCTATCCTCCTTGTTGACTCAAGGTGTATTCAACTCAATCATGTCTAATTGGTCATTGGAGCTTTGATAACCAGATCCACCACACTTGTGTGTATTCAAAAGACAACAATCACCAATAGGCTCTCTCCTTTGAAGGACATTTTTATTGGAGCGTGAGCGCAAGAGAAAGCGATTGGTCACAGAGCACTTAGGCAACCAGGCCCTTGAAGAGAGAGTAGCCTTGCATGAATGTGTTGAGTTGCATGTATTGTCTGTGGCGTGCCAAAGGCAGATGGGAGCTTGTTTGTCAGTAAGAACACGCCCGAAATCAACTATAAATCATGTCTGTGCTATCTTCACAAATTAATTGGACTGTAACAGTGGGCTATCCCCCCACTAAAAAGTGCTCTTGTACTTTTCAGTGTGGGCCCAGTAATGTAGCCAAAGCTGAGTTGTTTTGAATAACTTCCAAGAGGAGGAGGGTAGTGCTAGGCCTCTTGGTTCCATTTACAGTATTAAGTGTGCCGTCCAAAGGGCTTCTTCCATTTAGTGGTCCATCGCATGCAAGGATAATTTTTCTTGAGGAAAGAAAAAAAAAGATTAGGAGGGTTCAATCGTTACTTAGGCGACTAAAAGCATACTTACAGCCGCTGCCGTTCCTTCTCCGTCCCCCACCAACCCCTTCCACTCTTCAGTGTTGAAGTTGATTAAGGGTGCTATCATGGTGGATCTGATATTTGGTGAGAAATGCAGAGGACCTTTTGGGAGCATTTATTGCAAATGACTCTTGGCAGTGCCCTCTCATGCATTGCTCCATCTGAATACAATTTGGCAGCAGTTCTCCTCAGGGAGGGGGAGCATGGCGTGCTGCGAGCCTCCTTCCCCATACCAGCACGCAAGGTTCAAGACCTGTCATAAACACACACCCTGGAGAGGAGGGGAAACAGAGAGGTTACCATGGTACTGTCATGCTGCTCGATTAACCAGAATTTCTGTTAAAAACATAAGATTACAGTTATAAGCTGCGTTTCAGAGACAGTCTTACAGTATGTTGCCATTAAGTCTCATGTCTCGTAATGCTTTGATGGTATCGTTTTCCTCTGTTGTGTCATCACACTGCAGAGGTAATTAATGAGTGAAAATATGTGGGAGACTAATCCACCATCTTATCCTTATTGTACTATGAGGCCCAACAAGTTATGAAGCAGTTGGTAAATACTATGTAAAAGGGAGAGAGGGATCTTATTTCTGGGCATAATCTTCTTGATACATGCCCCTGACACACATCTCATATGCCCTTTGACATACCTGTTAGTCCCTCACACCTTTGTCAGTCAGTGTCCCTTCCTCCCCGGCCAGCAGAGGGAGCGCTCGTTAGAAAGTGATATCAGAGGTATATGTTTCAACTGCTGTGACAGACTTCTCTTTGCAAATAGGTGTCTTTACAAAGCTGCTAAATCAGTCTTGTTTCACTCCATACGCGCACACACAAACTCACACACTCTCACACACACACACACACACAAACTCACACACTCTCACACACACACACACACACACACACACACACACACAGAGCTTTTTTTTTACAGCTTTTATTGCATATCGCTTACTATTTATCTCTTATTGTCTCGCTGTACAAAACTGCTGTTGCACTGTTTACATTTCCTGCCACTTACAGCTACTTACTTCCTGGTCGTCCCCCCAGTTTGGTTATGAAAACACAGTAGAGCCCAGGGAGTTCTGGTTGACATCACATTGATAGCCAGACTGAGTCACTAGTATGTAGACCTCTGGCACGTGAACAAGTTCTCCATTTTACTAATTTTCCATCCTATTCACTCCTTACCGTCCCATCTTTTTACCCTCCCTTCGTGGCTCAACAAAGTAATAATAATTACATAGTACATAGTAGACATGGTATATAACTAAGACAGCTGAAGTTAGGTCCATCTGGTTGGAGTAGAGATCAACATGGAACTTCCTGTAAAAACAGAAAAAAAACACTCAACATATAGTCATAAAACATATAGTCATAAAAAATGCTCAATGGAAAAACAATTGTTTTTCATTATTGAGAAGAACACTATATGAGTGTAATAAATGTTATCATTAATTATATGTAAACAAAAGTACTGTTTTTAAATCAAATTAAAATGAGGTAATCTATAACCCAGGTTTAGGACCCATGCAAAGACATCATTTTAGGATATACCACCCATGTTTTCTCCAGTAAAAAAAAACCTGTTTTCTCCGACAGCAAGGACAAGGACACTAGAAGGTGACTGTTTGAAAAACTCCAGATGTTGTCAGTGGTTTTTGCGTTTGCTATTTGATTTATTTTATCATGGCTTCACAAATGAATACAGGCCTGTTGACAGTGTTACTCCATCGATAACTATTATCACCCAATAGTTTTCTCACAACACCACACTCATTAACTTTGCAATGGGGAACTACTGCCTATCATCATTTTGGACACATTTTTTGACATCCCACAAGATATTCTTTCATGTATCCACCTCCCATGTTGTGTTGTGTTCTGTCCTCACAGAACAGTACATTTCATTAAGGAGTGCCACATATGCAAATGATAAAGTAATATACTCAGTGACCACTAGATGGTAGAGGACATACGTGCAACAGGTTTGCCAATTACATCATTGATCAACTCTACTTAGAGTCAGGCCAAAATGGATAACACAGTCATTGTCTGTCCACAATACATTAATTTGAGCTGGAAATAAACGACACATTTTTGTTTTATGAATAATTTGATGTCCGCTAATATTACCCAGGATATAGATCAGGGGTCTCCAAGAGAGCTACTGTGTGCTAGGCATTCATTCTAGCCCAGTGACACACCTGATTCAATTAACCTTGGCCCAAACTGAATACCACGATTAAATGATTGTTTGAAACAGGTAAGTGTGTTAGTGATGGGCTGGAACGAGTTCCTGTACATCCAGTATATTTTCCCAGAACCGTACAGTTAAAGAAGCTTGATTTAAGTCCCTGAAAAATGCTGCAATTATGCTAAAACGTGTTAACAAGATCGGAAGGCTAAAGAGGAAATCTATAAATATACCTAATTAGGATCAGATTCACGGGTAAAATCCCTGGCCTGCTCGTCATGGTTCTGTGCATATTAAACGAATCAATCTAAAAGACAATCCAAAAATAGGCTACTATAGGCATGCTATACCATGAAAAGCAGTAGGCCGACATGGCGGGCATATTCAACGAGAGGATTTATCAAACACACCGATTGTGATTTTCAGTCAGTCAACATGAAGAGAAGATAATTTAGACCTTTATAATACAATAGAGCATGATATATCCGTGTGTTGTCTTTTCTGGAGACACGCCCTGAACGCGTTGATGTCCTTCATCAATACCATAAAACGTTTGAATTGGTATCTTATTTATGGACTTTTTAAGAATAGTTAAAGCTTTTATAGCATAAAATTAAGTAACATAACAACATTGCACTGTAGGCCAATGGCCTATCACGATGTTCACCTTTTATCAAATGCAATCATTATTTTCTGATTCAAGTTAAAGGCGGATAGTGAAAAATCCAGTCTAGGTTTAATGAAAAACTGAAAACAAATCAATAGACTAATACAATAAACGGAGTCGCATGCTGCGGCCGGTGTACGTCAGGCACAGTGTATGCTGTACTGAAAACAAATTCCACCAACCCAGGTTGGGTGGCAATAAAAGGAACTTGAACCTTGTCATGCAAAAATATAAATTACTATCTTGGAGAACAGTATGAAGTAGGCTGTTTGAGAGAAGATTTGAATCCTAAGTAACCTGCCCAGTGGTGAGTACATGTTGTTTGAAGTACAACATACAACAACACTATAGCAGGTATCAAAGCTGTGTGCTGGAAAACCTTGTTAGTGCGTAGGTGAAGTTATAGGTGGGGGTGCTCATTTTTAATTTCCTGTCTTTTGCGGCTTTTGACAAGCCATAACTTTTCACTTAAAACGTAGTTTTTGGTCATTAATAATATGTATAGACCTACTATTAGGCTACCTGATTTGTACTAATCAAAAATATTACCCTAATATTCGTATCAGATCTGTTTAATATGCGTAGTGGACCGAACAATTTGACATTGTTATCATGTTAAGCTGTAGACCTAATCCCAGGGCTAATTAATGAACAACAACAGCAATAATAATAATAATAATAATAATAATAATAATAATAATAATAATTATTATTATTACTATTGTTATTATTGTTATTATATAATCATTACAATAATGATAATAACAATATGTCAAATGGCTGCATGTTCATTATCATTATTATTTCTGGTGAAAGTAGGCCGAGATGATGCCTTCGCCGATGCATTTACTACTAACATTTACATGTATTTTATTTTCGGATAAATCAATAAATATGAGACGCGACCTATTGAATTAATATTAGGACGATTTATTTTAGGCTATATTCGGATGGCAAATACATAACACAGCTGTCTGGGCCTATAACAGTATTTAAAAGGACAATGTTACTCTGATAAGGCAAATGAACATGACATGACAGAGCATAACTTCTGAAATCAATCAATTGAATATATCTGAATAAACATCGTTTGACAAGTGAGACAATCCCAGAATTATTCCGCGTTAAATTAATTTAAAGCACAGCCACACTAGGCCCATATCCAAGCTCAAAGCTAATTGTCTTTGAGGAATATTAAATATTAATATTATAAAACTGCACTGCCCGATAGGCTTACCCGAGGTCTGTGTGGCATGCCTATACTTAACAACACGTTCCCATGCATTAAAACTCATACATCTTTCCATGAAAAACTATAATAAAAAAGATCATCAGCCGATGAAAAAATACAACATAAATGCCCTTTAAAGCTGTAATGCGCAATGCAGACACGCACAAAAAAACTCAATTCTTTCAGTAAAAGATTAATGGATGCTTCTTATATAAGTCATGTCTTTAATCATAAACCGTAGTCTTTTCCCTGTACAGCACCTCTCCTACGTTATAGTCAGTCAGAATATGTCAATGAACTTGACACCAGTTTGAGTCGATCATGGTTTACCTTTTATACCGAGCGAGGCTTACCTGGTGATGGTTGGTAGACAAATACAGTAAGCAAACATGTTTGTATAAGGCGGAGAAGCTCCTTTGTTATACAAACTAGAGGTGCTGATAAATGTGTTGGCTACACTTTTGTAGGTCTCCCCATGCGTAAAAAACAAAATGTGCAGTTTATTTACATGCCTGGACATAGGATGCCCTATAGGACGCCCTATTTGGCTGGTTAAGGGTTAACCTGCTCAAAAGGCATATTTATTGCCCTGACATGTCGTAAGTGTGTCGTAATTTACGGTGGCCAATAACCAAGCGACTTTCCTCTCCTCTAGTCCAATAGGGAACGGAGAGGGATCGCTGTCAGTCACAGGTGAGGTTGGATAGTAGAACAGTGTGAAAAGGGCAGGAAACCAGAGCAAGCTTGGGCTGAAGCGAGAGCTATGCGGAGGAGCAGCATCGTGCCTCGGGATACAAGCACTGTGTTTCCATCGCCTTTTCAGTGGGAATGCAATGAGATACAAACCTGGGGAGGAACAGAAAAGCAGTTATAGCGCTTCAAGGGGAATAAAATGTGGATGATTTGACATTTGTCAATTTATCTTTATCTATATTCGTAAGACAGCAACGTTGCTTTTTGAAAATGGCCGTGCGCAGCAACTCCTTGATGCCTTTCTCCATCCAAGCCATTCTGAACAAAAAAGAGGACAGCAGACACTTGCCAGAATTGGACATGTGCTTCTCAAAGACTGCATGTTGGAAAATATTCGGGGGAATTGATACTGGGTCGGAGGACTTTACCGCTGCGTGTAGAAGTGACGAGGGGGCTTGCATGGCTAGTGACCAGAAAAGTTACGACTCGGATTCAGGTCTCAGCGACGACAATGACAGCAAGACGCTGGCCGTTTGCAAATCAGAGAAAGACGGGGATCCTGCTTCAGATGTACTGGAAGAAAGTTTGCTGGAAGAAACGGATCATGAGTCTACTGCTGTCGATAACGCAAAGGGTCTCAGTGACTGTGAACCTAATGCCTCGGGTAACTGCACTTATATTTGTTCTATACATTGTACAGTACTTTATAAAATCCAGTGAATCTGTCATTTGATCCATTATTCACATTCAGTAAATATTTTTTTCTGGGCCACCCAAGTCAATTTCCTACAAAGCATGTGCCTGTTTACTCGCCCGTGTGCGCCGCCCTTTTACGCACGAGCCAGCAGGATGTTATGGTATCGTAGGCTTATTGTTAGGCTTTAATGTATATGTCATTAACTTATATCGCCACGAGATTTTGGTTTGTACATGAATGTGTTTTGTTTGAGATATATATTGATACATTTCAGCGCTATGGGCCATTCCAATGTTGGTCGATGTAAAACAATGTCAATAGCGTTATTATTCATCGTTTATAACATATACTATCAATGTTTTCTTTCAGATTCCAACAACCAAGACGAGGCGAATTGTGATAAAAGTTCGGACCAGCCCAAACAGAGGAAAAAACGGTCGCGAGCTGCTTTCTCCCACGCTCAAGTGTTCGAGCTCGAGCGGCGGTTCAATCACCAGAGATACCTATCCGGGCCCGAGAGAGCCGACCTGGCGGCCTCCCTGAAGCTGACAGAGACGCAGGTCAAAATATGGTTCCAGAACCGCAGATACAAAACGAAACGTCGTCAAATGGCTGCTGATATGTTGGCATCGGCCCCAGCAGCTAAGAAAGTGGCGGTGAAAGTTTTAGTTCGGGACGACCAGAGACAGTACAACCCCGGAGAACTACTGCGGCCTCCGCTCCTGTCTCTCCAGCCGTCGTATTACTACCCCTACGCATACTGCCTCCCCGCATGGACACTCTCCGCTTGTGCTGGGAACCAGTGAGAATTGAATAGCCCTCTGTACATTGTATTTATTTTTCCCAGGAAAACGAGGCATTCACTTCGACTCTTGAGAAGAAAAAGGGAGAGGTATAATGAACTCCTAACTTGCCAAATGCCTCCAATTTGAACTGCTTCATGGTGTCTAGACTGAACATGTCACCTGTGTTGGTTTCGTGATGACACTATAGGCTATTGTTTTGGAATGTATGGAGTGTAAACCTCTCAGAGCAGGCCTATCCTAGTTCCTATGAGCAAGCATTGGAAGTATCACAGCTTTTCGAATAATTCTGTTACTTTTTTTCTTGCTGCGGGTGTAGGGTAACGGTAAGATTTTCGGCACTTTTCGAAACATAGAGATAGAGTGTGGACATACAGTATATCCGACTGATTTGAAGGTTTGTTTTCCTTATGACATTAACTGTGCAGGAACAGTAACCATTGAACTCTTGTTAAAAATGTTTTTGTTTTCTAATTGTTAACTGTTTATTTAGAAATAAATCAAACATTAAAACATATCAGGCATATACATTTTTCGAAACTAGTCTTGTTTGACTCAAGCCTTACCTAAAATGATATGGATGTCCTTATTTAGGGTTTTATTGACATATAACATGCGGTGTAAGTAAATTGTTAACCTCACTTGCTGTGGGCCTTATAAATAACAATAATAATAATAATAATAATAATAATAATAATAATAATCGTCATCATCATCATAATATATGCTAATGATAAATAAAAAAAAACATGTATAGACGTATTTATTACCAGCCTTAGCCTACCAGTTACTGAACCAACCTAAAGTTGTAAATTGGTAGTTACACTTTGCGTTACACGTTGCTAAGCAATGGTCACATATTGTGTTGATAAATTGCTTGCAACTACATCGTAATAGGTCTAACCCAAACAAATAAATAGCACACTTTCCTTTTCCTTCAGTTCAATGTTTTCTTAAGTAGGCCTGCCCTATGTCCAGTTAGCATGTGCTGATGATGAGCAGCCTAATTTTCTTCCATAGCCTATGAAGGTACTAAGGTCACGGGCGCACATATAGCCGACTCATTAGAGCTTTGGACTCAACAGTCCAGGAATTATTAATTAAATGCCAAATGATACCCTACATGTAGCCCTATAGAAATGAACTAATTCCCGTTCCGGCGCGAAACCAAAGGGTTAGCGGAACTATTTTTGTTTTGGGGAGTCCACGGTTGGATTGATTACGGATACATTGATTTGAAAACCAGCTCTCAATAGTAATGTCAAGAGTAACATTTTTCTTGGCCAACATTGTATCTTCCCGAGAAACTTGAATGAACGTCATGTTACAATGTTTACTAAATTGCATTTTCCTATTTGTACGCTGTAATTACTCTAATATATGGTTGATTAGGCCTATATGCAATTACACAGTGTAATCTACTGTGTACCAGTATATTACTACAATATTGTGATTACAGAGCTACACAGGTATAGAGGCAACCAAATGCAAAGTGTGACCGAACTTATTTATAAAGAACACAAGAACCAAAGCGAGGACTCATTATTAAGCTAATCATCATACTGTGGTGGTAGTAGCCACTATCCCAGCCTAGTTTACAAATATAGGTCTGGTCTAGTTTTAGAGCCTATATCATCATCCTCATTATCATCATAATTATAGCTAACCTACTTTTGACTCTCATATAGGCCTATATGTACTCGTTTCTTATGTACTCGTTGCCGGAGTTTCAATGGGAGATGTTCTGCAGTGTTGTTAACTCACTCAAGAGGTAGGCCATAAAGGTAACCTCCCGAGCCGCCTCTCCTACACACCTGCCAGACAATGATTAATGGCTCCCTGATTCCCGAGCTGTGTAAACTGACAGGGACCTGCGAGGTGTATGTCAACATGGAGAGATATACAACCCGAGTGTTCGAGGATGGTTAAGGAGGTAGAGGAAATGTCCTCGGCTTATGTCACCTATCCTATTTTCAGTGATAGAAAATTAGACCGTAATTTTGCGCATAGGGCCTAATATTTGAATTGAAAATGTTGTGTAAATTCAGGTTGAAATATTTACCGGACTACCAAGATTCTTTAAGAAAGAGAAATTACAAAATAACGTGGAAATTGTTTTCCACCTCTGTCTTTTTGAGTAGTCATTTTAGAAAAACGTCAACGGCCTGCTGTTCATCCCATTGACAAAACTTACCCAAATTGGCCCAAGAGCCTACAAGAATGATATCAACCGTTTTACAACCGTTATGTAAGATCCATGCAGTGATTCTATACATAACTAAATTTATGATTTTTTTTGCCAAAATTCTCACATACATTCAGGGCCACCAGTTTACAAAGATGTCGTTGCCATTGCTCGTCTTGTAAAACTTAAACATAGCCTACATCTAATTTTTAAGAGAGAATAATACTGCATTATACTGCATTATAGGAAAGGAAGGCCATCCCACATCCCTTGACACGGCATATCCGTCTCATGCCAGCATAAGGAGATATCTGATATAGAGTGAAATATCCTGGCAGTTTCCTTTCAACATTTGATCGTTGAAATGCAAACACCCACATTGGTGTGCATTAACCCCATTCCATTGTCTAACCATTAGACCCCCCCCCCCCCCCCCCAACTGTTTGCATGCTATTTGGAGGGAATAGGCATACGTGTATGCGAAAACCATGAGTATGTTGTGAAATGTAAACACAAGTCCTGATTGTTTGTCGGCCAAATTAAGTGTAGAAAATTACGTTCTTGGTCAGCCCCTGTTGTTGATGTAGAGTGTGCTTAGGCCTATTTATTCTATGAAAGTATTGCAATTAGATTAAAGGGATAGTTCACTATTTTACAATTTATAGTCAGATGTTTCCTTAACTTCAAAATAGTCTAATGGCCAGGAGAAACTGTAATCCATGGTTTAGAGTTGTTTAAGTAGCCACTCCTAACATCAGCTAACTTTAGCCACCAGTAACAAAACAAATAATGGGAGTGATATGGGGAACAGAAAAAAGTTAAACATTTGTGGCCAAATCACCTCAAATGAAATCACCTCAAATGAAATCACCTCCAATTAATGGCGATGAAGCAACTCTGCAACTTAAGCATGGATTACAGTTTCTCCTGGCCCACTAAGGTAAGGAACCATCTGACATAAGGTGTAAAAGCGTGAATTATCCTTTTAATTCAACGTTAACAATCTATATATTTAAATAATTTAAAACTTAAACTTAAACCTGATTCATCATAGCTTTCAGCTTGTCTTCTATGCGTAGGCTATATGACTTCCAGATGTATGCGCAAGTTATGGATAACCTTATTAGGCTACGTGAAGTTACGCATGCCGATTTTTCTCCCTTGGGACATTATGAATTAGCCTACCTCGATTATTAATGACTTACATCCCTATTTACTATACATCCCCCGTATTTGCTATGTTTTGCACCCTCAGACATTTCATTGCTTGCACCTTGGCTCGGCCCTGGTGTAATCTCAGCCAGCTCTGTCATCTCAGGCCTGCCCTGGGCACCATGGAGACCCGTGGTAGCAGGCCATGGCGATATGGATAGCCTATTATTGCTTGGTTTTATAGAAGCGGAATGTTCACTTTTAACTGAAATTTTGTTTTTTCGCTCTAATTACTTCTTAAACATCTCAGAGAGAGGCGTTCTCATTTGAGAGATGTGCACGGAATCTGGTGTCAGTCCCACGAACTCTGAGACGCGTGGACGGTTTATTTGATCACAAACAAATAGTAAAAAACTGTCCAGTTAAAGTATAGACTTTAGATAGGCCTACTAACATGGTTTTAAATTAATGGGAAACTAGTCCTATCTTCAGACCAACAGAAGATTGCCTGATATGTATATTTTCTTTTTCCTTTTTGGGACAAAGATGATAGGCCTACCTTTTATATTAATTTCATTTTTATTCTGTCAGATCTATTTGTCACCGAACTGAATAGGCCTAACATTGCTTAATAGATACAAATAATAAAGGGTTAGGGTTAGCTTTCAAATCAATTTAAATAGAAAATTAAGGCAACCCCGAAATATCAAGTCACCTCTGGGCTAATTGTCTGCATCTGAAACCCAAAACAACATAGCCACATTGTACATTGTATTTCCATATAGCCCCTTGCAGAGTAGCTTGTATCTTGCAGTATTTAGGAATATTATAGTACATGATTTTACGAGTGTATGGGATACAGTATAGCCTGGCTATCGGCCTAGCCAGTGCGCACACATATCTGTGTGACTCTCTCTCTCTCTCTCTCTCTCTCTCTCACACACACACACACACACACACACACACACACACACACACACACACGCACACACACACGGACGCACACAGACACACACACACACACACACACACACACACACACACACATACACACACACACACACACACACACACACACACACACACACACACACACACACACATACACAGAGCGAATTATATTTTAACAAGGTTTAAAACTTGAACATGTCTAATTTTTCCAGTTTATTGGTACACTTTTACTATCCCATGAATGCCCGTATATTTTGTGTAAGATCTTGTCAAGGACAATTCCATACACGTTAAATTAGTTCGTTTGACACGTATAATGGGACTTAATCAGCGAAATTATTTTTTCTCGCAGAGACATGTTCCAGTTGTTGTTCCAGATCAAGTTGCGAGTTTAATGATAGAAAATTGGCATTTAATATGACGTTATTTGACACTTTAATCCATAGGCCACATGTTTCAGTATGCACGGATAAGTTTATCGGTGCGTATGACTTAATTAAATAATATTTAGAAATGCCAGGTTATAATAGCACAATTATAGAAACGCGACATATTTTTGCTAAATTTGACCGGTGGGATTCTACAATTTTTCATGATGCGGACAATATTTACACGAAAGGTGTAGCCTATGACACCCACAGCCATAGTATGTATGTCTATGTCTCACTGAGTTTGGAGAAATCGGCCGAACATCCAGGGACACATTAATAACGTAGACATATTGGTCTGTAGAGTATGGATTTTTATAATGCGCAGCAGTTCGCTCTCCAACCTCCGCGAGATAACTGTGGGGACCTAGTCAGGAAAATGTAATGAAAATGCAAAATGCCCAACAGGTGTCCTCGCTCAATTTCATACTAAATGGCACAATTTAACCTCTAGCAGGAAAGTCATTGGGCTCGGTGAGGTTTATGCAAGCTCTGCCCATCAATATAGGCTACAGCTTATCCCATGACTTAAGTATATATAATTAACATCTTGATATATGTTCAGACCCAGTGAAGAATAGGCCATATCAGGTAAAACAACTTAAACATTTAACTCACTTTAACAGTGAAGACAAGACATGCATCTTATTTGGGAAATTGTTAGTCCTATTTTTAGCGTAGCTATGACTGAGGTAAGGTTCGTAACACAGATAATTAAGAGTAGGCTTATTAGCCTGAAAAATATATTGATTATAGCCCACTGATGTAGGCTAATCAAAGTAGCCTATACTTGTATCATCCTATAAGAATATGGACACAACCGAATAACCTGTACTGTTAATAAATCACATTAATTTCGCCAATTATAGCCTCAACAAACATTTTAACAAATTAACTGAGCGTAACATGAAAATTCTATCGATCAATGCAATTCAACAGTTATTTAAAACTGATAGTCTAAATCTGACATATTTGTGAAAGATTAGTCTGACCGTAGAGTCAGCGCATTTCAACAGAGGTGACCAATTTCGGAAATGGAGAAACTTGGAAGCCAACCCTCCCTATAAAATAAAATGGTAAGATGTTTCAAACAACAAAAACATTTCAGCAGGGTGATCTGTGACGCATCCAGAAATACTTGAAATGCAGGTTTGGGGGAAGGAGGGGGGGCAGGGGGGGGGGTCATGGTCTTGGAGTAAATCACACTATCAATTGGAAATCTCTATGGCAGATGCTTTTTAGTCTATAGGATTAGGCTTAATCTGAATCCGGGAAACCAGCCCTAGTGTATATCTTATTCGCATAATTTACAGCGCATAACGGACTTTGCACAGGAAAGTGCGTGCGATGTCCATGTGCGCCGTCTTCAGTGATCTAAAGACATCTGTGAATGATTCCATTAAAATAATTAATTGTTGGTGTGCTGATCACATTTTGAACATGTAAGGATGTATAGACTAGGCTAACTTTTTAATGAAAATCATTAAACTAAATATGTTTGGTTTACAAGGGCCAAGGTATATATTCTGTATGAATGCAAACAGAACAAGATTGGTATGATTGGTACATTGGTATGATTGATGTTTTATCATAGTATAAATGTTTTTTTCCCCACTTGATTCGTATGTGGCAGAAAATGCGATTATTTTAGGTTACATGATACAGCTGGCAACGCCAATGATATCCGAATGAATAATGCATGGCAAAATATTTTAATTATTCAAAAATATGAGTGTAATACGTGTACACTTTGAAATCAAATTAAACATATGTAACTAATGTATCAAGCGAAACGTAGGCTATAACCACGATAATCTAAATTAGGCTACTGTTGAACATTTAGGCAACGCCAGGCACACCCTTTAGTCTCATGAAATAGCCTACACACACCGAATATCTTTTGGATTTAACAACGTGATGAAATAGGCAATAACAAAGTGTGCATTATTTACTTTTTCAGTATCAAAGCTGTATCAATCGAATTGCATAGATGTTTTTTTTTATGAAATACAAATTCTCTATTTGAATAACAAGTTATTGTACGACAATGTTATTTGTTCCATCCTGCTCTATAGCAACCTGATTTATTTAGTACTGTATTTACCTATGTTATGCCCGTCTTCCCAACGATACTGCCCCTGACAGTATCTCCTATCTGTACAGGCTTTCTTCCCGTATTGATGCGCATGATTGGAAGTAAAATCCCATGAAAAACCATACATAATCCAACCCAGTAAATAATAATCCCATATCTGCAGCAGTATGTCACGTTTTTAATGCTTGTGAAACATAATGCATCTTTAATATAAAGTGAGTAATCCCATACACATATTGTCGTTGTCATCTCCAATAGTTCATCCAGGAAGCAAATAGATATATAAAAAATACGTGTGAAGGAAATATTACTTGTACATGTTAGTCTAGGTCCTCAATTTTAGAATTCCTCGATCATGGTGTCAGTTATTTAAGCAGGGTTGGTCGGTAGGCGATACTTTAGGAGGGGTACTATAACGATGGCATTTTCTAACTGGCAATTCATGAGGTTTCTGATGGTATCTGTTTCCTGAAGAACATATACTGTATGAAAGACATTGCCAAAAATATCAATACCATTGTCATCTTAATCTGTAATGATTTTCTTAGCAACATTTAGACCTACAGCAGTGTTGTTATTTGGTGGTGGTAACATAGGGCTATGTCTCTCTTACAAAAACAAATCATGTTCGGTATTGTTGCAGTGCATCTTCGTCTTTTTGTGTCCAGTTGAGAAGCTGTCATATAAAGACCCCCACAATTCTCTTATTTCACAGGCATCTGTCTTGGCACCCTCACGTACCATCTTGATGGGCCAATATTGACCCGACAGTCACTGCCACCTGGCTCAGCACGACCCAGGTGCAAATTCCTCTGAATTACCTCGCATAGCAAGATGTCTGTCCCTTTCCCACAATATGCATAAAGTGCATGAAAAGTAGGCTAGAAAACGGGAATTAGCTTTAGCTTTCTAAATCACCTGAATGCATTTTGTGATCCATTATGCTTGATTATTGAGACCGTGAGCAGAACACAACAAAGGCGTAAGTGTTACCTTTATGCTATCAGTAAAGCAACACATGCAAAATATGCACCTTTCTTTGAACAAAATGAAACGGGATGCCATACAATATAAATGTATAGGTCTAGAACTTAAATAAACATTTTAAATAAAAATACATACAGTACCAGTCAAAAGTTTGGACACACCTTGCCAAGAGTATGCAAAGCTGTCATCAAAGCAAAAGGTGGCTACTTTGAAGAATCTAAAATCTAAAACATATTCTGGTTTGTTTAACACTTTTTTGTTTACTACATAATTCCATATGTGTTCCTTCATAGTTTTGATGTCTTCAATATTAATCTAGAATGTAGAAAATAATAAAAAATAAAGAAAAACCATTGAATGAGAAGGTGTGTCCAAAACGTTTGACTGGTACTGTATATAATTAAACTTCGGTTTAACATAGCAAATTGCTTGCAGATAAGCAATGTAATGTTAATATGTTTTACAACCCTCACTTAGTCTTACTTGTGAAAATATCTCATCTAAAATACAAATTGTAGACTCTGGTACACAACATGTCTTATAACGGCTGCCTTCAGATCTCATTGATTAGGCGACTGAGGAACAAAATAAAGGTAAGCCACTTCTGTATTAGCCGACTCTGACTGAGGAAAGCAATGATCCCTTATGAAGATAATACAGGTACAAAGAAGTCTATGTCTGGTTACCTGGCATCTCGACCATCGAGAAACACCTGATCATTTGCAGATGTGTAGGTTTTTGCTTTATGATGGATCCTTTAATGAATTTTGGCTTATCAATTTACTGTGATGTTGAGCGTTTTTGTCAGATTTTTCTTGCTAAACAACACGTTTGGTTCAATGTTATATGTGTAAGTGGATATTAACGGACATAAAATGGGTAGAATACATTGGTAGAAGGAATAACTCTAAAATTCATATTTTTTTCTTGGGAAAATACCTCTCAACCTTTGACCTCTATTACCATAGCGACAGGGACGCGTCATGATATGGGACTGGTCCATTGTAATTTTACCAAACAGTTTACTGGTCTCCCTTAGGTTGAATAAGTAATACAATAAAACAAATTGAAATACCAAAAACTGTTATAAACGTGCAATAATTTATAAACATAGATGTGTCTTCAGCCAGCAGCTAGTACAAGAGACGCAACTACAATGGAACATGCAGCCTAGCAACAGTGGCTGAGGAAAAATGGCGTCTGGTTGCCTAGTGCTTGGTCTGTTTAATCCTCATCTGATTAGCTACATTCAATAAGCTTTGACTATTTTGTTAAAAACAGCAGTCATTTTATTCTATAACAAATACAATCATCCTAGCAAAATAGTTTAGCACCATGTCGGACTCCGAAGAGGACAGTCAAGACCGGCAACTTAAAATTGTGGTTATCGGAGACGGCGCATCTGGGAAGGTGAGGGGTTTTCACATTTATTGACATTTCGCTAGCGTTAGCAGGTTAGCAAGCTAACTGGATAGATATCGAAGATCACAGCGAAGCAAACCGTGTATTTTAGCATTTAACGAGCTCTCTAGCTAATAATAATTTTACAGCTAAAGAGACAAGCTAGATGACTTGCTAACAAGTGAACATCAACACCAGTGAGCTAGCATAGCCAGACCCTGGCTAGGTACAGGCTCCCTGTTTAGACAGGTTAGTTAGCTGTCACTGCAACAGAGAACTGCTGTGCTTATGCTCGTCAAGACGAGTCCCATTTTTACAGTGGTTCGGTTGCCTTGACCAGCACAAAGGATAGGTACTATGTATGTTATTTTACCGTCTGATATACGACTTCATTATGTGCAACAGGAACTCGGTATGGAAACGAGGTCCATGTTACTATTACTAGCTAGCTACATCACTGTGGCCTGTGTGCATTGCCCTCTTCTTTGCATTGCCATGCCATAGGGGAAACGTGTTCATTTAACACCTGATTCAGGTGACTGAACAACTTGGCCTAATCAAGATATTGCTCAGTACAATCAGATGGTATTACTACAGTGCATGAATGAGGAACATTAAGCAGTCTGGAAAAGACACTGAAGAATTCCCCCTTTTGGATTGTTATTCAGTGTTTCCTACCTTGAACTGAATTCCTGATGTTGTCTGTTTCCAAAGGGTAGTGCTATGCTTCAGTTTAGGACAGTTGAAGTGCATTGTTCTTGGCCCTACAAAATGCAATAATTCAATGGGCTGTAAATTCTAGTTTGATACGTACACACAGAATTGTGAATTCTGTAGACATTTTTTTCTTACTTCCTCTGGGCATAAAACAAACTTCATTTTGAGAATTTACAAATGTCAAGATGGTTGAGGTATGCCTACTATACATGGATGATTGAGAAACAGTTTCAAATATAGCGTAGTGTGGATCTAAGTCTGGATCATTTCCTCTAAACCTATTAATTGTACCTGGCCCTTAATCCATGTTGCATGGGCTGTTGGAGGGATTTCTGTAGGGCTTTGGACAGTAGGCCTACTGTAACAATACTATGTTAGATAGACCTAGTGGTTTATTGCCTAGTTGCTGAAAGTTAAGGAAACAGAAACACATATTTTTTGGGCCACTTTCCTCACCAAATAAAGGGTTTGTAATCAGAAAATAATAGGCTCGAAGATCTTGTAAAATATTGGATTGGTGGTCTGTGTTTAAAAAACCGTCTTAGATTCATTTGAAATAAGTTGTTCTAGAAGCGGAATCATCCAACATGGCCTAACAGTTTTAAAGCTGTAGACTATAGTGTATCCTAGCTGTGGAGGAAGGAACAAGTGAACACTGCTAAAGCTAAATCTCTTCTTTGCCACATGCTCTATTCAATGTTTTTTTTCTCATTCGACTCCCTGCTGCACCAGCAGAGCTTTAACGTGACGGCTGTGGTCTTGCAGTAATGACCGATTCCTTCACATGAAGCAGCGGGGGATGAGTCTCTGCAGAAATGGGATTGACCTTGCTCCAGATTGCACACATCTTTAAAGACTCATTCACTGTTATTCTTGTTAAAAAACCTCCATAGGCATTTATTGTGTTCTTAATGATAAGCTTTCAGTCAATGCTCCTCTATTTCTTCTCTTGTTTAAAAAAAAAAATAAAAAAAAAAATAATAAATGTAACCAATTGTGGTAGAAATGTTTACGCAATGTATGAGTGGTTGTTGCTCACTGTCAACCTTGAGGCCAGTAATAAAGCAGTCATCATTCAAACTATTGACCTCATAAATAACACTATTATGTCATTTTTATTCTGTAATTTGCATTCATTCACTCGGTTGATGCAGGCCTAGGCCTTTGTTTTGTATAGCGTGCTTTGTTAAATGAAGACAAATAGGCATATTTAAATGCCAATGGTCATTAACACTCCATGCACGTTTTTTAAGGACAATAATTATACTTGTATACACATTTTAGATCATATTGAAAGCTAGACCTAGGCTACTTCAAAGATTTGTGTTTAGAACGTGTCAACATTTTCTTCCACAGTCTTATTTCAACGTAGGCCTAAGGATTGATATGCTTATAAGGAGGCGGCTGGATTGTGCGTTAGCTTCTTCAGAAGCAGGTAACCTCTCAATAGTACAGACATTTCTCTTTGTCATACCACACACTTGTTTGCAGCAAAGCGAAAAGGTTGTCATGACAATGCAGCAATGTTTCTTCTTCAGTGCGTCTCTCAATCCCCCAGTGATTGAGTGTGAATGTACTGCAGTGATTCTAAGTGCTCCTTGGCTTCGCTAGCCTCTCTTGAATGTCATTTTTCCTTCCTTCGAGGGACGAGTTGAGAAAGGAAACGAATGTAGCAGTAATGGAGGAGGCTCAATGAGAAAAATGAATGTTCTTCTCAGTCTGAAAAGTCTGCTTTTTCTTCGGGCGGACAGAGAACACACAGAACTCAGTTCCCACTAGATACGCTACATTAATAATCCTCCTCACGCGGCTGCCAGGTGTCAGTTCATCACTGTCTGAATGACTTACCTGCTTGTCTGTTTTAGGCAAAAAACAGGACCCCTACCCCCCATTTTGAACAGGCACCGGTGACTGACATCTTGAATGCCTTTTCCCCCCTTATTAATGTCAATTTGCTCAGAAAATTGCAATCGGATCCGTTTTTTCTTGAACGCCATCTCGCGTGGTATTTTCACTTGCGGTTGTCCATTCAGAAATATAGGGAGATGTGTGAAGGCTTGTCCACCACCTGAGGTAGGCCTAGAAGTTGCCAAAATATAGACGCTCACAGCTCCATCCGACGTCCTGTGGCATTACAGATGTTGGTAACAGTTTACATAAAGTGGCCCCTAAACCTGTGTATACTTGGCTAAATCTGTAAAACTAGTAACACTGTGTTAACATACAGTAACATAGTACATTAGTAATATTGAAATAGTCTACAGTATTTGAGCTGCGTCACGTGGACACAGGCTGTCATCTCTCAGTCTCTCTCTCTCTCTCTCTCTCTCTCTCTCTCTCTCTCTCTCTCCACCCCCCCCCCCCCCCCCCACCCCCCCCTCTCTCACGATGGAACTCCCCTCATTTCCCGGCAGTGGTATCACTGGTGACCCTTTGCTGTTCCCTTATTGGAGAGAAGTCTGGATTACGCCAGCTTTTACATGCCCCGGTTAGTTCCAATTGTATGGTGGAAAAAAAGGAGTACAGAAAGGGATGGGAGCCAAGCTACTGGAATGCCAAGACAAATGGCTGGCTGAGCGAATGGGAGCATGTGGAATAGATTTTTGCTGTCTGGACTGGTTATTCCTGTGTTGTCAGTGATTGTTTGGGCTACTTAAATGGCCAATTTTCTCCTTGTTGCGTCAGTCACCTCCAGTATTTTTTCACTCACCGTCGAGCTGGTGACACGCTCAACGGGGCAGCTTTTTCGGGCCATTTTCAGGTGCAGGAGGTAGATGCACAATTTCATAGGATAGAGTCGTAGGATTGTAGGCACGGTTTGATTTAATGAAAACATACGGTATGGACACTGGCTCCCTATATAGGTCCATAAAGAAAGTATTGGTATTTGAGAATTGTGTATAATGAAGAATGACCCCGTACATTCAAATGGGAGAAAGCTCACATGACTATCAGCAAGCCACGCTGGGAGACAGAGGGATGTCTAAAGGGTGCAGCAACCTAACAACTGAAACTGAAGTCTGGCATGTTGTTATGGCGCAAAGAGAATTGAATAATGCTTGCCTGTTGGTGTATTTGTCTGTTTCAGTCTTTTTTTGGTGCATTTTTGATGCTTTTTCTGGCACAACCTGAAAGCAAATTGAGCTAGATTGCAACATAAGTGGATGCTCTGTGGAGTTCAAGTAACAATTTATTTCAAATTCTATAACCTTGAGTGATTGTCAAGTAGTACATAAACTGAATCCACCACAGGACGACCCAGGGAGCCCCACTGTTTCAGTATCCCTCTGTGTTTACGTAAGCACGCTGCTCTAAAGATAGCTAATAGACATCCAGCACTTTTTTTTTTTGCCCTCATCCATCAAAATGAATTAAACTTGGCATGTCAGGTCTGTGTGCAGTGAATTCCCATGGATTCAAGACCAGGCTATGAGATGACATTTATACCCCAAAGTGACATGGAGTGATGGAGTTTTCTAATTCGGTGCAATTATTAATGCTGTATTTTGGAGACATCACCCGGACACCTGTTTTCTTAATTCACTTTCATTTTCGCAGTCACAGCCGTGACGGTTCTGTAAAGACAGCAGAGGCAGTTAGGCTGCCTTCAGCGTGTCTCACAGCTGACTGGAACTACACCGGTTAGAATTAACCAACGTCTTCCAAGCAGAACTTCGATTTTGTTTTCAACGTACAAAAAGTACAGGTCTGATTTATTGGGAGTCAATCGATTGTTGTCTTACATCGCACCCTAACAAAGCACCACTGTGTGTGTGTGTGTGTGTGTGTGTGTGTATGTGTGAAGACTGTTTATTAGGCTAGCCATAGAATTAAACCAATTTTAATAAACGTCGCCAAAATGTTTTCATCCTTCTCAATTGCAGAGCAAGGGTCTTAGCGGTGTCTCTCTCTGTTTCAGACATCACTCGCCACCAGGTTTGCGCAGGAGGCCTTCGGGAAACAGTACAAACAAACTATTGGTCTGGATTTCTTTCTGAAGAGAATAACTCTGCCAGGTAACACACCTTCATAATCCTTTGGGAGTGAAAGCTTGTTCTATACCTCACCACACACACACACACCCACGCGCACCCACACAGTCACTCGCGCACACGCACGCACACACACACACACGCAGACACAAGCATTCAAAAACACACACACTGTAGATCCACAATTGCATATCGGAAACATATTATAAATTTCTGTCATAGGTGTGTCTAGTTTTAATGCTCAGAAACTCTGCAAATGAAGCATGCAGTTCTAGAATGATGAAGTGGTCATCAGATTTTAGTCAGAAGATCTATATATGTATGGCTTAGTATTTATGTTAAATTAAACCTCACCCTCATCAAAGGCAAACATATACAGTAGGCCTAGGCTTGTTTAATTCAGTTTGTCAATAATTACACCTTTTTACATAAGAGGACCTTGAATCTTCTTTGAGTTTTGTAAATCTTTTTATTTTGTTTATTTTGTTCATTTTTTAAATTTCCTGACGCAGCGAGCGCTTCCAGGTAGTAGGAACGATTTGTTCTTCAGGTTAAGTCAGGACTTTGAATGTGTCTTTCTTGGTCGCACCACATTGTGGAGTCTGCCACTTCTCAGCCTTATTCATTCTGAAAGCTGTTCTCTCCAGTGCAAACAACCAGGCGCTTTTTTCCTCCATGAAGCCAATGGACAGCTTATGTCCAGAGAGGCAAGTCTTGCACATAATTCTGTGGGCACAGTACAGGGTAAATACATTTAGCATTTTATATTCATATCGTTGATCCTCTAGGCTCAACTGATCTTTGTTCTGCACCACATAAAACATTCCTGTTCTTATTTGTTTATTTTCAAACCCAAGGAAATAAAGCCACGCTCTGTATCCCCTTAGATGTGTAAAATAAATGTTTATTGACTAAATTCTATATTAAGACTAAAGCACTCCATTTGGACTTCCTACCATATAAAATGGGGATTTTCAGCATTGCATTTTTGAAACCTCTGCCAAGGTATAAAGCTTGAAAAGTCTGCAAAGTGGTTCCATTCTTTTATTGCTATTAAAATAACATAAACCGAGGGAGAATTAAGTGCTGAAATGAAAATATGATCACTTTTGTTGATTTGGGAGTTGGTGAAAATATTCAATTTCATTGTTACTTCAGTTTCAGTTGGTAATGAGATGTCAGGAGAGGGAAACCCCCCCCAAAAAAGTTCTCTAAAATGTTTTGTAAGAGAGAACAAATAGGCTGACCTTAGTGAACATTTGGACAGTTAGAAATCATGCGAAATCAGTCGATCTTGTGATTCTGATAAAAGTGTTGTCTAGGTACAGGCCTTGTATTGTAGGCTGCATCTGGATCAATATTGTAGATATGATAGCAGACCCAGATCTCGGTTCAACACCAGAGCTGTTAAATGGCACATTTTCTGGGGAATTGGGTGATGATGAGCTGATGAAGAGGAGGGGTGGGCCTGCTTCGATTTGGGTGGTCTGTCAGAGGGCTTCGTTAGGACCCCCCCATCACTTGCTCACCCTGCCTTATATTGGATGAGTTGTGTCGGGTCTCTGGGGCGCTATGGGGCTGTGAGGGTCTCTATAAGATGGGGTAGAGTATATTGGGAGCTGGCCCCTCTCACCATGAAGGCCCGGCTTGTCAAACTTAATGTACATTTTCCAACGCAGGGAGAGGTGAGGCAAGGCCGATTGGCACACAACAGCCTCCTCTGTGTGTGCTTTTTATAACAATACCTCTTCCAGATGTGTCTGCCAAACCAACGAGGTAGGGAGGGGGGAGGAGGAGGGGGGAGGAGGGGGTGGGGGGGTTGGGGGGGTTTGGGGGGGGGTGACCATGGGTGGAAATTTACTTGATAATTTCTGCTATTCTTTCATTTTCTGATCTTTGCAGGCAGGCATGTCTGTGTGATACGTACATTTTGGATGCATTTGTGCATAGAACAGTGTTTTTTAAAATATTTTATTTATTTATTGGATTTCGCTCTCGCCAATAAACAGAAAGAACACATTGGGCCCGCCATCAAGCATGAAAACATTTGCTGCTGTCGAGTCAGCGTGAATCTTTGAAACATAAATAAAGTGAATGTCCAAGTGCAGAGGGGATGGGAGCGTATAGGCCCAGCTCGCATACTGCAACACCAAGGCCTGTTATTCATTGCACTCTTCAATGTAGCTTTACATTGACACTGTATAGTCTAGATGTAGTCACTGTGAACACTTGGGTTTCCTTCCTCCTCGGGGACCTGTGTGTGCGTGTGGGGGTCGACTTGTCCAGCCGTGTCCACACACTGAACGTTCTGCCCGCCATCGCCGCTCCACCCCAATGAAGGGCCCTCATCACGCCGACATAAACTCCTCACTGTCTGGTCTTCCCTCCTCTTCTTATTTCAACCACTCCTTTCATTTTCCAGAGGAAGAAAATATTTATTTGGATTTGGTTTTGTACCCCTCTCCTCCCTCCCTCTCTCTCTCTCTCTCTCTCTCTCTCTCTCTCTCCCTCTTCCTCGGTCTTGCTCTCTTCCCTCCCTCTCTCTCTCTCTCTCTCTTCCTCGGTCTTGCTCTCTTCTCCCTCCCACCCTCTCCCTCCCTCCCTCAGTCTTGCTCTCTTCCCTCTCTCCCTCCCTCCCTCTCCCTCCCTCCCTCCCTCCCTCCCTCTCCCTCCCTCCCTCAGTCTTGCTCTCTTCCCTCTCTCCCTCCCTCCCTCCCTCCCTCCCTCTCCCTCCCTCCCTCAGTCTTGCTCTCTTCCCTCTCTCCCTCCCTCCCTCCCTCCCTCCCTCTCCCTCCCTCCCTCAGTCTTGCTCTCTTCCCTCTCTCCCTCCCTCCCTCCCTCCCTCCCTCCCTCTCCCTCCCTCCCTCAGTCTTGCTCTCTTCCCTCCCTCCTACACACGTTGGAGCAGGAGTCGTCTTTTCCTCTTATTTTCTGTTTAATTATCCCTATTTTTCTTAACACCACATATATTTCTCCTCACTCTCCTTTACTTGGCAGAAAAAGGCACAATGCAAACAGCTATTCCCAGGCTAATAAGTGCTTTTTTTTTTTTTTCTCCTTCTCCTTGCCGGGGTATTGAGAATGTTTAAATTACAGGGTAAGCATACCTATTCATCCCCCTGAATCTCTGGGCTGGATATTCTTGGATGTGGATCGTGGGTGACCTGCCAGAAGAGAGCGGTTAGAATGAAAGATTAATCTCTGATTTATTGTTTCCAATATGTACATGAACAACGTCGACTTTTATTATAGAAATCCCTCCCGAAAAATATAGGCTCCAGTTACGGCTGACTCGCGATTTCCCTGAGATTATGAGCTTTGTTCAAACAAACGCCTAAACGCTTAAAGAGGACAAAAACATCCGAGGTGGAAAGCTCACAAATTACAGAACCATCAGCTTTTGTCTACAATTGTTTTTCAGTCTATCAGGTTACATTCACTCTTGAGTCAATAAAAGCTGATAATCCGAAAAAGGACCTTTCATGTCAAGCCAAAAAACTGAAAGTATTGTAGTTTGTCAAATTCCATTGTAGGACCTATTGCTTGAAACTATGAATTAGCTTACGTTTTTCATGACCAATGTCTTAATTTTCCCCTTTTCTCTTCCCTCAGGCAACTTGAATGTGACCTTGCAAGTATGGGACATCGGTGGACAAACGATTGGAGGGAAAATGCTGGATAAATACGTCTACGGGGCGCAGGTAGTGTATGAAAATAACTTGATACACACACACACACTCTCTCTCACTCTCACTCTCTCGAGGTGGTCCATCGTTCTTCATGTTAGATTTCTGAAGGTTTTACTGTAACCCATTTACAATGTAATAGTGTTTCTCTATTAGGCTGAGTAATTAATACGCTTTTATGATAATATTAGTACCACGGGACCCTGAGTAGGCTGCAGCCAAGTTCCAATACTCAGCTGTATACGCACTACAGTATGTAAAGAAGGATTGATGCATTCTCTCTCTCTCTCTCTCTCTCTCTCTCTCTCTGTCTGTCTGTCTCTCTCTCTCTCTCTCTCTCTCTCTCTCTCTCTCTCTCTCTCTCTCATCCTGGTTCTCACTTCATTCTTTGTGAGCAAATGACCGTATGTGTTAATTAATGTGACAGCGAGAGGCCCGTGCTGACACTGCAATAAAGCTAGCATGGGAGTGTGTCTGTCTGTGCGTTAGCTGCGTTAGCTGCCCTCCTCTAGGCAGCGTCCGTAAGCGGTTGCTGTTGCTATAGACTGCTGATGCCTGTTACCGGCTCCTTTAAAGAGGAAGCTATAGACTCTGTCTGTCTGAAGAGCCTGGGCCTGTATATGATGTAGAGAACAAGACAACCCTTCAACCTGCTGTGTGTGTGTGTGTGTGTGTGTGTGTGTGTGTGTGTGTGTGTGTGTGTGTGTGTGTGTGTGTGTGTGTGTGTGTGTGTGTGTGTGTGTGTGTGTGTGTGTGTGTGTGTGTGCGGGCGTTTGCTCCGGCCCTAACAAGGTGTCGTATGTCAATGCCACATTAGAATACTTTGCTCCGCAGGTTTCTCCCCAGCGCTTTATGGAGCTTTCATGACTATTGTTCCAGACACCATGGGCTGTAATCAATCACGGGCCACCGGTGGCGACGCAACGCAATTGTGACTGACGTGAACTGTCGTCACCGGCCTTGTGTGTTGTGACATCGCGTGTCTCCGAAACAGACGCCCTAACACCGAGGGATTCACACTCCGTCTCGTGACGCAGAGCGGAGAGATTTCCTTTGGCTCGTTGTTTTTTTTGTATTCTCTCCTTTTGAAATGGCAAAAGGCAGCAAGTGGATGACAAAAACACAGGCCGCGTCGTTGCTATTTGTCGAGGCACTTCGTGCCAACTTGTTGCGCTTTTGTGTTTAGTGCTCCCGGGTTTTGATTGCGTTTTGCGTACATATAAACAGCAGCTTTAACGGTCTGGTGGCTCCGACACTGTCTACACTTGCACTGACAACGCTGAGGATTAGATGAAGGAAGGGCTAGTTTACCTCATAACCACCCTCAACACCGCAGTCTTCCATTTACCAGCCCAGACACTATAGCTGCTTCTGTGAAGCCCAGATAACCCAACCCCACCATTATCCTACCTTGAATGTTTTTGGCTCTGTGGACAAAGCTCTGCCTGGGGACAGACGGCTCAGAAGGAGCCCTGCTGTGTGTCCTTAGCCTGTCTCTCTGTTTGTTCACTGTGATATGGATCATCTTTAACGCCAGGCTAGCTCAGAGATCATCATTAGAGAGAGCTTAGGATATGCCATGTTCTTGGGGCTGTCTGTGTGTGTGTGTGCGCGCGTGCGTCCGCGTGCCCGTGCCCGTGTGGTGGTGAGGGGGGTAAGAGGCTGGCTTCCCTCAGGCACTAGTGCCACCTACTGCCCATTTTTTCACACTCCACCTCTCTGGAATATTTGTAGGTTTGTTATCTCAAATTTGATTATTGTAGCGATGACCCAAACAGAAATCTCCCCAGATCTGAATAACGGAACAGTGCGCGCCAGGTTAATCTATGTGTGACTTTCTCTTGTCCTCTATTACAGGGTGTGCTTCTAGTGTATGACATTACAAACTACCAGAGCTTTGAGAATCTGGAGGACTGGTACAGCATGGTCAAGAAGGCCAATGAGGAGTCTGACGTCCAGCCTGTGGTCTCCCTGGTGGGGAACAAAAGTGAGTATCAGTAAGACACACACACACGTACACACACGTACACACACGTACACACACACACACGTTATGCCTTTCGTCTGCTCATACACAAACTCTCATGCGTCGTGAAATAGACTAAAGAGTGCAGCAGAGGAGGCAAGCGTGTTTGTTCAGAGATGTTCAACACATGTTCAGAGAGCTGTAGGAATGGGAATGTCATGTTCAGAGAGCTGTAGGAATGGGAATGTCATTTTCCTCTCAGTGAAGATGCATTTCTTGTCCCGTTACAATTTTATTCACTGTTTTATGTACTCCGCACAGCTTCACTGCCAGTCGCAGTGTAGCCGTGTTATTTGAAGAATATTCAGTCGATTTTTGTTTGATTTTATATATATATATATTATTATTATTACCTCTGTTTATGTAGGGTAAGTATTTGTCTATTGGGCTTTTTGATTATTTGTATCCTCTTATGCCCCTGTGCTCCTACTCTATGGTGTCTGTGTGTGTGTGTGTGTGTGTGTGTGTGTGTGTGTGTGTGTGTGTGTGTGTGTGTGTGTGTGTGTGTGTGTGTGTGTAGGAGTGTGCTTGATGATAACAGATATGTGTGTTAGGGCTCAGGGAGAATGGACATGCGATAAGCTAATTGACAGAGCTGGGCCGGGTCTCCTGGGCGATGGGAGCGGTGATGTCTGCGTGCTCTGGGGAGTGACGCTCTGTGATTTAAGATCCTGGTGGAGAGGCTGCAGGGCTCTTCTTATCTGTACCACTCCCACCCCCCCCCAAACCTCCCTACCCCTCAATCCCAGTACCCCTCAAGCCCCCTGCCCCCTGCCCCCAGCCCCAGCCTTGGCCACGACTCTGAGTGAGGAGAGGAGCTGGATGATAACCAGACAACCTCCTCCTACCTCCCAACCCCTGCCCCCCCCCCCCATCTACCCCACCTCCGCCCATCCGCCCATGTTAGAAAAAAAAAAAAAAAAAAAGACTAATAATGATGACTCTTTTTAAACATCCCTTTGACAGATGTGGAGACGAGCCTGCCGCCGTGTTATTGTAAAGTAAGCGTCCGTGTGTGCAATGATGGCTGTCGACCCCCCCCCACCCCTCTCTCCTCCACGGCTCTCCTCCTCCTCCTCCTCCTCCTCCTCCCCCCCTCCCAATGATGAACGGTCCACAGAGTGGTGTCTACACAGGAAGCTCTCTCTAATGTTACTCAACGGGGGCCGTAGGTCACGGCTTAATTCGCCTGTCTAGAACGGATTCTCTTGTCTTTGCATTCGATGCGTCTCTTAATGCCCGGGGCCTAACGACGGGCGCCTCTGTATTTAGGCTAGGCTACATTTTGTGTGTACGGATGAGTGTGTGTGTGTGTGTATATACTGTAATATGGATTTAAGCAGTGTGTACCCTACTGGCAGAGACCCCCCCCCCCCAACCCAGTCTGTCTCCTCCTAATGGCTATATTGCTGAGAACGTGTTTTTTTTTTTTTTTTTTTGCTCCTACAGTCTGAAAAAAAAGAAAAACAAAATCCCACACAGATTGCCCTACCAGGAGCAATCAATTACCTTACGAGACTTTATGAATCCCTGAACCCTCTCACGGACTCACGGACTCCGCTTTTTTTCAGGGGGCATGAAGAGAGAGTTAGTCTTGCTATCTTGTGGGAATTGCCCACACAGACATTTCTGTTTTGGTTTCTCTCTTTTTCCCCTCCCTCCCTCCCTCCCTCCCTCCCTCCGTCTCTCGTTCTTTTGCTGAGGAGCCTCTAACACTTTTATGTATCATAGCTCTCTGTTTCAACCGAGTGGCCGGCACCCATTTACAGTGAGTCAAACAAAAAATATACAGCATTCTTGGTGACCAGTGTTGAGATTCTTTTTTTGTAGGTTCCCATGAAGTCTGAGTGAGGGAAGCAACCCTCAGAGCATGTTTATGACGACTGAAATAGAACTACAGACAGATCCAGGAGCATACAAAAACAATATCTGCTCTCTGTATGGATTTAGGTCCTTTAGGGGGCATGTCTTCTGAGAGATCATTTCTCTCTTTAACAACACTCAGTTTTTAGTGTTGTTTCTCTATGAATTTGACTTATCACATGTTCTTATTTCTGAAGTGTACCTACCTCACCACTTCAACGGGTTTAACAGACCTTTCAAAACTAAACTGACCCTTATACGGTATACATGCTCTCCTCTTCAGATTAAACCTACCGCTCTCTGCTGATCACGCCAACACCTAATTAAGACTCATACTCAGACTGCACATTGAGCCTAATAGAATTTATAGACTAGTCTGATTTTGTTATTGAGGATGCTATCCTCATTCCTCTTCTCTCTTTACTGTGGCCTTCCTGCCCTGTTCAGCCGTGCCGTGGCGGGGGAACAGCCGCTCCATTCTTCTGCCCAGCGTGGCCGTGTCAGGTTAAGTGTGCTTGTTAAGCCCAGTGCTGTGCATACCCTTGCCCTCCACATGCTGCCCAGACCCTTGGCTTAAATAATGGCACCACTTGTAACAATTCAGGGTGGAAGCCAATGAAATGTTTTATTGAGGACACACACGTGTATACACATACAGAGTTATACACACACACACACACACACACACACACTCAGTCGTACACACACACACACACACACACACACACACACACACACACACACACGGGTAATGGAAGAATGCTAAGCTCTTGGTCTGTCTAAACATACTATAACTGTTTATTACAGCGCAGCCCAGTGTAACACCGTTTGGTACACAGAATCCTCTCAGGAAAATGTTGGCTTGATGTGGAGTAGAGTAGTCTCCCTCATGACCATAGTGCTTTCCTTTAGCACTGTGCAGTATGTGGCCTGGAGAGAGACCTGTTACCAGAGGTTTTAAAGGACTACTTACTTTTGGATATTTGTTTTATTGTGTCCAACAAATGCATTTAGCTTTGGCTGCTAATAGTTGATGGTCAAACAGTACAAAATAATTCCTAAACGATTATGCCATGGCCATACGATGGTGATGCAAAGCTATGTTTGGCTGTTATAATGTTGTCCATAAATATTGACAATAAGACTGCGCAAATAGACTATATATCATTCTACGGGACATCTCGCGATCATCGTAAACCCTAAAATACAGTGTTTAGGCCAAGGTCATTACCGGTGTCATTTATAGAATAGATTTAACAAGTGGCATGTTTACGTAGACATTGGAACTGTGTAACCCTCTTTTCATGCCGTTTATCAAGCAAATTTGTTTTTATTAAGACAAGACCACTGAACCCCTGCCCCCCAACCACTCCCCCCCCCCCACCCACCCACCCACCCCCACCCATCTCCCTCTCTCCTCTCCAGCGCTCTCTCCCTGAGGACCTCCAGGGCATCCATCATGGGCTCCCACAGTCCTTATTTGGGTGACTTAAATGGGTTCAGTTCTCTTAACCCCTCCTCATCACTCATGCCTTTTAGCACAGAGGTTCTGACGCTCTTCACTCCAGCAGATGCACACGAGCTCGCCATGGGAAATGTTCCCCCCCGACTGGCTGGAAGATAAGGTTGTTGCATAAAGAGAGTTTATACCAATATTCTCTCTCTCTCTCTCCCTCACGCACGCACGCACACTCTTTCACTTGTACGCGCACACTAACACTTACACTATCGTTCACAAGTTTGAACGAACACATTGACTTTCGCTGCCTTTCACAATCATGTGTTTTCATTGGCTCCGTGTCACTGTTGTGTCAAACAACATGCATGGCATGCGAGCACCTTCTGCTCGGCAGGGCACCATCGCCCGCCACGCTCCTCTTCCTCGTCTCCCCGTCGGCTGTGCAAAAGCTAAAACGTGTATTTCCCAAAACCCCTCGGTTCTCATATAACTTGCCTCCGCCACCAACATTGTCCGTCCAGAGTTGTTTGCCCTCTTGGCAAGGCCCAGGGTGGAGTTTGAAGACCCCCCCCCCCCCCCCCATCCCCCTCTCGTCACTCCCCTCACCCCCCTGCCCCTGTAAAGCTGCCACAGTTCCTGTCTGTTCAGTGTAGGCCTGCACATTTGTTAATAGAGAGATGCTCAGAAGTCCAGGAGCCCGGAGGAGCTCAATGCGCTTCTGTTTTTGGTTTAGCTCAGAAATGTTTTTCCTGGCTCTGCCCTCTCGTACTTAGGTCCTCTTACAACAAACTAAAAGCTCCTAATTGCCCCCAAGGGGACGGTTTAGCCACAATAGACGTGGTGGGACAAAAGCCCAGCCCGCCCCCCCCCCACCACCACCCGCCCCGCCCCCCCCCCCCCACCTCTCTAGATATAGAGGACGCACACGTCAGCAGTGTGTGTGTAGCGCTGCGGGGAAGGTGACCGCAGGTTTGACACCGTAAAACATTATATATACAGTATAGAATCTAGTAAGGGACGGTGCATGGTTGGCTAAAGATTTGGAATGTTTACAGTATACAGCAAGTCCAGCGTTTCCTGTTTTTTTGTCTCACATTTTATTGAAAGGGAAACGTGGGTTAAATTCAGTGTTTGTTGTATCAGATTCGTAGCGCAAACCGCATTGGCTGAAGAAGTGGGCTCTCTTCTGAAGAAGACTGTGTTGTTATTGGATTTTCAGGTTGCAGTGAGTGTATGGGAGGATGAAGGGGATTGGGTAGGTTCCTCAACACTTTCTGGCATATAAGCCAGGCACCAATGGAAAAAAAAATGGCCGCCATTGCGAACATGTCCGTACACACACACACACACACTCATCCCCCTGACTCCCGAACCTGCAGTAACATGGAAAGTCCTCGTTCGTTTTAGCCATCCATAAAGCAAATATTGTTGCACATGCAGTAGATGATCAGTCTTCGGATGCCTTCTTGTGTGGCAAGTCATGGGCAATTTGAGTTGCACAGCACAGCACTGCTCAGCCACCTGACCCCACTGCAGCCTGGAACCGTCACCACGGTCAAACTGCGCCTTATTCCTGTTAGTTTCTCCACAACATTGATATGGAGGAATGCCTGGACCAGGCCTGGCCTGGCCTACCCAGCGTTGGATAAATGCCTGATGCTGCTTTTAAATAGCTAGGCTCTTTTGAAATCATGCGGTTTGAAAGGCTCAAAGTTGTGTTTCTGACTGTTATTTGGAACAACATTCAAAGTACATGTGTCCTCTCCCTTTTATTTATTGGGTAATAGTATTGCACCTCACTTTTTAGCTTATGATTTATTTAAGTGTTACCTGTGCTTTAACTAAGGCTATGTTTGAATTAACAACCATCTGAATTTAGCCTGAGATTGCTATGGTCAAATCGGTATGTGTTACAATGTACGATGTTTCATAGGAAAACCATATAATTATGAATCAGCCTCTGGTAATGTGATGTGTATAATTATGAAGGCTCCCGGTGCTCTCTGTGTGATTATTATGGCCCACAGTCACACTCATGGCTCATAGTGCTGTGTGTTACAGCTCGGCCATAAAAGTCCACTTAGTTTAACTGCGACAGGAGAGCTCAGAGGACACGGCCAGTGAAACCCCGGCCAGCGTCTTGTGAGGTCGGCTCAGAACTGGGCCTTTTGTTCACTTTCACTGGTCCTGGGAGCCCGTTAACCCGGCCGGCGGGGCCCGCGGCCCCCGTGTTTTACTGTGCGCAGTGACAGCCTCGCACCCCCGGCCCCGCCCCCCAACGCCCGGCTACCGCTGGACTCACCGGTTTACATTCGTACACGGGGGAGGAAGAGCTTGCTCAGTGTTGTTTTACAGGCGACTGTAGAGTATCTGATTATGTTTTCACGTGCATGTGTGCGTGTGCGTGTGCGTGCAGGACGTGTGCATGTGTTTGTTTGGAGGACGTGTGTGTGTGTGTGTGTGTGCACGTGCGTGCGTCTGTCTGTGTGTGCGCGTGCGTTTGTGAAGAACGGTCGGGTGACAAGATGAGCTATGATCAATGAGCTGTCGACAGAACACTTCTGACCTGGAGGAAAGCTGGTCCCCCGGCGGTGCTGGCCCGCTTCAGGCCACCGGGGCAGGGGTGCCGGAGCACAAAGAGCGCTCTGTCTCTGTCAGCAGTCTGGACCCCCCCCATAGGCCCCTAACACAGGCCTCGCTCACCCTGACAACGTCAGGCTGCAGCACCTCATCCTTCTGCACACTCTATTCTCTAAGACACAGAAAATAACGATAGTCACAAATGCTCTCACCCTCCCGTGTTTTACTGTTCGTCTTAGAGATTAATCTGGGCCATAAAGCTCATCCAGGTAATTAGCTAGAGATTAAACAGGGTATACGATTTGGGTTGCAATGTGTTATATTTGAAAACAACATGTTTTTACGGAAATACTGCATGTCCTTAATTAAGAAAATATTGAAAAAAACGTACTGTCAGTACTCCTCTAACATACTAACAGTTTTAACATCAAATATAGCAGTTTCCTCCAATCCACTAAAAATAAACACAGTGCTTGCTGTAAACAATAGCTAGACTGTTTAAGGGCAATAAAAATGCACTAGAGTAGCATTTAGGGCTTCCAAACCCTGGCTACTGCGTGTTCTGAAAGACTGCATGGTGTTCTAGAGGCAAGACTGACTTTGACGATTTAATATCTGCCATTTAGCTGAGGCTTTTATCCAACGCCACTTACATTGCAGGTGAGTGCGTACATTTTTCTGTATATATGGTCCCAGCAGTTTTAACGCTTCTCTCTACTCTAAGGATTAAAATGTAGAATGTAGCAGTATAGCCAGAGTCTGCTGAAGAAGATAAAACCATAGCCAAACGGCACGCATAAGGTCCTGTTTTGAATTCTGTGAAATATGTCGTGACGTTTATTATGTTCATGTTGTTCTTCGTGCAAACGTCAAAGCAGCGAAGCTCTTAACATTTCGTATCACGGTGCTTTTATGAGCTGTGCTCATGTCACATAAACCGGTCGGGTACTAATCGGTTCAAACTTACTGCATGATTTCACGTTACGATTTTGTTTTATTGGCCACTTCGTGCACAAAAAGGTCAGTCGATGACTAAACAGATTAAAGCTCACAGTGAGAATATTCAGTTATACGCTTGTGAGTTTTGTGAGATTCTATATATTTTCCTCATGTCCTTTAACAGTCATTTTAACAGTAAATAAAATGTCGCTTGCAATTATACTGGGTTCTATATCATATATCGGCGGGGAGAGAAGGAAGCATGAACAAAGAACAGCAGAATTATGTCATTTACCATGTCTAAGAGGCTTCAGTCTAGTCCTCCAGGACTGAATGGCTCTGGTGGTGGTCCATCTTCAACACGAACAAAGGGAATACTACTAGTAAAGCTGCATCTCAGGCCCCTGTCCCCCATCATAGCATAGTGGGCCGTCAGTCATTATGATGCTGCAGGTGTGAAGGGAGAATTGGTAGATTTGGAAGCAGAGAAGTATCATATCGGGCCAGTGTGAGCATCTGAAATGTTTACCTACCTGTACACTGTTTTAAAGGAAAGGTTTGGGTGAGGCCGACAACTTACCCAAAACGTACTCTAACCCAAGTTATATTAAAGGGTAAGAGAACCCCCCTGCCCCAAGGAAGGGCATGCAAGGCGCAGTGAGGTAATTTTGGAAGTGAGAGGTACTCCCTCAGGTTGTATTAAACCCTGGCTGCAACTTTCACTAGAGGGGTATGACCCCCCCCCCCCCCCCACAGGCCCCCCACCCCAGGAGTCCCCGTCCTCCCCAGTGCCCTAACAGTTGTTTGGTTTAAATGAGGCTGGTGGCGATGAACAGCGTTGGGTCAAGTTTATCCCCTGGCAGTTACTCGCTCGATTAAATGTTCCACTTGGTCCCCAGCAGTCAGCTCAGTGGGCCAGGGCACCAGGGCCCTGTATCACCACCGTACGCGCTTCTAGCCATGATGCCAGGGACCACACAGCACTCCACTTCCCACTGCAGCACGACCCGGGAGCACTCCTCGATTGACCCAAATGTATACAACACAAACACTGGTGCCCAAATCGGATTCCTTTGAGGAAATCTTTCATTTTTAAAGTAAGTCATCTTTTTTTTTTTTATTAAACTGATAATTTGACTCGGAAACAATTGGAACAACATATTTCCACACCGTTCATTTGTCTCCACTCTGACCTTTTATTCGTTTTCTAAAATGGTACCGTTTTCTAAAACGGTACTGTATGACTAATAGGGTATACACCAGAGATTCATTCCAAAGATTTCTGTCTCCCAACTGTTGTGTTTTGAAATGCACCACAATGACATGCAGACTTTTAAAGTAAACACTGGCGGTGACTGGGGTGAGGGAGAGCCATCGCTCACGACGACTGATGGGCCACTCTGCTATCTCTATGTGCTCGGAGGCCTAAACAGTTTAGTTTTGTTTGCAGTCACTTCCTGGGGGCATTTAACCTGATGCACAGTTTGTCAGAAATGGAGGGAAACCAGATCGTCGGTTGAAGATTGTTTCAACCTGATAAGTGGAAATGGCCACATTAAGAAGGTAAAAAACCCAGACAGAAACACCAAAAAATGTAGGATTAGTGCTTCAGTGCGGTCAGTGTCCTCAGACAGGATGACACATGTGGCTAGATTTTGTTTGGGAGAAGAATCACTTTTTTTTCCCTTTTCTGTAACAATTTGTACAATGTTTTCTCTTTGTCTGCTCATTGTCATTGTTAGTCCTGCAAGACAATATTTGAGAGACAGTTGGGTTGATTGATTATTGCCGCATAGCTTGTCAGGGGTTTCATGTTTGTAATGTAAGGGTAGGCTCTACTGACAGTAATTTATACCGCACTGCTAAACTCTTATTGTCTTGAGATTTATGAAAATTAAAAAAACATCATTAATTGACATCCATTTCTATTCATCCAAATTCTCACATACGCCTTTGTTTTATTTGTGTGTGGGAGAGAATTTCAAGTCCTTCTCGCTCTGCTGGTCTCTGGGTCTCTGGGTCCGTGTCGTTTCTCCTGTGTGGGGTACGTGATAACTGAGCTCTCCCGGCGACCGTCAGAGCCGGAGCAGAATAACACACGACTACTCTCCCATGTCTGTGGGCCGGCTCAGAGCATGTCACTGAACATGGGAATAATGGAAGAATGGAACATCTGTCTTGCCTGTTGTTTATGACAAATGGAACCTTGTGAAACTGTCACCAGGCTAATGTAGTGGACTTACCAGCCTCATCAACATTGTGTACTTGAAAATGATGTGTTGCTTCGTACCACTGTGGACATTGTTACTGACTGTCTTGTTGTATTGTCCCTGTACTGTACTGTACTTCAGTGTGTTTGCTAAGGCAGCAGCAGAGAAACCTCACTCCCTTCGTTTTAATTGCTCTGTCTTCATTGGTCTTCCGCGTCGTCAGGTTAACCTGCAGTGCCCTGCCACTCTCCCTCCACTCCCCAGTCCCGGCCCTGTGTGTGTTAATGTTGGCTAATCTGACCGTGACACATGATTGATAACCTCTCCCAAGTGTGCAGGATCCAAAGGATTAGCACAGTTTACTTATAGTAGCATGAGGGGTACCTCGGCTCTTAATGACGGGAATTAATAACGTGCTGACGCCTATGAGACAGCCATGTTTACTTGTGGGGAGGAAAGACATGGCAACCTGCTTGGGCCGTAGAGTAAATGCTGTGTGTGTGTGTGTGTGTGTGTGTGTGTGTGTGTGTGTGTGTGTGTGTGTGTGTGCGCGCGCGTGTGCGTGTGCGTGTGCGTGTGTGTGTGTAGTAATCGAAAGGTTTTTTGCTCAGTGTCTTGTGTGATGATGTTTGAGACTCATATGATTTGACTTATACAGTAGGATGTTTTTTTCAGTTATATTATCAACATTCTTAAAATAATCAACAAGACTCAGTAACAAAACTAGTTAAAACTAGTTTTGTTTTTTTAAACATATTTCTCTTGATAATGGCTGTGTATGGCGATCATATTTTCCAATTAACTATGTGATTGTATGTTATCGGAGGGCACTGTTTACATTTACCTGTGACACACACACACACACACACACACACACACACACACACACACACACACAGAGGAAGGGGGCATGAGAACGGGGTAAAAAAACACTGACGGCTTGAATGAAGCGAGACGAGGAGAAAGGCAACACCAGTACAGTAGGCCGGGCCTCCTCCTCCTCCTCCTCCTCCGCCTCCTCCGGCTCCCAGAGACACGTATGCACCAGACACCGGGCGTGGTCGCCCTGTCACACAAAGACACTAATAAAGAGGGAAGCTATTGCTTTCAGCAGAGGGACCCCCGGGTGACTTCCCCTAGCGACCCCGGCGTGACCCCGGCATTGAGGAACGGGACAAGCAAAGCATGCTGGGTATCACTGCCCAGGAGTGGAATGCACGGGGACACGGAGCACAATGGCTAGAAAAGAAGGTCTCTGTCATTGTGCCTATCGCAGTAAATCAGTGAGGTGGTGACAGACCCAGTTCTTGGGCACCATGTGTTCACCTTAAAGGCCTGCTTCCAGTATTGCATTAAGCACTATATGTCATAGGGTATTCTCTGTGTTAGACACCCATACCCACCGGTAGCCTGCAGTCTCCCGTGTTCGTCTGTGTTAACTACCTCCACAGCTGGGCTCTATTGACTGTCCCAGGTCATGGAGAGGTAGAGGTAAAGGTGCATCGCTGCAGGGTACAACTGTACTGAGGACTTGGTACTATGTTATGGAATGTCTGTGTACCACTGAGCAGGAATCAGCCCAGCTGGGAATTGAGCCATGGGGTCTTTGAATTGATAATTTCCCCCCCCCTTAGAGTAAAAAGAGAGGAAAAATAACAAAAATAACTATACACAAACACATAGTGAAGCACAACAATGCAGTTCTAGGCTCCTTGTTATCCATCTAAATGAGACAGGTCACGTGTATCTGAATCCCAGTGTTAACCCTATCTTTTTCTGTGTAAACAAAACAGATATGAGACAGTTCACCATGTCAGTATATCTGACATACATACAGTACCAGTCAAAGGTTTGGACACACCTTGCCAAGAGTGCAAAAAGGTGGCTACTTTGAAAAATATAAAACATCTTCTGGTTTGTTTAACACTTTTTTGTTTACTACATAATTCCATATGTGTTCCTTCATAGTTTTGATGTCTTCAATATTAATCTACAATGTAGAAAATAATACAAATAAAAAAAAAACATTGAATGAGAAGGCGTGTCCAAACTTTTGACTGGTACTATATATATATATATATAACCTTGGGTGAAGCCTTGCCCTGCCCTAATCTGTGTAATCTGCTGACATGTCACGGTTTTCATCCCCAGTCGACCTGGAGCATATGAGGACGGTGAAAGCTGACAAACACCAGCGCTTCTGCCAGGAGAACAGCCTGATCAGTCAGTTTGTGTCAGCCAAGTCTGGAGACTCGGTTAGTCGCTGTTTATTACCCACTAAATCACATCAAAAGTGTGGCTCACATACCATAAGTTCACCGATGATGTGTGATGCATGATATTCTCAAGGAGGAAGAAGCAAAAAAAGAAATAGAATGATGATTGAGTATGAATGATGTTTCACACTTATTCCGCGTCTCTCTTTTTTTTCTGGACTCTCCTCTTTCCTGTCTTCCCTCAGGTGTTCCTGTGTTTCCAGAGAGTAGCTGCTGAGATTCTGGGTGTGAAGCTCAACAAAGCGGAGATGGAGCAGTCTCAGGTGAGCCTTGTCTGTTTGCATCAGACACTTTCTTACATCCCAGTGATTACGCTGTATGGCACCATCTCCTTCACTGTCAGCCAAACCACGTGTAGCCATAAGCAAGGTCAACAGGAGTGTGTCAGGTCAATGGAGTTCACTGCACACTGTAAAAAGGCAGTTGTTGTGTCAACACAACGTGTTATGTCTGACTCCTGTGATGCCCTACCTGTGACTGACACTGTCCATCTGTGAACACAGCCACGTTGACACTAGTGTGTGAAGTGAGAGGTTAGAGGTCGTTCGACGCAGGGTGAGAAGGTTAGGTTGCGTCCTCTGATTTATTGCGTTTATCTCCTGCCGATGGGGTCTTGAGAGGGGACCTCCGAGCTTGGCCTCCTCGGCCCTTACTCACCCACCCACCCAGACCAGGTGGCCCCGTGGTGGGGTGGCAGCACTGGGATTACGGGGTTACCTCCTCCCACACAAGGCATTAATCCTGGTGGTGATACAGTATGACTGGCTGGAGACACACTGGCTAGGGACTGGCTGATGGGGCCGGCAGGGGCTATGGGGAGGTCAGGACCCCTAGAGGAGGGAGAGGAACTCCGGGAGGGAAGGGTAGGGAACTAGGGACTGACCTGGGTGGGGAATCTCACACACACACACACACACACACACACACACACACATACCTCCCACCACCCGCCACCTCAGCCTTGTTGCTTTCAACAGACAGGGGCTGATGAAGGCGTCCATCTCCCCTCCCCTCCCCTCCATCACCTCCTGTGATAGCTGTCTCAATAAACCCAAGTGCTTTAATCCAGGCTAAACAAGCGGGGTGAGTGGCCTGGTCTGATCCGCCAGTCAAAAACGCCTGTCACAGCAGACACAGGGGACGACGACAACTCAGTCTGTGATGTTTATAATGTTTACAATGTTTACAATGAGGAATATTCCACTTCAGTGGTGTATTTTCATCTCAACGACCCAGAGAGATGGAAGGGAGAGGTTTAGGGCAAAGATGTTCAGAGAAAAGGTGTACTGGAGATTGAGACACACAAAGAAAGAAGAGATTCCAGCTCTTCCAGTTTGTCTACCTTGTTGCTCTGCAATGCTAGTGATATGAAGGGATGCCGTTCTGATTTGTAGTAACATGGATGGTGTTGAGGGGGGGGGGGGGATTTGAGCAGGTCAGGGCTCAGGGTCTTGCTGGGGGGGCCAGAGGAGGCTCATTATTAGTTGTCAGGTTTAGAGAGCGGTACATGGGGGTCGCGACCCCTAACCAGATCTTATCGGCCTGGGAGCCCACTTCATCATGGTCCCCTGTCTGAGAGATCAGATACTGAGACCACTGATGGCTCCGAGACTCCGACACCCGGCATCGTCGGCTCGTTAATCACACAGCCAACCAGGGCTTGCCTTTCAACCATGTGGTCTGGGTTCGGCTCTGTGCTGCTGGCTCCTTATTCCAGTTCAGGTCTGCTCATACTGTGTGTCAGCCTAGATCAGTTCGGTTGCTTACAGGGTTAAATTAACAGTAAGCCCTTTGCCACTGACTCACAGGGACATCGCCATGGAAATGTCCTCATTGTAAAAATTATGCTTCCTCATTTAGCCTCATTTGTGTTATTGGACTCTTTGTGAAAGGATTGATTGAACATATAGGTGTGATGGGTCACAGGCCAATGTGTATTTTGGTTGGAGCAATTTCTGTTTCCTTTTTTTTAAATTTATTTTTTAAATTTTTTTTATCATCAAACCTTGTCATTTGTTTGCTCTCCTGTTTCTTTTTCTCACTTTTCTTTGTAATTTCTCTCGCTGTCGACCCCATGACCCTGTCTCGACCCCATGACCCTGCCTCGACCCCATGACCCTGTCTCCACATCTACCCGTCTTCCATTCTAACCAGCTGTACCTCTGTTTCTCCCTGTCTGTGTTTTTGTTTACTTTCCTGTCCTTCTCCCTCCATCTCTCCTCTACCTATATGCACTGTCATGTTCTTCTCTATCTCCCTCCATCTCTCCTCTCCCGTGTCCCCATCCCTCCATGCCTCCACCTCTCCATGGATCTGGTGTGTTGTCGTCTTGTGTTCAGAGGATTGTGAAAGCTGAGGTGGTGGACTACCCTCAGGATGAAGGCTCCATCAGAGAAGAACCCAATCAGAGCAAAATCTGTTCTGTTCAGTAGTCAAAGTATGTCTACGGTGCTCGGTCACATGTAGATATGGTTACAGGTTGAAGTATATCTATTTGTGTCTCTGGTGTAGAAACAGTTATTAGTTGCGTCTTTCAAAGTACAGTAGTTGTAGTGTTAATGGTAGTGGTAGTCATTGTGGTTGTAGTACTAGTTATGGTGATTTTAGATGGTTAGTGTTGAAAACCATGGGGGATAATTTGGTTCAGGCTGGTCCTATTTTGCCTTCAGACATAAACCAATTACCTTCACCCTGTATATGGATACTATCAAATTAAAATGTAGACAATTGTAGTAGGTAGTCAATGGAGGGAAACTTGGGACTTGGCTCTCAGAGTTTTTCTGTCAGTTTGACCTCAGTTTGACCTGTGTTTCTAAGCTCCTGATTGGCTTAGAGCTGAACGCCTCTGTGAAAAGACAGCAGAGCAACTCTGTCTTCCTTTCTAAAGCACATTTATATACTTACTTGTACAGTAAACATACAGTTTGTTTTGCATACTCATAACACTGCTCTCTGTTTCTGTGTGTCTGTATTTGTTTGTCTGTAGCGCGTGGTAAAGGCAGACATAGTGAACTACAGTCAGGAGCCTGTGGCGAGGACAATCAACCCCCCACGCAGCTCCATGTGTTTGCTGCAGTGACCCCCTCACCTGTTCTCTGGCCCCTGGACGCCCCTCCCTGAACCCCTCCCTCCCTAACCCCCCCCCCCGTTGGATGAGAGCCGCAGCCAGAGGTTCCACAAACTAACTACAGCAGTGAGGGTCTCTGACCAGCAGGCTGCCCCCACACACTGGCCCATAGCCAGAGCCTGCCCCTCTCTACTGTGTACACACACACACACACACACACACACACACACACACACACACACACACACACACACACACACACACACACACATTTTCTCAATGCACAAGTCATCAGTAAAGCTGTTGAGGCTTACTATCAGTATTGCTTTTTGGGGTTTTCAGGGTCATTGGACCAAATACTGCATATGTAAAGATTTGTATGTGTTCTCTCTTCTATACAGTATGTGTGTATATTTAGAATTGACCCTACAGTATATGCCAGACTTACAAATCCATCTATATTTCTATGAATGATTCCTTTGGGTGATAATCAGCTTTAGCTACAGCATATGTTATCTAAACACTAACTGTGCTGAGAGCATATGGGACATCCTCCATCGTTTTACACTGTTTATTCTGCATCTTAATTAAGAACATTTGACATCTTTTTCTACCGTCCTCCTTGTCATCTTCATGTTGAGGGACCATTTGATTGTATGTAGCAGCTATAAAGTTGATTTCTCCAACAGAGAAAGTCGCTGTGTTTCAAAGTGTATTTTTGATGATGTTGTTTGTTTTCCCTCTGTCACTGCTATTGCATTATGTTCCTGGATGTCTGATTAGTACGTATGATTAGTTTTATCACTTGAACTGATACTGTTTAAGCGCTGGCCTAAAAGTCTGCTCAAAGAACCTGTCATCACCGTACAGTAATGCTTCTGCTTTCATGGTGCTCCCAAGTGTTATCCTGGTTAAAGAAAGGGATAGATGCTTAGGAACATTAGTTACTGTGTTTTATTCGCCGACGGGCAGCTTGCTTGGAATCTTAAAGGTCCAGTGTGTAGCTTTGCGTGTTGCTGCCCCCGATGGCCATACAAAAAAATTGAAAATGGGCATATGCTACGTTTTCTAAACATTTGTATATCCTTGTAAACACACCAAATGTGAAATAGGCATGATCATCATGTGATCTCATTCCTTGATGTCTATCAATTTAACATGGCCACTTAGCACTATTTTAAAACTAAAATCGACATACTGGACCTTTAAGCCCTAAGCAGTCCTGTGATTTGCATGGCATTTTATATTATTTTTCATACAAATGTCAGATTTTCCATCCCTTTCAAGATGTTGAATTATTTCTGTTAAGATGTTGGTAACGTCCCTAACAACAAAATAACTGTGATTTCCTGACTTTCTTGCGTTAGTTTGTATCCGTACATTAGCTAAAGTGACCCGGCCCCCAAATCATAACCCCTGTTTCCTGACCTCCATCGTTTAGCTCGTCTGTTCTCCGTCTCTTAGCCATTGCAGTTTCATGCAATATCCAAACTTTATTTTTGTGTCAATACTCAAGAATTACATGTTATTCTGGGTAGATATATTTGGCAGAAGACACTGCTGTTGCTATTTTCAACCTTGATGAAGGTAGACGATGGATAGACAGTTAAGGTATGTTGAGTGGAGCAGCCCAAACATATGACAATTAGCCTCATGTTAGCTACCTGTTTCTAGCCTTATTCAACTGTCCGTTGTAGAACAGAAGTCTGCAATGAAGAGCTGCTGTCACACATGAAGTGCTTCGTAGGATCTTCTTCTTGACCAAACAAGCTGAATAATAGCCAAACTATAAACAATAAGTAAATGGCATATGGGCATGAGTTGTTTTGTAAGGATAGTCATCCTTGAAAAGAAGTCTATTTGTATGAATTTGTCAAAATAAATGTTTTCTTTGGACCAGTATGGTGTACTTGCACACAGAGGATGTCAACATCGTGTCACAGCTTATTGCAACAGGAAATACAAAGACATGGTGACATGGTAGGATTTCATTTGGTAAACCATGGTGTTCGCCTTATGTGTAAAATATGTATTTGTTTATTAGGTCTACTTTTGTTTTGTGGACGATCATATTTTCAAAGCTGCTCCTTTTTCAATGGGATGTCAAGAGCTCCTCTTATTGGATGGAATAGCCTCTGCATACACCCTATGACCTATGGTCTTATAAACAATATACAAGTATGAAAACATTATGTCAAATTCTCTGTACATTTAGAAATTGCTTGTTTAGTGAACATTATTAAAGTGGTACAGAAAATGTGTGTTTGTATATGAAAAATAAAGATTATATTGGAAAAACTGAAATGCTGTGATTTTTTTATACTGGAATTTTTTTTTCTGTTTCAAAGTGTTTATGATATAGATTTTCAAACATTTTGTCCCCTGGAGTGTGTGTGTGTGTGTGTGCATGTACGTGTGTGTGTGTGTGTGTGTGTGTGTGTGTGTGTGTGTGTGTGTGTGTGTGTGTGTGTTTGTGCATGCCTGAGTGAATGGACATTTTCCATTACACCACAAGATGGTTCCATTTTGCATTGTTACACTAATATAGAGAGCAGTTACTGGAAGGTCTGGATGAGCAATTGATTTGCAGACAATGAAGTGACAGAGAGTAATGCTCCTAAAACAAGAAATAAAGGTAATGCCATCTCTGTGGATGTATAGCCATATATGTGTCTCAGGCCAAGGCTGCATTGCCATTTTTCACCCCAGGTGAGACAATGGAAACCATTGGAATGGACCCCAAGGGATCGGACACCGTGGCGAGAGGGTGAGGTTAGGTAGGGCCTATAGTCGGGAATAGCAGATTAAGGAGCCATGTGTTTGAAATTCAAGCATAAGAAGTGTAACTCGACCACCATTAAGCATCCCACCTATACAGACCGAGTTAAGACTCAAAAAGCTAATGAGACACCTGGCTTTTGTTCCTTAAATCTTCACTGAAAACAGGTCCTAAGCCCACTCGGGACAGATGATACAAATTCCTTTATAAGCGGTTGTAAGCTGTATTAATTAATCACTAAATAGTTTGGGCTTTTGTCATCTCCACGAAACTAAAAGAGGGTTTTTGGTTTCAGGTGTAACTTTTTTTGCTGAGTCAACGTCACTAAAACCTTTTCGTATTTAGACAAATTACAAAGGGTGGTGGGAACCATGGAGACGAGGAAAACAAAGACTTTTAAGATGAATATGAAGAATGAATCCCACCGCTGGCGTGAAGAGGCATGAGACATTGCAACACAGCTAGAGTCATTTCAGCGCACGTGCATTGTTCCGCTTGAGTGGTCGTCTTTGGAGTCGTCTCTGCTGAATTTTTGTCTAGAGCTGTCACCAAGGCTGACAGCTGAGGCTCACCCTTGGCTTTGCTGCTGTTTGGACAGGTGTTTTAGTAAAGAAAACAACTGCAGCCTGTTTCTAGCTTAAATACGCACAACACCTAACTTAAGATCCCCCCCAAAAAAGACCTCAGGAAAGAATAATAGAAGGAGGATGACAGTGCAAAGGGAAAAGGGTAAGGCTTTGACAGATTGCCGAGGGTAGAGTGGGGATTTGAGTCTAAATGAATTTGTCTGCCTGTCTATTTGTCTACCTGTTTCCTCGATAGTCAATTACTTGTAAATTACTGTCTTTGTCATTTATTTGCTTCCATTTCATATTCAGTTATTAGCCGACACAGTAATCGATAACCCCATACGAGGAGAAATGTGTTGGGCTAAATGAAAAGGGAGAATAATTTTCCAATAATGTTCCAGAAGTTTTGGGGTTGTTAGTATAAAACTGGTCTCATGATAATTCTGTATGGGAGGCTCAGTACTCTCCGCTCTGTGTTGAAGACTGTTCTGTGTTCTCTCAGAGTCTATGGGCACCATTAATGCAGTGCTGCTGTTTCTTATTCTCTCTCCCCATCTTTCTTTCCTCTCCTTCCTCTCTGACTGGGTTTCTCGTTTGGTGAAACTCCTGCGATGACAGTCTTAAAACCACACACGACAAGTAAGTAAGAGCTCGATGGTTGTGGTGGCCAAAAGTTGGTGGGCAGAGCGGGGCCAACACCCTACCGACTACCCACTCACTCTCTTCCGTTTTCCACCTGTGCTGTGTGCCAGACCCACAGCGTTGAGGGACTCGGGAGGACTGAGTCAACCCCTGTGATGAGCCCCATTCCCCTGGTCCCCACACTGGATCCTATTCTCTAGCACATCGGGCCAGCAGGAAGGGGACTGACTGGCAAGGCAAGGCAGGCAGGCCCCACAGTGGCCATTACTGGCACCCAGAGCCAGCCAGCACACTGAGGTGTGCCAGAACTACGTTCCCATGCAAGTTCAGAGGATTGAGGAGGGCCTGGATGTCATTTAGTGTGTTTCTGTGTGTGTTTGGGCGTCCATTCATGTGCGTGTGTTTGTGCATGCGTTCGTGTGTGTGTGTGTGTGTATGTGTGTGTGTGTGTGTGCGCGTGCGTATGTGTGTATGTTTGTGCGTGCATTCATGTATGTGTGTGTGTGTGTGTGTGTGTGTGTGTGTGTATGTATGTGTGTGTGTGTGTGTGTGCGTCCAGAGGGACTGTGCTCTGAGAACTCTGCTCCCCTCATTTGCAGCCTGTGGATATTTGGTTTGTTGTGCCAGACTGCACTGTCCCTCAAAGGTGCCGGGTTTCTGCTCTGGCTGAATAGAGGATAATTTATTTCAGGGGCGAGGATGTGGGCAATCAGAAGGGTCATATTTATAGTCAGTCGGTCTGGTGAAAGGACCAGCCAGAAAAAGCACAACTTCCAAAAGAGACACTGCAGGGACAGAAGACTGAAAGTCTCCTCTTTAGTTCTTTTATTCACAGACACACTTCTTCCTGGTATTATTTCTCCACACATTTGATTATGATGGTAGGTTACTAATTCATTTGCGTGTGTTTGTGTGTTTTTGTGTGGGCGTGCGTGTGTGCGTAGGTGCGTGTGTAAGTGAGTCAGTTTTTGTGTGTGTGTGTGTGTGTGTGTGTGTGTGTGTGTGTCCGCTCCAAGGCTAACTTGTCTAGGAGCCTTTGATTAATGAACATGTCCTTCTCTATGGTGATAATAGAGGGCTCTCATTACTGAAGAGGCCTTTCTGTGTGGATCATGTGTTTGATAAAGATCTCTTCCATTAGATGGAACCACAATGATATTATTACTAAAAAAATGACTGCAATTACAAAACACCTGGGCACTTATCCACTTCCCAGTGCCTCAATCCAAGCTTGGGTGGCGTGCCTCGACAATGAGGCGGGTGGGACCCGAGTTGGATGTCACCGCTTGTCCCATCAATAAACAGAGAGGCATGAAAAAAAAAAAAGTTTATAATGTGTGGCTAAAATGTCAGAAGCGAGGCAGATTACAAGCACATTACTCAAATCCGCCCGTCGTAATCTCTTTCGCTTTGTGATTCATTTCTCATTGTTCCCAAAAATACCATGGATCCAAAACTTGATACAGGAGTCTTTCAGGGACTTTAAGTGCTATTCATTACACCTCACTGAAAATAGCATTTGTCTGGAGTTGAAGCTTTGTAGCTCGTCAAAAGTGTACTTAGGGGTTATTAAAGTGTATTATACACAGGAAAACGTGAGTGTACTCTGAAACGTTTTAACATTTCATTTTGTGGTATAAAGTATATGCAGGGCAGGGATTAACTTTATTCCTTTTATGGGGAATAGCCAAAATGAATTGAATACTACTACTGCTTATTATAGAGGGCACGACATTTCTGGATTTGGGCAAGTCTGCTAATTCCATGTTCACTGGCACCTTAAATACGTCCCATTTCACTTGTGACAGAGTGGAACATTTGCTACACATTTTTGCTGGAAAATTAATTTGGCACGGTGTAGTCTACCAGGCCTTGCCTTATACTGAGGCTCACTGAGGCTTCCCATCTGTACAACAGACTCCTCTGAGGAGAGAGAATGGATCAGGGAGAGATGACATGTCAATGCCAAGTGTCCATCATTGACACCAGTGAATGACGTGGTATAGGTGTCCATTTCTCTCCTGGGACCAGCTCTTAAAACACAGAAATGTGTGGTCCTTCTGTCCTGTCCGACTCCATTTAACAAAAGAGTTAGGAGTATCAGCTTTCTTACAGGTGTTTTGAGGAATGTTTAGTTAACAGTGCTACGCAGAGGCTTCATACTGTTAAACGCACTGCAGCATTAAACCTTTTTTATGGAAGCAAGATTTTATAAATATAAGTGAATTAAATAACATTTTCTTACAGTAAACTGCACTTTGGCCCTTGAATGTAATGCAAGATAAAGATAAATTGAAGATAAAATACTCTTTTGTTGGAAAATGGAATCGTCCCCATTCACATTGGGTGGCAAGAGAGCATTGACATAATGTGAAATGACGCAAGAATTCCCTTTTCTGTCCAACACAATGTGGGCAGTGTGGAAACCTGGGGCATGTGGTTCTTTCGGAGCGTATTCATCACAGGTTCACATAACCTTCCACATCTTTCTGTATGGTGCCCAGCACTGCTAATCAGAACCAGCGTGCTCTGAGGTCATCACCAATCCAGAGTAAGAGGAAATGATTGGTGAAAATGGAGGTGCTGGAATGGACAACTGGCCGTGAGGGTTCTCCTCTGTGACCTGACCGGGAGAGTTGGAGTTCCTGGACGGCCTGTGTGTACTGAGAACAACGCAAACTTGTTCGTGTTTGATTTAAGACCTGCTTTTGTCGTGACACGGGCCAATGAGAGATTTCAGATTTTTATTGGCTATTTAGTACGGTTATATATATTTTTTTACCTGAATTGCAAGAATGGGTCACTAAAAGTTAATCATTCTTTAATGTTTTCTTACTATGAAAGTAGCCTAGGTCTGGAGAGAAATTGCAGTCCATGATTTATTAAGCTCAAACACTGGAATTTGACTTCTCTCTCCCACATTACCCATATGAAATCAGTCATGCAAATGTACTGTTGCCTATCAGCTTTTTTTAACCATGACACTGGACCATTACTCAATGTGGTGACTTTGCGTGTCGGAGTGTGAGGTGCCGCTGTCCCTGCTAATTTGGAAAGAGAAGTACTCCAGAAAAAAGGACACAAAAGAAGAAAAGAAGCTGAGGGTCAAGTTGCTGTGCTGAGTCTGTTGTGTGAAGTGTCTGGTGATTGCTTGGCTGTTCTGTGGATGCTGCTGGACAGGGAGGTGATAGCCAGGTTAATTACTGTACTGAGAGGAGAGGCTGGGATGCCTTACACCACCCTTTGTGGCCTGCGGTCTTGGGTTTCCAGCACGGGGAGGTGTGAGCAGGGGCGGTGGTGATGACGGCAAAAGTCCTGGCTGCACGGGCCAAGTCCGTCCTGAGGTCACCTCATCGATCATCGGTGACAGGGTGGAGCCGCTGGTCCCAGGTAACATGTGTACACACGCGCACGCGCACACACACACGCGCACGCACGCACGCACGCACGCACGCACGCACACACACACACACACACACACACACACACACACACACACACACACACACACACACACACACTACACTACACTACACTACACATGCATAAACATTAAAGTGATCCTCTTGGATATTCACATTATTCCAAACTCAATAGTTCAACAGTGCTGAGGGAGGTTTCAGTCTCTTCATTATTATTTTGTTGGAAGGGAACGAGGGGGAGAGTTGATTTATAATCCTCTTCTGCTGCTCCGAACCTGAGGTCTGTGTGCATGTACGTAGGTCTGAAAAAATACAAAAGCTGATATATACCTTTCAGTATCAGCCTGCCATTAAAGGTTTGTGTGTCTTGAGAGCAGTATGTTGTCATGGCCATGTCTCTGTTTATTTTCATGCCCCAGAGTTTAGTGTGGTGTTTTAGGAGTTCATTAACTAAATGAACAGGTGCTTCCTCCCCTTAAACTCTTCATACGCCGCTAATGAGCTGACCCAAATTATTAGGCCATTAGGGAGGGGAAATGTACAAAACGTTGAACACACAAAGAAATTAAGTGTGTGTATATGTGTGTGTCGCTCACTTATGCAATGTTGAGTTTTCACAAGCTAGCTACTCTTAAAAAATCAACAAGCTTGTTCTTAATTTCGAGTGTGTTTTTGAACGCTAATCATATCATTAGTGATTAAATGCTTTGGAGAACTGGCAAAGTTGAAAATAATGATGTTTTTTCTGCTTAAATGCGCCTGGCCATAATGATTGGGGCAATTAACCCCTTTATTAATGTAGTGCTAATGAATAAAAATAGGGTGATGGATGTTCCTCGTGAGGGTTTTGGCAATCTGGAGGGCAATGTTTGTTCGTGGAGGTCGGAACTGCAGAATATTATTGTTACATAACTTAGACCATTTCCAACAGGGCCTGCTTGTGTGTCAGAGGCTTGACAAAGTGACCCTGTCCCTTCAGTGGGAGGGTCATCGACCATGGCTGTGATGTGAGCAATGTCAGTGTGAGGGGATGGAGGGAAATTCAATCGCTAACCAGGTTTCCGGGATAAGCCAAAGACATATTTTGTCGTACTTTTGCGAACGTTTTTATCACCAAAAGTAATTCTAATAAGTTTTTGCGATGCAATTAATCCCCCCAAAAATGTATGGCATGAAAAACATTTTGAAATCTGAATCGTCCATGCCATAAAAACCTTTCCCTCTCGAACCTTGAAGGCACAGCAGAACTTTTCCACAAAGCACTTAACTAAGCTGATATAAAAACAAACCAAACATTTGACTTGTGAGGTGTCTGACTTCAGAACCTTTGGTTGGCACTTAATCAGTGAACAGGGCTTTAATAATTCACCAGCGTCACTGTTGGAGCCATAAAAAAAGAGAAGCTGTGTCTTGCTCTGGGAGGAATAACCTGATCTTCTCCCTAACAAGAAGAAGTGTGAATATGACAAAGCCGTCCCACCTGACACCTTACCCAACAAACAGCCATCTGTCATCATTATAAGTGGGGTCTGATGTGGCACACTTAAGAGGCGCCGTAAATCTTTTATGCTCCACAACCAATTAAGCTGCGCCAATTATCTTCTAAATTATTGAGTCAAATTTGGAAACCCAATCACTTATTGATAAACCAGTCGGTGCTAGTGTTACATTGTCAGGGGGCCTTAGAGAGTCTTTGGAGGTATACCCCCCCACCCTGAAGTATTTCTTTCCTCACTTATTCATTCATGCTTATATTTTGATGAGCTAATGTTGTCATTCAGTGTGTTGAGAGGCCAACGTCTTCCCTCTTGTTGTAGCCAACTCTTTGGGTTATTCATATCCCTGGCTGTGGACAATAGGGACTTCACCATCCTCCATAACAGATAATCCTCCCAACGCAAAAGTCACCTGTCTCAGGTGTATCGAGGGAGAATGTCACCTGAAACATTATCGTCGTTATCGTCGGCACAAACAATATTTTCGGCCCTTTTGTTCACCTGACAGGACTTAACACCACTTACAGCTTTTTTTTGACAGGTCCTGGAATTATTTTTCCCTTCATTATGCTCCGCTGTACGGAAATTAAATCGAGTAACAGGGGGATTCAAGGACACATATTCATTGACTGAAATCTGCCGTCTCTGGTAACTAATCCCAAAACTGGCACAATAAAGAAGTGGGGAAGGTGTGGGTATTGCCTGGCGGGTACCCTGTCTCTTATCTCCTCATATTTGTATTCTTCTTATTTCTCCTCTCCAGAACAAATTCACAAGAGAACCTTTTAAAAGGGATCAATCCCCATTGGGAGGAAGGTGAGCCCTTAGTCAATGCCACAGGGTTATAACAAGCTGACAATGGTGCAGGGCCAAATTCGTCGCAGGGATATAGAGTAGAAAAGAGCAGGAGGAGCAGCTGCCAAAAGAGAGAGTTTTTTTTTTTTATGATCCGTTTGTTTAGTCTGGTTTTTAAACATTGTAGGCTGCCCAGCTATCACTGATGGGCAGAAGGATCCAGCGATCAACCAATCCTCTCCTTCTTGATGGACAAATACTATACTAGTGTATCAGATCCCTCCAGACTACAGGCATTTGGCATCTAAAAAACTGATGCCTATCTGACCACATAGCAACAGCAGGACCAACATACTGTAAATGGATACATTATAAACATACAGTACCAAACAATGCAGTGTGTTTCAACAAACAGTGTGTTCTTGTTTTTGACTGGAGCCTTGTTGCCAGTGTCAATGTAAGAACACAGTGTCTGGCTATACTAGCAGCTTCTTCCCCTACAAGAACATACAGTAGGACATGTCAATCAACCAATCAACCAACCAATCAATCAGTCAATCAATCAATCAATCAATCAATCAATAAATCAATGTCTTCACTGTCGCCAAGGGGAAATTTGTTGTGGTAAAAACAACAATAACAACCATACCATACCACAAACATACACATACAGTATCAACAGTCATCAGTCCACAGTTACACTAATGCAGTCAGTGGGTAGACATGTCTGGCTAGGGGAGAACAGCATCTTCCACTACAGGAACTACAGGATACTGTAGCAGAGGGGAGAGGTCCAGGAACCCAGTCAGTGGATAGACGTGTTTGGCTAGCAGCCCTCATTAGCCTATCCAATGGCATGGACCCACCAGCTGTGAAAAGGGTTGGCCCGTCCAAGGCCCTGTCTCCCAAGGTGTTGACGAGTGACAGGGAAGCTGAATATTTGATGAGGGACTTGGGATGATCCAAAGGTCTGGCTCTGAGTGTCTGATACAGGGAACACCCAAGCCCTTCGCCATTGTTCTCCCTCTCTCTGGCCCTGCTATTCATAGGCTGGGAGATTGGGTTCTAGCCGCCCTGCACTCCCACTCTGGGAGTTTCGCTGAGGAGAGAAACACAATGAATGTCAGGCTAACAAAGGTGGCTAGCTACAGTAGCCTTGGCCTCATTGTGAACACCTGAGGCCCCCCCACCATCCCCACCCCCCAAAAAAAACCCCAGCTTATTGGCTAGTGTGAGTTCTGCAAATGCTGCAAAAGCTGGTCACACTTTACATTAAGTTGCCCCAGTACCTATGTAGTAACTCCTTCCACTTGGGTAATAACACAAACCGTTCAACTCCACATACCATGCAATGGTCCACGTTGCAAAAGGCTCATCTCATGATGGTGTTGTCATTTCAATGTGAAAATATTTAACAAACTGCCTATTTCTCATGCAAGATGCATCAGTACTTTGGAAGACATGTCTTGCCCTGGCCAAACATAGCCTACAGTATTGACAGTGACAGAGTGTATGACATACTATGTGTTTTGATTACACTGACAGTTTGTGGGATGAGGTGATTTATGGTCGTCCTCTGTGGCTCAGTGGGTAGAGCACGGTGCTAACAACGCTTAGGTTGTGCGTTTGATTCCCCGTCGGGACCATATATACTAAAAAATGTTTGCACTCACTGCAATGTAAGTCACTTTGGATCAAACCGTCAGCTAAATGGCATATATTTGGTGATGCTGGTAGATTTGGTTCCCACCACCCAGTCTTGCCCATTGGGTTTGATAATGATCTGAAACGCCTCCCCTCCACAGTAGGGACAATCACCACCATCTTGCCCCCACTTCAAACTAAAGCACTGTAGCAACAAAAACATACAGCTTAACAGGCTTGCACTCGAAGGGCCAAGTTATGACAACAAAATCAACTCCTTTTGTACAGGGGTGTTATGTTTTCAGGCATGTTGTAGTTGAATGTGAGGTATGTACTTAACTGACAAAGACCAATCTTGGTGGGCCTTTTCCATGGTAGAGAACGGAAAGTTCGCAAGCAGATGCAATTAATGCTCTGTTGTAATTTTGTTTTAGTTGTTAGATTTTAGACATGTTTACGTTTTGAGTTTTAGAAGGGCTTACAATGCTTTGAGTCACATCCTCCTTATTTCAGCTAGTGCTAGGCTCTACTCTCAACACATCCATATTTTTATATTAAAGCAACAGTATGTAATGTTGCAATGAAAACAGATGTGATCATGATAACGGTGTCAGGTGAGCTAATGCATGATGATAGTAAGTCACTTGGCCCTTAAGAATGGGATGAAATATACACTATCATATATCCTGCAGGTGTCTCTCCCTGGCTCTCCGTGGATTCGTTGGATTTAGAGCAGGACTTAGAGGTGCACTTTCCTCATGTTGGCTGAGTGCCTGAAGGAATCAACAGGCCTAATCGTTTTAATGACAGACCATCTATGAAGGATTTCTGGCAGGTTGGAAAGAAACATTGTAACTGATCCTCCTCTTTTCCTTTTCTTTCAGCTCTTAATCCGTAAACCACCCCGAACCAACCAGACCCATCAGGCATCTGGACACCCTCCTCCTCCTCCTCTTCTCACCCCTCCTCCCCCCTCCTCACCCCCTCCTCACCCCCCTCACCCTCTCCTCATCCCTCCTCCCCCCATGAGAGCAAACTATGGTATGTTTTCATTTTCTGTTACTGTAAAAAAAACATTTTCGGTCTACACATAAATGCCTCACACCTGTTTTTGTAAATTACCAAAAAGATAAGCGTCAAACTATTTTTAGATATCCTGCTAAATATACCTGTCATATACACATATGGTTAGTAAACTGATCAAGGGAAGAGGGTTATACAACTGCAAAAAAAAAAAAATCACAGCAAATATAAGGGTTGGTTTGAGGGAGGGAATTCAGGAGAGCTGCGCTAAATGCTAACATTGACACAGAAACCATTACATTTCATAAACTGTCCACACACACGGCAGCTGCACGTAGCACGTTTTCAGGTGCCACTTATTTCCCTCAGGGTTTTTTTTCTCCCAAGAAACATGCTCTCCTGCTCTTCCTGCTCTCTCCTGATCTTCCTGCTCTCTCCTGATCTTCCTGCTCTCTCCTGATCTTCCTGCTCTTCCTGCTCTCTCCTGATCTTCCTGCTCTCTCCTGATCTCTCCTGTTCTCTCCTGCTCTCTCCTGTTCTCTCCTGTTCTCTCCTGTTCTCTCCTGTTCTCTCCTGCTCTCTCCTGTTCTCTCCTGTTCTCTCCTGCTCTCTCCTGTTCTCTCCTGGTCTCTCCTGGTCTCTCCTGTTCTCTCCTGCTCTCTCCTGCTCTCTCCTGAGCTCTCCTCAGCGCCCCAGCAAAGCCACAACACAAACAGCAGCGGCCATATCGAGCCCCAGCTGCCGACATGTCCGCTCAGCAGCGTATTTATTTAAACCTGCCGCTGGCCCTGGAGGTCCGACGCAGGCCTCGCCGGGGGCCTCCCCGGCTTGTTTGAGAATCCATTCACACCTGCGCATTAAATTACTGACACTAATGTTACTAGTAATGCTTGGACCCACTCCCATTTCTCTGAACCCCATAAACCTGTAGGAGCCAGGAAATGTGGACGAGTTTGAGATTTTTTTTATTTTTTATATATTAGATGAAGGACAGATTCAGTCATGATACAGGGGGTTGTTTCGTTAGATAAGCATGACCCTGTCCTCTACTCTCTGTTTTTATTTTCATTTTCCTCAGATGTTTTGTGGCTGAGAGCTTTTTTGGTGATCTGTGTTTTAAGATGGAATGAGGGTCTGATAAGAATAATATTGTGTGATATCACTTAACATTTGCATGCATATGTAGTGTGTGCGGGCATTTGCAGACGGGATAACATGTGTGTTTTCATTGCCAGCGGCAAGGACAAGATAAATATGAGCATAGAGGTATATGAAACGGTATACTGTACAGGTGTACATGGATTAGTGCACTTCACACACACACACACACACACACACACACACACCGACACACACTGACACACACCGACACACACATACACACACTCCATACACCCTCCCTAAAGTGACAGAGGCTACTGTTTGCCTCAGGGTGAGGGTAGTGTGGGGGGTGGGGGAGGGGGAGGGGGGGTGGGGCCATTGTTTGACTGGGGGCATTGTTACCCTGGTTGCTAAGGACTGAATGACTTTTGAACTTGAGAGGTGTGGAGGCAGGAACACCTGTGCAGCCCCCCTCTCCAGAAACGCCAGGATACCTTTCACCTTGTCTCACTCTGCAGCACTCACAGAGCGGCCGAGAAGAAAGGGAGAGGGGCGCGGAGAGAGGAAGGTATCTAAGAGACGTCTCCCGGGCTGTCACTTAGGGGTCAGGGGTCAGAGGTCGGCATGGAGGGGGTATGTCAGGTGTTAAGTGGAGCAGACAGGCCTGTGGAGGGGATGTTAAATACCTACCTGGCGACCTGCTCACCTGCAGCCAGATGGGAACACAAAGCAGACAGGGGCTCTACTCCTGAGCTCACACAAACAGGATGTTACTGAAAAGACCAAAGGCAAGGGAGAGCACAGAGAGGAATACCTGAAATCTTAAAATTGATATTTGTTTTGTTTTAGTTTCTTGTGTTCTTGTCTGTTTTTGTGTTGCAGAGACAGTGACAACAGTACAGGGATAGACAAGGGAGAGAGCGGGTCTGCAATGATATGAGTTCATGTTTGCTGAAACAAAAACAAATCTAGATGACAAGGAGAGTGCAGCAACTATAAATCATGGAGCTCACCTTCCCCTCTCCAGTAGCTTCTATTTTACTCAGATATAAAACCTATATCACATATACAAAAAAGCACTTATAAAGTGATACAAAATAAAGCAAAAACTTTTATCAGGCTAAGCTAAGGCTGAAATTTGAGCATCTGTCCACAGTCCAGTAAATACATAGTGAACTTTAGACAGTCACGTAGCATCCTCTCTCGTATTTCATAATCCCTTTTACTTCCGCTGAGTAAAGCTAGTTAAAAAAACAAAGGCTTACATTTAAAGGTTAAACGTGGCATCAATGCACTAATCTGCAACGTCACTGATACATGATCGTCTGGGTAAACAATCTACTTTAATTAGAAAATGCACCACGGTGACCATCCCATGCCAGTTACACCACGTTGAATACACCTTAGACACGTTAACACTTGTTTACGACCAAACTCCAGACCAGAATCAGTCTCGATCTGTGGTAAAAGAAAAATTGGCTGTATTTTATTACAGTTGTTTGTTTTGGTTAAGCCAGGGACAAGGCTAAACAATGCTAATGATGATCCGTGGTGGCGGTGATGGAGGTGGTGGGGGGATCCTCTCCAGCGGGCTGTGTCCTGTCAGGGGTGTTGTCTGGAGGCAGCATTGAGCCTCTCGTCCAGCTGTCCATTACTTATTGATTGCTCGTCACAATCTCTTTTGTCTTGTGGGCACAGCATGGAAATACACCCTGTTCAAGTGAGAAGGCAGCACTTCACTCCAAGTACGGCGTCGTGTGGCAGCGTGGCGTCGTGTGGCAGCGTGGCGTCGCGTGGCAGCGTGGCGACTCCCTGTAGGATAGAGCGCGTACACACACTAACACAGCCGCCTCAGGACAACACGTCCGTGTTTGCCTATTTCATTCAATATTTTCCCTCTGAACTGGCCTTACTCAATGAATTGCATGAGAATACAAGCTACATGTTTATTAGAAATTCCAAACACGTGTATCCAAATGCTATCAATATATCAAATACCAATGTGATTGAAAATGTCACTGCACTCAATGTGTATAATGCATTATTAACTGCACACGGTTAAACTAACCTTTTCCCATAGAAGAACTGCTAGCCATTTAACCTTCTACAATAGAACTATTTGCAACTAGCTGTAAAAGAGACATTGAACTTGCATTGGGCCGCAGGTGAGAGTCGGCACCAGTCATCTGGTTCAGTTTTGATCAGCATGGTGCACTTTCACTTAAGTGTTACCAACGGCCTGATCCTCAATCTGGGGCCATGGCTTGGCTAAGTGAGCGTCTATTGTTCATGTGATTGTGACCCCCCCCCCCCCCCCCCCCTGCTCTTTAAGTTCTTCAAACCAGGAAATGGTTAAACGGGGCTAATTAGACGGTATTCCCTGCCTGTTCTGCCCTGGCCGCCCGTCTGCGTGGCTGATCTGACAGGAGTCGTGCCCTCTAGGGGCCAGGTATCAATTAGAGGGCCGTTCGCAGTTAGCCATTTTGGAAACATTAGACAAGCTCAATCCAAGCTTTTCTTTCAGTGCTCAGTGTGTCCCCCCCTCCCCCCTCCCCCCTCCCCCTCCCCCTCTCTCCACATAGCCCTAGGTTCTGTGGATTTGACTCATGCACACTGATTTTGAATACTCTGAAAATCTGAATGAGCAGTTGTAACAGGGCGACATGCAAAGAGGCTTCACTTCCACATGCAAATAAGTAAAGGACACAGAGATACTGTATTCGCTAGACCAGAGGGTGCAGACACAGATACAGGTGTACACTGCATTCACCTTGAGAGAGGTGGGTGCTGAGAGAGAAAAACCATGCATCTCCACAGGTGAAGGAGTTAAACACAGTAAACAGCATAGAGGTTGACTCCGAAACCAGTATACTCCAGGTAGGCTGGAAGGCAGCAGGCAGACCTCCCTCCGAGCCCCACACACAGTGGCCAGACTCCCTCTGCTGCTGCCCCTGTGTAAACACAACACAGAGGGAACTTCAGGACTCACCTATAGGATGTGTTGCTGTGATTTGAAAAAACAAAAACATGTGCAGTCTTAAATGAGTGTTAGACCAAAAGGTCTATATCGATCAATAACTACTTTGGGTATGTTTCAATATATTTGAATTTCACACTGTATTATCAGCTACATCGTGAAATAAATAAATCAAGTCTTCCACTCATCCAAATATATCTCTTTTGTGAGGAAGAAAGTATCTTAATTATCAAAGAAATAGCTTAATGTAAACTCATGTATGAGTACTGTAGGTACAATTATTTTTTAATTCGTAGTGAAAAGAACTTGAATGCTATAATTTTAGAAACTTGAAATCTATAATTTCATAAAAAAAAAGAGAGAGAAGAAGAAGTAATGCAAACAAGCGCAGAGACGTGTGTCACCATTTCCCCAATTATCATTAATAAGAGCCATCTTTGAGGGAACGACTTAAGAACAAAAACACTCCATACTACAACTCCTCAGCCAAGAAATTAACCTGTCATTGGAGCGTCTGCCTAAATCCCACACGCTTACGGAAAAAAAGAGTCCATTCTGAGTTCAGAGTTCTGTGTAACATTCAATTACAATTTAACAGGCTGGCCTCTATTAGGGGTGTCTATTTCATGGTTCGAAGCAAAGGGTCACAACCTCCTCCTCTGTTAGTCTCTGACAGGTGCTTGTTAGACATGATTAAAAAAAAGTACAACCAAACACGAAGATTCGGTCCTCCGATACAAAGCACACCTGGCACTGCAGTTGCAATCTCCAAATCACCCCTCTATTGGACTGTGTCACACACATACACACACACAGACACACACACACACACACAGACACACACACACACACACACACACACACAGACACACACACACACACACACACACACACACACACACACACACACACACACACACACACTCTTTCTTGAGTGGAAATCTAAGCTGACAGTCAACATTTCAAATAAATATATTTCTCCTCCTTTTTGTTTTAAGATATTAAAGTAATTTATATAATTGTTTGAAACAAGTCCACTTTTCTTAATTCCCACATGTGTCCTTGACAACGGGGTCACTCAGCGCTCTCCTATAGCAACTGCTCCAGATGGTGAAGAGAGAATGGAGGAGCGAGAGAAAGAAAGAGAAAAAGAAAGAAAAAAAGAGAGAGGACCTCACTCAAGGTCAATTGAAGAATTAGAATTTTCCTGCCTTTTGAGTTTGTTTTACCTGTCCTCTGCTGCTGCTGCAGACAGGCCAAAGGCTGCAGGCAGTAAGAGGGAGTGAGGGGTTGGGTAGAAGTAGAGAACGATCCCTACCTGTTTGAAAGTTGTTTGAACTCCTAATTGTGCAGAGCCCTTGGTAAATCAGGGGGTGTTAGGAAGGAGGCCTTATCCAAACATAACGAATAAGACAACTGCGCCAGCCAGCTCTGCAAGAACAGGACGTGAGTGCAAACACTCAGATAAAGAGTTTGATGAAAGCTTGACAAAGGGAGACGCCCGAGGCATTGGACTTGTCAAAACCAAGGCCAGTTGCCAGTTGTTTACACCCTCCCTTGACTTTCAACGTCTGTCAGTTTGGGGTAGGCTTAAACGTCTGACACACAGACGAAGGCTCCTGTCGTGCTTGAGGAAGTGCTCATCCCTGTGGGCAGGCACTTCCTCACAAACTGAAATGACAAACGAGCTAGCTTTGTTTTGAATAGCTGGCCAGCCGTATGCTATATGTGTTGCTGATCAACCACTGATTTGACCTCGGCAGACCCTTAGGCATGGTTATTCAGCTCATGGTTAAGCAGGTCTATTCTTGTTGGAGGATGGTTTCATTTAATGTCAAAAATAATTTAGACAAACTAATGCCTCTGTTTTGTAGTAAGCTTAGCATCAGTTGGCTGAAACGTATAAAAAAAGTGTTTTCAACCCAATAAATCCAATTTAAGCTAAAAGCTTGCTTTTTGGAATAATTATACGGCCTTGGCCTGTGATAGTGTTCACTTTTGCTGGCTGCCTCAGCTGTTTGTGTTGGGTAAAGGTGGAATATGGTCTTTGTATGTCAGGCACCTTCTCAGACAGCACTTGGGGGCCTTAACAAGAATGGGACGATAATGGTGTAAGTAGGTGTCCAAAAATATTCCATACATAAACATTGTATGGCTAACTCAAAACGTTCTGTGCACAAACCCGTTAAATTAGGCCCTTAAATCAACACTGACGCCGTTTTAGTGGAGCCCAGAGGCGAGGAAAACCAGAATAGTGCGCTCTCCAGTGACAAAGCACTTGAAAGGTAACTTAATAGGGCACATTCGCAGAGATATAGCAGGCTACTCAGCCGTATACGTAAGACGTTTTTTAGCTGTTCTCTCTGTCAGGGTCCTCTCACCCGAAAGCGTCTCAGAGCTAAGAGCTAAACCTGGTTCTTATCTGGCTAAAAGTCAAATGTAACCAAACAAGTGCAGGGGGAAAGTAGGCACTGGTCTGCACGTGCTCAGTCCCCAAAGAGGCTTGAAAAATAAGCAGGCGCTGGACTGATGACATGAGGAGCTCCACTGGGCATTACTGAATAGACGCTCACTTTGGAGTCAGAGAGAGGGAAAAGGAGAGGCTAAATAGGTTTAGCATTTTGTACCGGTTTGAAGTTAAATAACGTAAATAATTGACAATGACAGCTAAAATGATTCGCAAATAAACTGTACAATACAAAAGGATCGAATATATATATATGATACAGTATTGTATAACACACACACACACACACACACACACGCACGCACGCACACACACACCCAAACCCCCCCTCTGTCCAACCTACAACATGTCATATCCCATTAGGAGACCAGTCATCCAATGTGTCCTCAGCCCCTGGCAGAATGGCCCTCTATTCACAGCTCCACCCCTGCAGGACTTGTCCCCAACACCGGTCCGAGCACAAGGCCACGGGACACGGGGGGGGAAACAGGCCTGGCAACAGTTAAAGGCCTGAGTGTCAGAGTACGACGCGCTGCCAGCTGCAGCCCTGCTTTGATATGCTAAGGCTGGATGATGCTTATTTGATCGTTTCATTAGAAAATTTGGTCTAGGTGTCAAAGAGGTTCCCTGTGTCTGTGCTGCTGGGGCTATTAAGCTCAATTACAGCTGCCAGAAAGAGGGAGAACTGAGCAGGGTTTGTAAGCTCCTTTCAGAGTGGTTGTGTTAAGAGCCCCTGAAAGAGTCACAGAAATTGCTATTCATAACAGCAAATGGCTTATAAATTAAATTTTCCCTCTAATTATTCATAATCACACGCGTACGCATAGGCGACACACGCCGGCTGGTAAACGTAAATATAAAACGGTGAATCAGTCTCAAGAAACTTGACACCAGAGTTTTGTCAAAGATCGGGTGCATCGTTGTTGTTTTCATCATCAATATTTGCCCCCATTTTATACCCCTTATTCATTCTTGAATTTTCACGCTTGTCTCCCATTAACATCAATTAAAGAGAGGATTTTTTTGTTTCATTTCAGCTTTAGTCAGACACCTTCCCACATCCATGAGAAAAAGCTTATTTTGCAAAGGTTTGTTGGCCTTAATTAAACTGAGGACTGTCAGATGAGAGAATAAATCAATTAACATTATATCATGAACCATACACAATTTGATGTGAAGAATTAGCAAGCAGTCCTGTAGCATCTCTTTAAGGATTTGCGCTGATGTCAGAGTTAGGGTGATCAACTGTAATACACAAATTGAAGACATTTAGATATTAACAAGTGTTTACTCCATAATGAAGCTCTGCCATGCATCAATAAATGCTCATGATATTGGCCATTACCTGAAATTCTGATGAATAGTTGCCTAATGAATAATAAAATCAATAAATCACAGATGTAAAAATAAGAAACCACACTGAATAATCATTAATATTTCCAGAACACTATATGTCTTCTCCGTAGATAAATGCTATTTATGATATACTGTATGGACTACAGACAAACCTCAAAATGGGGCACATTATCATTTAAAATTTCCATTTGCAAAATTGCCTACATGACATATGCACACACACATACGTGCAAAATACTTTCTTTCAACCACTTTCAGATTAGATGTAATAGACGTTCCGGGAAATGTGTAACCGACGGAATGTCAACCACATGTTTAAAAATAAATAGGCCCGTGAGAGTTGAAACAAGGACCCAGAAGGTTAATCAAACCTAATTTCATCATGCCTTTCTGCTTTGGTCCGCCAACATTCTTCCTGTCATGTTATTATACTGGCGTTCTGCTGGGCAGCCGTAATCCAGCCATAACTAGGCCCTGCCACTCTGAATTAGCCGCAAAGCAGCCTGGTGTGAATGTGTGTATATATTTCCCGCCTTTTGCATAACACCTAAGTGTTCCACGGAGTTGTCTGGCCCACAACAGTGTGAAGGGAAATTAGCCAATTCGCTGACAGAGGAGGGAAGGATATGGGCCAGAAAATTACCTCTACAGTAAATCAATTATACGCATCACCTTTTATGCTAATGAATTATGCAAATTGGGGTAGTACAACAATGGAAGTCCCTCCATCTTAATAATCCCACCACAGTAATTGCATGTATATTTGAATGGTAGGAATAAAAGGAAAAAGAGGGCCAGAGATTAAAAGAAGGCTATGAAGCCTCTTTCCCTCCTTGGTTTCTCAGCTCTCAGGGTGGCGTATTTGGCATGGCTTTAACTCAGAGGAGTGTTAAACCTCTCAGACTGCGGGGGGAGAAATGACAGGACTCTCTCAAGCTCCCCTCTGTTCTTCTAATGGACTCCTCCGTCGCCACGGCGAGCAGAGAAACATCATAAGTACATAGCCGTCCCCGATGAAGCCCTTTTTTCTATTTCCCCTCCTTTGGTGGTGTTGCCTTTCAGAGTCCTCAATGGCTTCGTCTCTTTTACCAGAGAGAATCAGAGTCCTATCAGTGAAATCAAAGGCGATTACACAGCTCACTAGTCATTTAGGATTTCTGCGGCCGCGGTAAGTATGTAACGCAGGCCGCAGCCCCAAAGTCTCTGTTTATTCAGTGAAAGTGCTCTGTAATTTATTTAAAATAATCTATTTTAACAAATAAAGAGGTCATTGAGTGAGCGCATTGCTGCAGGCACACATTTAAATACCTCTTTAAGAGTCTCGCTGGCCGGGCTGACAGGCTGCCTGGATGGCTGGCTGTACCCGATGGACGCACAGGCAGGGGTAGGGGTAGGTCCTGGGGAAGGAGCAGAGGTAGCAGCCACACGGCCAGGGGCAATATGGATAGAGGCAAGGCCACGGGCGGGCAGGGGAAGGGGCAGGGGCAATAGGGGTAGGGGTAGGGGCAAGGCTGGGGGTGGGCTGGGGTAGGGGTTGTAGCAGAGGCAAAGGGGAGGTGCACAGGTAGGGGCTGGGGCAGGGGCAGAGGCAGATGAAGGGGCAGAGGCTGGAGCTATAGAGCTGGGGCAGGGGCAGGGACAGGGACAGGGGTATTGGTAGGAATAGGGTAGAGGATAAGTGCAGGGACAGAGACAGGGACAGGGACAGGGCAGAGGTAAGGGCAGGGGCTGGGGCAAGTGCAGAGGCAGGGGTAAGGACAAGCACAGGGACAGGGACAGAGGCAGGGACAGAGGCAGGGGCTGTGGTTGGGGTAGGGGCTGGCCTCCTGGTCTGAACAAAGAGATTCAACAGAAATCTGAATCCTCAGGGTCACATGGCTGGTTGCTGTTTACTTACCCCATGGTGAACTCTGAAGGGGCAAACTGAACATTGATCACTGAGGAGGTGAACACCTATTTCCTCCTCTAATAGAGACAGAGATGTTTGATTCCCTTCCAGAGGGCTTATTTGAGAAGGGGCTAGGCTCTGTGTATGTGTGCGTGCGTGTGCGCGTGTGTGTGTGTGTGTGTGTGTGCGTGTGTATATGTGTGTGGATGTTTGGGGCTGGAGTAAATATGATGGATGGGATCACAAGGAGACCCTCTCAGCCGTTCTGAAGGGCTTGAAATAGAGCTGGTTTTTCCTGCATACCAGAACATCTCCCCACTCGTTTTCTGTGGTAACGTCCAGTCGCTCAGGTGCACTGGATCTACATTATGGGATGCCTGTCTGATGTAGCTCAGAGTACCACATAGGTTGACACTTCAAAGTAAGGGGCCGGTACAACTGTAAGAGCCCCAGTCATATAAATGGAACCCAAAGTACTCCATGTTGGACTTGTTTGCTCTTATTTGTTTGTTCACCACACGGCTTCATATTTGGCGAATTGCAGAGCTCAGCGTTTTTTTTTTCCTTCTTCCTTTGACCTTGATATCCAAGTTTACGAGTGGAAAGATATTGAGTGGAATGATTGATTCTTGGTTGCTGAGAAACTTTAACCTTAGATTTAGAGTTAGATGATCCTACAGGATTGGTTTACATTAGCAAATGCCTATGATAATGCCTATGATAATGCCTATGATAATGCCTGTAGTCGAGAGGTGTTACCACTGTCTGATGAACCTCTATAAGTGGAGGCTGGCATCAGAATTAGAATCAGAATCAGAATCAGAATCAGAATTCTTTTATTTGGCCAAGTATATTAGCACATACAGGAAATTGAGTTGGTGAGGTTGGTGCATGGGACATAAAAAAACAATAGCAGACAAGGGCAGACTTTGGTAGAGGCAGAAATTGGAGGCCGGGCTCATACCTTTCCTCATTGTGCACTACAATGAGCCCGTCCTTTGATTTCTACCTCCACCAGCTTCCCCTGACTATTGATGTACCTCAATTGAACGTATATATATATAGGTCATACAGTATATATACCCTTTGTCTATATTTGGATGAACAAGTCAATACACAGTGTGTTAATCTGACATATCTAATGGTGGGATCAAATTTCACCATAAAGTGAGTGAGGTTCCAGGGGTTCTTTCTGCGGCTCGTTTCGAGATTCATTTCGGGTGAAAATGCATTGAAGGAGAGGAGAAGACTGACATCTCACCAGACTTAACTTCTCTACAATAACACTACACTGCCATGACTGGCACCTGGTCCAATAAGTGGTTGGTGTGCAGGGAGCCTGGTTTGCTCAGGCCAAAGAAAACCAGGTTTAGTGTAACCACCATTTCCCTGAGAGACACACAGTAGAAGGGACATACGTATGTGCAGTAGAGAGAATGGATGGAGAACCACCGTGCTTCGATAACAATAAGATGTCAGAGGTCATTTTACATATCGGCAGGGTGGGGTGTTGTAGAGATATGTGTATTTGCTTAGAGCAGTCAACTCAATGAGCTTGTCTGACGCAGCAGAGCAGTACCTAGGTCTACATGTAAACACACAGTCATTTCTCACTTATGCAAACACGTAACGTTCTCCATTGAGACTCCATTCATTGTCACTCATCCTCGATCACCTATATGTTAGATATGTTAGACCAGATAATGGTCGCCCAGACAAACGTACAGTGAGCAGTGCCGTCTCTATTAGTTGACATTGTGGTTAGGGTCAGTGAGTTAG
>NC_139669.1:3403108-3560608 GCF_951799395.1 Argentina silus
CACATTTAGCACCAAAATGTGCTGTATGTCAGTTGATGTGCAGATGTTGTAAGCATTCTGAAGTACTGTACTGTACATGAGGTCCACAATACCTACAATCATCCTCCCCTGCTTATACAACATCACACAGTCGGCTTTTGTCCAGAAACTACATGTAAATACTTTAAAAAAAATAGTTTACAGTACATATTGACTTTTCACATTATGTTTTGAAATACTGCAGGCCCGTCCATACATTTTGATGGTAACACAAATGTAAGCCACATTTTTTTTACACAACGAAAACATGGAGGGACGGTCATTTACAGTAATATTTTCTTATAACGGTCATTGCTGAGGCTACATACTGTAGAAGTGAACAGGAACTAACGTTTTTTGAGAGAGGAAAAAGGGGTCTAAAAAGGGAGCTTTTGATAGAACGAAATGCACCCAACTGTGAGCTGGACCCGACACATGTAATATATAAATAAACGTGCATCCCGTGCCAAGTTCTGAACAGACCACTGGTTAAACTGAGGATTTTATTTCATATTAAAATGTCTGCGTTGATATTGAGATATCAGGCTTTGAAATAATAAAAAAAGGTAAGGGGTGGAAATTGGTTTATGATTTGAGGTGTAGCACTTTCACTCGGTCTGTCCATCAATTTCCCATCATGCTCATGGGTAAATAGTTTTTAGTAATATAGAGGTTACATTGTTTGTAGGGTTCTGACAATAGCTTGGACCTACACTACTGTACGTACAGTATACAAGCAGCATTCACCCCCAAGGTCGTAAAAGAACTATAGATCTGTTGTGTCACCAACAACATTTCAAGTAAATCTGTTCAGTCAGATAGTGTGCTTTTGAAAACTACTCCTAGCTGAGTGAACACCTCAAGGTCAAACTGTGGTAAATTATTTGATGTAAAATAGCCCTCAGAATTCCCTCAACAATTAAATCAGAATTTAATTAGTGTGGTACAGTACATCACTTACACATTTGCACTAAAAGCCTCTGTGAGTTGGATGTGAAGAACCGTTGAAAAAAAGCCTTTATATCAGCCGTGCTGAATGCATTCCAAAGCTCTCGACCATCCCACATTAAAATGTTTTCTTTTTCTGTACAGTCAATCATGAGCTGTGACATACAAAAATAGACGAAGACACTTAGCAAAGAAAACCTCATTTATAACAGGCTTCGGTGCATACATTACCCATATTTAAGAAACACTTTTGAATGTTGTGGTGCCGCTTCAAGAGGCACTTGGGAGAATGTTTACTTTAATTAATGAAATGGAAATGGCCATTAAAATTAACACTTCAATTATCTTTGGAAACAGTGCCTACCCCATGTGGTCTAACTCCACTCGAGTGGCTTCTGTCTGAAAAAAAGAAAAAAGATATCTTGGACCACTTGGCCGAGAATTCCTTCACCAACATGAAAGTGGTGTTAAGAGCATTGCCCTTCATGAGGGAGAGCGTTAGAAGACTTTTTTTTTTTCTTATTTTTCCTGAGTTTACTCAATGCTGGCTGCCTTTTAAGAGTGATAGAATGCAGGTTTCCTCCCCATTCATTGGCTGTGGGTCTTGGACGCCATCTACAACATGAAATATTTGTGTGGGAACATCATCACGGTTTGGATATATTGGCAATGGCAACGTGGCATAAGGGCTTCCCTATTTGTGCCGTGAGACGAGAGAGGCTCTTTTTAGCTGACGCCGGAGGCCCAAGCGGGCCAAGCCTGTGTTCGTTACATGGCCAGTGTCATGTTCAGGCTGACAGTGGCTGTGTTTGCATAATGGCTATGTTTCCTTGACAGCGTTGAGGAGCCCACAATGACAGGCCTTTGCTGCTCTTGCCTGAGGTGTATGTGTGCGTGCGTGCGTGTGTGTGTGTGTGTGTGTGTGTGCGCGTGTGTATGTGTGTACTTTCCACACAGTTCATTGGCAGGAAACCAACTTAATTGGTCAATGACTACCATTGTTTTAAGGTTTAATTGTGGACTAAAGGACATAATGGCGTGAATATGGCCATCATAGCTCTGACACTTACGCCGGTTTAATATTGTTTAATTAAATGGTAGTACGTTAGGTTAGGTTAGGGGGAACTGGGTGGCTCCGCTCTGTACAGCTCCCCGTCTGAAGTTTAACTAAATAAAACACAATAACATAAGGCAGGGAGCCCATAACTTCTCAAACCCCCCCTTGGACGACCCATAAGTATACCTCTTGTAGCCAGTGGCATACACTGTTTAACCGTGGTGGAGTGTTGCATAACTCAGCTCTTTTAAGCACTGTCCCATGAACATGTGATGTGTTTTGAATACGTGATATCTGCTGTCCGTCATCTGACGTAACCATGGTGATCCATGGTGAGAGTTGTCCTCTAGATACTGATAGATTTGCAAACTTTTGTAAAAAAAAAAAAAAAGAAAAAAAGAAAATGTTTTGTTTTGTTAGAAACAGAAGGGTATGCCTCAGAAAGAAATCCTTTGCATCAAAGCTCTGTCTAATTTTTCTCTGACATTTTCCAGATACTTTCCAGCAACGGCACTGATTGTGAAACTCAACAGTTTTGGTGCTTGTTGGTACTAGGTCTAGGTCTTATTTTGTCAGGTGTGGCCATTATTCCTTCTACTCCACCTCTGCCCTCTTGGTGAATCCCCTGAAAACATCCCGAGTCCTGACTAGTCCCTTTATCCCTTTGTGTCAACCTCTGAGGCTTCCTCAAAAGGGATAGTATTGATACATATGAATGGTTCCTTGTGTTAGATAGACACAATCATACCATATTGACGGCTTTAGGGTTTTAAGCATAACATATTGAATTAATGTCAATGGGGCATTAAACATGACAATGAATTTCGTGTCCCAGCCCCATAAATGACCCTCTGTGGTCTAACCAAAGACGTCTTTGTCTTACCCTCTGCACGCTGAAGACGTTTATTAGCTAACATCATGTTTTCCATTAGGAAGATTCCGCTACATGAGAAACGGGAATTGACATCCAGAATCTCTTCCATGCTGTATTTGTTTTGGGAATCCCGCTGCATTTTCAGATCAAGCATGAAAAGAGAGTCCTGTCATTAAAGTGGATCATCATTACATCAACAATGGACTAATTCTGGTTAAGGCCTGAGGAACAAGTCATGTGAAATGTAATAAATTAAAGACCAACAGAAATGTGGAGACAAAAAATAACAATGCAGTTCTAATTGTTTCCCATGTGAAAGAGTGATTATCTCCTACAGTATGCCTATACCGTAACACTAAAACACTGTTGCATGCTCACTCCCAGAGAAACATGATCATTTCAATCATCACCCTAAAGCTTAAAACTTCGTTCACAGCCTCAAACTGCTATAGGCTGTGGCCCATTGTGACATATGCCCCTCTGCCTCGATAAGAGCCGGTTAAATATGTGACAATAAGCCACGCAGACTATCACGGCTATGCAGATGTCTACTTTGAACTGAGGTGAATACACTGAAGATGAGGACTAACAGGTATTTCTTACATACAAGAGTTCAACTCTTCCAATTCTCCATGGGGCTATTCATCACCCTCAACGGTCAGCAGGGCAAGGCTCACAGGAAGTGGGGCGTAAGTGAAACAGGAAGAGGGGAAGGTGGACGGTCTGATCACTGGCATGTAAATCAAGCCTCTTTTATGAGGCCGGCCACCCTAGAAGATGAAGTGCTCTTGTTGTGAGAGAAAACAGTCAAGAGTTACACATGTCATAACATTGACACCTCGGAGGGGGTCGGCTGGGAGCCATCCCAAACCCTCCTTCAGGCCACGGCAGAGAAGTGCCCTCTCGGCCACCGACAAACCTCCAAACCCCATCCCTCTTTCCACTTTTTTTTCCTTCTCTTTATCCATCTCTCTATCACTCTCTCCTCTCTCCATTTCTCTCTCACTCTCCCTCTCTCCCTATATCCCCCCACCCCACCCTCTCCCTCTCCACCTCACCTTCCCCTGCACCCCCCCCCCCTTCTCTCAGAGCGATGCCCAGCTTCTGTCCTCCAAAACACTTTCTCCAACAATAAACATAGGGCCTAGGTGGTCCTGTCAGAGGTGCTGTCTTCATAGAATAACCAGCTACCACAGGAATCTCCTCCCTGGCCCGACCTGAACGTCCAGCACACTCACATGTTCCCTCAGAGGGCATTCTAAATGGCCAGACCCTTAGATTGTTTTGCTGCAAGTGTCACAGTACAAATGGCTGTTAATTGGTCATGGTACCACACACACTTGAGGATGATACACTTAGGAAGTGGGAGTGCCCAATATTAATTCCAAGCCACATTTACAACACTCATGACTCTACTTTTTAGTCGGAGGTGTATTCAAAGGTGTATTCATCGTGTATAAGGTGTGAGTGTGGTAGTAGTCGCAAGTGTCAAGAGTCATACAGTACCAGTCAAAAGTTTGGACACACCTTCTCATTCAATGGTTTTTCTTTATTTTTAAAATTATATATTTTCTACATTGTAGATTAATATTGAAGACATCAAAACTATGAAGGAACACATATGGAATTATGTAGTAAGCAAAAAAGTGTTAAACAAACCAGAATATGTTTTAGATTTTAGATTCCTCAAAGTAGCCAACTTTTGCTTTGATGACAGCTTTGCACACTCTTGGCAAGGTGTGTCCAAACTTTTGACTGGTACTGTACGTTCATGCATTATCAAAGTAAAGTTATGTAACATATATTACATGAAAAAGGAAACACTGTCTGAGTGCTAGGAATGGTTATGGAATCCTTCTGGTTCCTCAAAATATCAATTTTAGTGCCTTGAATGACCTCATGGTCGTGTCAATAGCATGCGTGTGTGTTGGTGGCGCAGAGGGCTGTTGGGGGAACACCACACTGTTTGTGTGGAAACAGTTTGTCGCATTTCATTAGTTACATTAGTCCACTTCATGTCGCACAGGCACAGGTTACGTCTATTCCCAGCGCGGCTTCGCCAAGTATTTAAAATAAATATCACGGGACACACTTTATTAATTGACCTTTTCACTGTAGGTTACCCTGACGACGTTGTCGTCGTGTTTTCGGGACGTCTTTGTTTTCATCACCTTTTACAACGGAGCCGGGGTGATTTAGTGCTGTTGTGGCCTGGTGTAATTGCAAGTGCACCAGAAGTGTTCGCAGGAAGCCGAGTGTTTACCTCCAGTGTGTGACAGGAGCCGGAGAGATGGCGCGCATAATGGAGTTTATTTACGTTCGCACTCACTTACCCAGGCCCGATGTCTGGCACCCTAACCTGGGGGACACGTTCTTCAGCGGAGACGTCATGGTGCCGCTGCATGTAGCAGGAGAAACGGTGTTCTCAGCGCACCCGGCCACTCAGAAGGATTATTCTATAGACTGGCCGTGGAAGAAATGTGAGGTCATAGTCAAAACTTTGTTCGGACATTGGCGCCGCAAAATCAACACCCCCAAGTCGAAACAGTTTATTAAGTTGACTGTATTTGTGGCGGGAAATTGGATTTAGTTTTCTGCATGTTGTCATTCAGAAAATACATTCAGGATGTTGTCATCTCGATTCTCTCTTTCCTGTGAGCTGCGTGGGCATACATGTAATCATTCTAAATAATTGTAATAATTGGAGACTGATGTTCACACAGTGCTGTCAGTAATCTGACATAGGGAATAATTAAGCAAGATACATCATGGTTCCATGTTTAATACTATGTTATAACACTTCATTACAAGAAAGATTATTAGTCCATACAGTTATATGGTAATTCAGAAAATATAATGTTAAATGTAGCTGCCTGTATTCATCAATTTAATTTAGCCAAGATTTAATTTATATTGTTGAGAACAGAAAAGGTAACCCGATGCATACACTTAGGCAATGGTGTCTTTAAATGAAAGAGGAACAAATCCATTTCAATCAACCTGCTAGGAATTAAATATTACCTCCACAGAAATATTACATATGGGTAAATATTTCTCCCGACATAATAATAGCCATTAAACTTGTTGACTGTGGCATTTCATAGTAACTAGTATTCATTACTGCACTAATAAATGACTAACACTGGGGTCAGAATTTCTATCCAGCAGAAATATATACATTTGTAAGTATTTAAAGATATGATTTTTACATGAGTTTAAAAAAAGTACCTGTACATAGACCAACAGTATTTAAATCCAAAGCAGTCAGTATGTCTAGAGATATATTTATGCTGGGTTGTTTTGCTTGGCATTACCCTGATGATAATTTATGACAGTCCTGGTGTCAATCTGCCATCACCTTTCTCATAAAAAGTCCCCCAATCATGAAAATATTCCTCAAAATGCAAGAAATGCTTGTTATAAGTTGGATTTGATTTGTGGGAATATATATAATTTTTGCTCAGGCACTGAGTATTTGGGTAAGAATCAGCCGGTGTTAGGCCAGTGAGGCTCTGCATACTTAGTGAGGCTCTGTCTCCATGGCTGACATGGTGGCCAAGAAGGGGACACAGTTACTGGCAATACTGGGTGTCAGAGACATGTGCCGTATTACTTCATATAAAAGAACACAACTCCATATCTGAAACATTTCTCCCAAGAAAGGTTCAGCACCAAGTATATTTAGAAACAATAGCGACAGTGTGCTGTAGCATGTATTTAAATGTGGTCTGTGAGCCGGCCTGAAAAGGCTTGTATGGCCCCAGAGTGCAAAACGAAATAATCAGTCTATCAGTTATGTGATCCTATCCATAGTCTCTCTGCCTGTCACATTGTTCAAAGCAGATGTCTACCTTGTGTGTATGACATCATTTGAGTTTGTTTTGCTCGCTATGGCAACACTAGTCTTCCCCCATTTTGGGGCCATTGGGCACTTATACCCCATAAGGGGGTCTCACTACCCTAGAGAGATGACGCTTACCCCTGGACAGCTTAGGTGGTAAAGATCAATGGCAAATGTGAAGGCAGACATTTTTGAGCTTGCATTTATGGACTATGTCTCAGAAGAGAACCATACTTTTGTACGGCAATAACACAATTTCTGTAACCTACCGGAGGAGGTTACTTAAACGCATGCATGGATTTTAAGGAGGTTCCCTGATAAGAAGAATAGTTCGAATTCAAGAAAACCCATCTCTAAGAGTGGGATTAAATAAATTAAGTTCTTATTCCCCGATTATGCATTTGTGTTACGGTTAGGGTTAAAAGCGTTTGAGTTAGTCCACTCTAGTATTCTCTGTGGTGGAAGTGAAGGATAGAGAGGAGGTTGGAAAGAGACGGAAGGTCACTGAATGTTTCATTATATCTAATGTTGCCTTCCCTAAAGCGCTCTCCAAAGTAAGCTGGGCGGCAGGAGGAGAGGCAGGAACGCTCAACCCCCTTGTGACCACTTGGAGCAAAGCAACTCTTACCACTTTCTTTTTTTTCGCCCCCAAATGAGAGCTCTCGCATGGATTATGTGTTTCGAAACACAGTGGCGCTTTTTATTAAACTCGATTTTCCTTTGCATGTTTGAACGCGTCCAGTTTCACCCTGAGAAGGAGGTTTTGACATAATTAAAACAGGGGCAATATTTTTAGTATGATAAACAGGCAGAGTGTAACAAATATTTTCCTACGCAGCTGCCATTGCAAACACATCATGAAGATGGAGGTTTTTAAGTCAACTGATAAAATGAAGGGGTGCTGGGATCAGGTAGACTGCACAATTAGTACAGAAACAGCAATTCATCACAACTGAAATAAAATGATAAATTCCATATTGCAATAGAAATAGCCTCTCTTTGCATTCTTTAATTGTATCATGACAATTCACACAATTATACATTCTCAACGCAAGATGGAAAATGAAAAATGTATCTTAAGAATGTCACACATCAATCTACAGCAATAGTCATCTTAGAAATCAATTGTAATGAAATATTGCAGTCATACCTACAGTATATGGTTGAGAAATTGGGAGAAGCAGGTCTGGCCTACAGTATGATTCTTGGCTTGACACCTGGAGCTGGGCACTGGTATCCATCTGCCATCCGAGGGTTCTGGTTGGACACACATTGTGAATGAGAACACAGTTGTGCTTTGTTGACATAAATCAAGGCGAGGCGTGGGTTTGACACCCCCTGACACTGCCCCCTGAGACATCCACTGACGAATTAAGAATGATCCTAATTGGCCACCATCATTTCACTAAACGTTTAATGAATACAGTTATTATCCCTTCAGAAAAGAGGACGTGTGTGTGTGTGTGTGTGTGTGTGTGTGTGAGAGAGAGAGAGACAGAGAAAGGCAGAGAGAGAGCGAGAGAAAGAGAGAGAGGGAGCATGTGTGTGTGTGTGTATGTGTGTGTGTGTGTGTGTGTGTGTGTGTGCACGCACCACTCAGCCAGCCGCTGGTCTTTGCTTTGATATCCCCTGCTCCAGGCATGTGCAAGGACTTAGGAGCCATGAGGAGCCATGCCTGTAGACATCTGGTGAGTATTAGGGGCAATAACAGCTGGGCGGATCTCAAACACGGTCACCCACTTCACCCCGCTGCGTCTCTGAGGATAACCCTGGCCGCCTCACACTCCACATGACAAGTGCCTGTTCGCCGGCCCCGCTGGGCCTTGCGGGGCGAGCTGCAGCGCTGGAGAGCCACAGGGCCGTCATTGCCTCACAGACTCACCACTCTCGGGTGTACAGGGTGGGAACATGGTGGGTGGTATGATGATGGTTTCACTGGGATGATATCGTTCGATGTTTGATTTCTCCCCTAATGTGTCAGCTTGCTGTGGAAATAAATGTTGGCGCGCTACAGTTGTCCGTCATTTCTGTGTGTATTCACCTTGGAAAGGGGGAGATTGATTTGGGAAGATGGACAAGGGGAGTTGTACAGTCGTTACAGTTTTTCATTTTCACATGAACGCTCTGTGTACTTTGTTTGCTTTGCTAACTCATTTTCTCACGATCGTGTTTCTCCACTCTCAGATTTTTTTTGTAAAATGTAAATAAAATTACATTATGAAATTATTTCAACAAAAATTTTAATAATGACTAATTTTACAGTTTTAAAATTGCCACTGTAGCTTTATTATTAGTTATGATAGATGGCCTTTTAAAAGTTGATGAATGAAGCAGGCTATTTACATTTTGTGATTAGTGTTTTTATGATTGGAGGGAGGTCTGCAGATGGTCTATGTAAACTTGTCATTTTGAGTGCTTGTTTGTGTGGTGTTTGTGTGTGTTAGTGAGTGTGTGTGTCTGTCTGTGTGTGTGTGTGTGTGTCTGTCTGTCTGTGTGTCTGTGTGTGTGTGTGTGTGCGCGCGCGTGTGTGTGTTTGTGTGCGTGCGTGCATGCATGCGTGTGTGAGAGGAAGAAGTAAAGGCTGTGAAGTCTACTGGAGTATAAACAGACGTCTAGCGCCCTCTTCTGGGGATAGTGCTAAAAGATGTCTGGGTAACTAGCTCCAAACCATCTATATTAGCTGTGTAGCTTTACCTAACTTGCTACTACATAGACATTCACTTGCATTTCAAATCTTTCCTTGAAGATGATACAAACAACAAATACACATGTTTTAGTTTGTTTTGACCGACAGTATATAGATTTTGATTAGAGTGTCAGTGCAATGGATAATGCTAAAGTTAGCAGTTAGCTATTTCCCTCATGATGCTATTTTCAATGTATAGGAGTAATCAAACGGATGAGGTTAACTATCTATTTCACCTTTTGTATGCCTTTGTTATAAATCTTAAAACTAGTGTCCAACAGCACAATGTGTAACCAGATGTGGAGCTGGTTTCCTACAGGATTACGAAACAAGGAACTCAAAGAGGGCTTCTCAGGAGACCATCCCTGTAACAGCATTGTTAAATTGTGTTTGGACAATGCCCAAAGAAAGAGCCATTGTCTTGGTTTGGAACGTTATGATGGCTGCTTCTGCTTGTTTTCTCTGAGATACTGCTGACCCCTGCATCCTGCACAGCAAGCTGGCATTAACAAGACATGTGTTACACGTTTTACACATTCTTTAACATCAAGTATCCAGTTACAACCCTCTCTGCCTATGACTTACCCACGTACCACCAAGTCAAAGCACATACGCTTGTATGCACGCATGCTCATGTCTATAATGCAATAGATGAGTTGTAAGATGATAGCAATCGAGTGTTATGCAAAATTATTAACACATCCTACAGTAAAATGATGCATCAGATGATAACAGAACATTCTGATTACGATATGTGTTACAGATACTGCTAATTTTGCCGGATAAATCGTCATATAGCATTACTCCAGGGGCAAGGTTTGTGTGTGGTCTGACAAAGTAACTGAAGGATTTGCTTGAACCTGTCCAAACAGCATGGAAGGGACAAATGTATACGCAGTTAAAAGAGACTCATGTTGAGTTCTGCCTTTACGTTTTAGGACTGGGTCATAAGGGGGATGTATATTATTACTAAGATCCTGACATTTCAACATTTTTATTAGTTTGGAAATAAGGGCCTGGGTATTTACCCGTGCTCTCGTCTGACTGCCCTGCCTGTGATCCTCGGTGCTCTCCACCGGTCCTTCCACGGCCAGCGCTCTCCACGAACCTCCGCTCCGCTCCAGCGGCGAGAATACTCGCCGGCTCGGAAAGATAACATTGATTCAAACGTTGCTAAGATTCCGCCATGTTCAACAAAAAAGCAAGAGCACATTTTCCAGCGAGCTGTCCCAAAAGGGGAGAAAACCCCTCTCTCAAATTGAGCAGAATATTACTTCTCCAAATGGATTTAAGTGGCTGCACAACCAGGTGACCAGAGGCAAGGCCTCCGGTGACCCACAAAACAAGGGCCCTAACCCCCCCTTATCCATCCCAAGCCCTCACAGTACATATTGTGGCCCTGCAACAGAGGTTTCTGGGGAGAAGACTTTTCTGTCTCCTGCACAAAAGGAACAACACAGATGTGCTGGACAGCTCTGTCTTCGCCATTTATATAGAGTAGCGACATACTGTGAAACAATGAAACAATGTGGCTGGATTCATGAGCACATACGTATTCATACACTTGATTTTTCTAAAAAGTCCAGATGTTAATGTAATTTTTGAGTCACACTTAATGCAATATATAATCAAGTCAAGTAATCAAACATTACAGCTGTGCTCCATAGAGTTTACAGGGACTTCTGTTATGAAAGCTTGTAAAGCTGTTAAACCAGGGATATGCCAAATCAAAATTCAATTCACAGAACATTAACTTCAAACCCCACTGATTCATTTGCAATCCGAGCAAAATACGTCTATCATATAATGAAGTTAGAAAAACTGAATAACGTAAAATGGAAAATATTTAATGAGGACCATAATCTTTTCAGAAATTACACCACTTTGTGCTATATTGGGGGTAAAATACATTTTTGGTTGCTGATGGAACTTCAGAAGTGTTTTTCTTTCAGTGGAATCATTGTGAACTGGCGAGTCTGTCAGCAGCTGATTCCATTTGCTGTAGTCACCACGTTGGCTGTGCTAATATGGTATTAGCTGCCTGTGCTCTTACGTTGCACAATCATGGGGTTTAGAGTTAGAAAAGAGAGCATTTAACAGGTAGCTTTTTACCATACATAAATTATAAATCTAATTTGAAAAGGAATAAGTAAAGATGCAGGCTGGCAGGTTGTAGGTCCGTGAGACAGCATTTTGGAGGGCCTACATGACTACATGACTACCATATGGATATATATATATATATACATATATATATATATATATAATTTCTCTATTCCACTGAGTAATAGTAACACACTGGACTCTCTGTTTTGGTTGTGAGAAACTGTTCAGTCCTAACCCCCTCCTCCAGTTTTGTGTATGTCCTGTAAGTGAATGTCTGTGTGCATGCATATGTATGTCATAGTTGACATGTTGAGTGCTTGTGTGCTTATACACTGTACTGTTAATGTGTGTCTGGATGTTGTTGTCCAGTATGTGTTTAATGGAGTTCTCTTCTATGTCTCTATTTGAGTGCAGTATGTTTGTATTGTATAGTGTGTGTTGTATTGTAAAGTGTGTGTGTGTGGGTGTGTGTGTGGGTGTGCTCGTATGTGCGTGGATGTGTGTGTGTTTGTGTGCGCACGCGTGGGGGTGTGTGTGGGTGTATTGGTGCATGTGTGAGTGCGTGAGCGTGCGTGCGTGTGTGTGTGTCTATGTGTGTATGCGTGTTTAAGTATTGATGCTTGTGTGTTTGTGTGTGTGGGTGTGCGTGTGTGCGTGTGACTGTGTGAGCGTGTGTGTGTGTGTTTTGTGATTCATTTAGGAGTTACTGGATGTTGTACAGCACTTTACTGCTGCTCAATCTGGCTGCGATTGAAAGCCAGCTCCCTTGGTTACCCACTAAGTGGTCCAGTGAAAACTGTACTGCTTGTCCAGCAGCTTTCAGAGTTATTACCGCTGTCAATCACCCGGGGTCTCAATGCATCAAAGGTAATTAATGATGAAATTAATCTCTCGTAAAAAGTTGATCAGGGGCTACTTTTCATTAGGCATGTGTCTATGTGTGAGGGATGCCTTTTCAAAACAGAGCGTGGTGAACTCCACATAGTTCACTTACTTTATTATCATTCTCCATCTTAGTCCTCCTCCAAGAAAGACATCTTTAATTTGTTTGGATTCCGTAGAATTGGAGGGGATATTATATCTATATTTAACTAGACAGTGTTTCTACTTGGACAAGTCAGCCGAGGCCAACTTGTTTTTTCAGGTGCTTGTACTTTGGAGGACGGTGAGCCGCAACCTTGGAGGTTTCCACAGAGTGGACCGGAGACTGAGTCTTTTGCAAGGGCTGCTGGGAAGGCTGTGTGTCACTGTCGGCGGGTTTGGCGATGGACAGCGTCAGATAATGATGCAGGAATTAATCATGACATGCTCGGTTGATGCTGACTCACTGGAGCGGAGGTGAGAGGTCAGAGGTGAGAGGCGGAGGAGACGGTCCCATCGCGTGGGTCTCCTGATGGTCTCCTCGTTGACGGTGCCGAGGCTTATTAACACCTATGATGTCATCAAGAAGGGATGCAGTGAGGCTTGAGATGTGCTTCACGTTGATGTTGCAGCCCGCCATTTTGCTCTCCTTTCCATCCTGAAACATTCATGGTGATGTCATGCTTCCACAGACAACGCTAAATTATGCATTGCGTTTCTGCTGCATTATAACCTCTAACTTACCTTGGAGCTCTGCCTACGGTGTGTTCTCCCGCATAAATCCTAACCCACGTGACCCATTTTCTAACTCTCTTCTTAATTTCTCTTTCTCTCTTTCCATCTTCAGGCCTCGCTTCTCATGTGAACTTCAAACAAACAAAGCTGCCTTTTAAACAAACAGGGGTGCCATCCACCCCTGAGCTCTCTCAGCAGAGTCAACATCTCCACTCAAAAACAGCGTGACAGGAGCGAAAGGGGGAGAAATGCCACTTTTGTTGCTGTTGTCCTTCAGAAGCACCCCTATGTGTTTTGGCTGGCCGCATGGGGGATAGAGGAAAATAAACATGGTGGATGTGATACAGTAGGAGAACTCTCAGAGACCCAGGGGTGAGGGGTGCCTTGGGAGCCTGGGGAGTGCCACACACACATACACACGCACACACGCACGCACGCACGTACGCACACACACACACACACACACACACACACACACACACACACTCGTACACACGCACACACACACACACGCACGCACGCACGCACACACGCACGCACGCACACACACACACACACACACACACACACACACACACACACACACACACACACACAGAAGACAGAAGACAGATAATGCAGAAGATAAAGGATGAATCAAGACTAGGGACCTTGCAGGTGGGACACAGAAGGTAGATGGATGACGAGATGGGAAAGGCTGAAGAAGACAAAATATCTCAATAACTCATTATGAGGCAAAAGAAAGAGTTGAATAGTGAGAGGGGCAGAATGAGAGGTAGAAAAACGAGGGAGAGAAAGAGAGAGAAAGAAAGAGAAAGCAAGAAAGAGAGAGACCCAGTGTGGTGGTAGTGTTTGTACAGCTGAACACAAGCTGAAGAAGCCCAGGCCCCTCTCTCACACCCCATTAGGCCCTAAGCTCCACGGAGTGGTGCACTCAACACATAAACAGCCCTCTGGAGCACCTCTGGGACCTGTGAGAGAGCAGGGCGACGCGACACAGCGCAGGGCGGCCCAACAAGAAACAACAACTGCCTATTCACATCTGCACAATGCCTCTAGATTGCTGGAGGGCTGGAGGCGGAGGTGGGTCCCAGCAGTCAGAAGAGCCCCACTGTCACACGCCCCTCTCCTGCATGGAGACGCTCATACAAGGGCCAAGGCTCACAGGAGCCTTGCTTTATTTATAGCTCTCTGTGTGTGTGTGTGTGTGTGTGTGTGCCTGTCTCTGTGTGTGTCTGTGTGTGCTTGCTGTAGTGTACATAATCAATACTCAATCTGTGAGGTCGTGCTTTCCTGGCATGATGACCAGAACAAGGGGGAGTGTCCCAAAAGGACCAGCGTTGATGGTCCTCCATAGACTGGTGTGAATCGCTGTGTTCCAGAACCAATGGGACATGGAGAGGGAATCCTCCATCATGCACTCACACACACTGTCACACACACACACACACAGATTGAGTTGCTTGGACATACACACCCTGTAGTATATGTTTCTTGTGCTCTTTTTTGGAAATGTACAGTACACACATAAACATACCCCCCCCCCCCCCCCCACCCCCACCCCCCCGCCCCCACATACACACTTACGGCCCACCATCAGGCTACTCCCTAAGTGGGAACTCGTGTAAACATATGAGACTTGCTGTAAACATGCATTATGCAGGCCTGTTTCTCTGAAGGTTTGTGCTTGGTTTGGGATGGTTTCTTACAGGACCTACACATTTGAAACGCTGCTGAATATCAAAAACTAGGATATGCCACATTGAAACAGTACCCAGTATCTTTGACAGTGCTGTGGAATGGCCAGATCGTTCCATGAAGTAGTCCTCATCATAACAACCTTCAAACCCCAAATCCACTATAAAGTTGAGTACCCACCACAGCTTGGTTATATGTCTACACATACTGTGTGTGGTACCTCCAATGTTTCTTCTACGAAGGACCTGACCCCCACATGGCCTGGGTCTGGCCTGGCTCTGGCCTAGTCCAGCCTAGCCCCCCAGAGTGAGACCTACAGGACCTTTGTTACACCCCAGACCCCCCCCCCCCCCCCCTCCCCCCAAAAAAACAGATGGGCTCTCCCGCTTCAGGGTCAAGTGATGTGAAGGAACAGATAACTTTGGTCAGGCGCGGGGAGAGACTAAACACTCGCCGTGGGGAATGTCATTGTTTTGGATATCTTCAGGAGGGGTTTTATGTACTCAGCTGCAGCATGGCCGGCGAGCAGGAGCAGCAGCACTGGGAGTCCGGGGAAGAGACTGGATTCCAGTTCCAGGCCGTTAGCTGCTGTTCTACGTGGCCAGGAGGCCCATACCACACACACAGAGGGAAGGACGGAACTGTCTGTCAGTCTCTATCTCTCCCTCCCTCCTCTTTTCCTCAGTTTAATGTGCCTTTATTGTTGTCATTGTTGATATCAGATAATGATTTTTAAGAACAATTACCTTCATGTTTGTATATGAATATTAACATACGACGGCAATTCTTCCATACATAGACTCTGTTGTACTGTACACGCACACTCACACGTTTGAAAATGTTTATCTACATGAAATAGTTTATACCGTTTCCTTACTTGTTCCCTCTGTTGGTTGATATTGTCTTTCCTCCTTTCCACTCCCTCTGTCCCTCCTCCTTTGGTACATTTGAGAGCTAGTTTGGGGCAGATATCAGAGGGTTTTGATATCAAACCGGAATCCATCACCACACCTTTGTCAACGAAGCAGACTCTCGACGATGAGTTGGAGAGCCTGGTGACAAGGACTCATTGTCTTTATGAATAAACACGCCTTGCCTTTCTCTCAACATGATAGGTATCAGACGTAGCATTAAGAACTGGCATCATCTCAGTCCTTACACACACATTACATCTGCTGAATCCAAAAACACAAATCTATCATTTAACAGAGGTATTTTTTTAATACGGGACCCGTATGACAGAACAACCACCTGATTCATTAGGCATGTACATGCAAGCAAAGGCACCAATGTACAGTGTCTGCCATTAGGACCAAAGAGAGTTCCTGACAGACTAGTTCAGTACTATAAATGGATGAATGTTGACCCTTTGGCTCAGCAAATCAATATGCCTTCCCTCTTTGTGTGGAGCATACAAGGTATGTGAATCAGAGCTTCCCCACTTCTGGACATGGAGACACACCAACCACACCCGCAGATGCATGTCGTTGCTAATTTATGAGCTGCGATCAACGGAACCCAACAGAAACAAAGTAAAGGGGAACGCTGGAATGTTCTGGATTTCTGCATGAACAGTAAAATGGGACTTCATTCAAATGCTAACTAGTTGGGCAGCAGTTTCATCTCATACTATGATGGGGGTGTGAAAAACGCATGCACGCACGCACGCATGCACGCACGCACGCACGCACGCACGCACGCACGCACGCACGCACGCACGCACACACACACACACACACACATACACACACACACACACACACACACACTCCATAAACATTCACCTAGAAAACTCTTTCTCAGATGAGGGTAAAGAAAGCACTTAACAGAGTGAGTTGTAGTGTGATGTGCTGTTGCAGTATGAAGAGGAGAGTGATTTAAGGTGCAGTGAAGTGTGACAGCCAGAAAGAGAGTTCTGTTCTCAGGGGTTTGAAGCAGGCTAGTCATTGCAGACGCTGCACTGAGGACCACACAGAAGAGTGGATCCTCTACATTGGCTGTCTGATGATTAAGCAAGATGTAGTGTATTTTCATACGGGTCCATAAAGATACAAGCTGGGAGAGCTGTAAAATGCTGGTGCAGAAAGACAGTTAGCTGGAAATAAATAAAGCAAAAAAGAGGGAAAATAAATGAATGAGGGTGAACTCTCTTTGTTTCTCACCCATACAGTAATCTCTGGACCAACTGCCTCAGAGGACTGCCTTTCTTGTTTTTTTTACTGTTCGCTTATTTATCCAAGCTTTCTTTTAAGCCTTTTTAATAATCTATTCCTCTAATGTTACAAAATAGGTTCACAAAATAGACGGAGATTATACTTTAGAAAACATCACATTACAGGTGTTACCTTCGTACCAAGAGAGTGTAGTTTAATCGCACTTTCCATTCCATATTCCAGAAGTGACGTGGTTGCATTGGATAAAAAAAAGCCCCCATGATTCAGCCCCCTCCAGTTGATCATGGATGAATGGGCCAGTTCGGAAAAAGGAGCAGTGAAGCGTTGAGCATAAATAACGCCTTTAAGTAGACTACACTATAGTGGTTGTCTACAGACACAATGGGCCTGTAATGATTTATTGTCTTTACATCATACCTCAGCCACCATTTAAAAAAAAAACCCAAAACAGGTGACTTCAGGAATCCAGCCCTTACTGTATTGATCTTACAGAACACATAAACCAAGTCTCTGAGAAAGACAAATGCATGTGCCATGGGTGTAAAAACATTGCCTGTTGAACTCTTAGAAGGCTTCTCCAGCTCAATTCATTGCAGAGGCCTTGTTAAGCCCTCTTACTCAAATTGTATCATTGTCAAGACATTACCGCAGATCCTATTTGCTTGAAAGCCTCTCCAATTTAGTTGAGACCTGTTCGACAGAGAGTGGTTATTCTCATAAGATGTATAGTTATCGTATACAATGTATATCTTGATGATGATGATGAATTGTGGGCTTTTTCATGACATTACCCTTTGACCTTCGATCTCTGGTACAGTATGTCAGTGCCACGAGAAACGAAGTTCCCACAGAACCATATTGGTCTGCGCATAGTATCCCATTATATCAACATCACAAGCTCAACCAAGTCTTACCAGTGAGGGTAGAAGTCAGTGTGTGTGTGTGTGTGTGTGTGTGTGTGCGTGCGTGTGGTTTTGTTAATCAACTGTGCTTATAAATGCATTAATCATTCATAGGTTGCTTACTAAATGGTGAGTAGATCGTTTACAAATAGTTTACAAATGCTTTATTACTGAATGTTATTATAAAGGGCTACTCAAACATGTTGTTACTGGCCAGGGGTGTTCTAGGAGAGTGGACACTTTTTGCAAACAAACTCTTCAAATTGTGCACACATGCAGAAACACAACAGCTAATGTCCGACACTGCAAATCCATTTCAAGGGGTATTATTATTATTAAGGAGGATGTTGTTGTTTGGAACTTCAAACTGAATTTCGCTGTGGTGGCCAGAGGTGGCAAATTTCCAACAGACTTAGACCCTGCTCCTTTAAGCAAACCTAAAACAGTTGGGGGGCCCATGATGATTCAGACCCCACCAGCTGGGTGCTTCGTTCTGGAAAGAGGGTTAAAGGGGGAGACGGCAACATTGAGAGATGCCACAGTGGTCGAAGTCATCGTATTTGAACCATGGACGCGAAAGTGGAGCACTGAATACCACCCACCGAAATACCACACACACACACAGCTGCCTCATCAGTGTGCTAAGCTGCAGTGAGAGCACAGACACACCAACACACCGACACACAGAGAGTGATAACAGATGGTGATATGGGAATCATTTAGCGAGTCCTGACCGTCCCCCCTAATCCGGCAGTGTTATGTGTTGGTGTTGAACTTGTGTAACCTTCTACACTGCTCAGAGGCTAGCCTGGTGAACAGTAAAGGAGATTGAATGCCTAACGAGGCTAATGCTAAGTGGCTAATAATCCTTTGTTTGCAACGTTTGGATGGAATATGATCTCAGTGTTTTGGTGCACAGCCCAGATATGGGGACGTCATGGTGGTTTAATAACATTGACTTCCCCGTAGCTTTACAGGAAAAGAGTATCCACACTGAGTCTCTCTGTGGTAACATCTCATGGATAGTTCCTTGTAAGACCCCCTGTACTGGTAATGACAGGGGAAGTGAAAAATGTCGCGAAATTCTCGGCTCAACACATCTACACTAGGGTACACTGATTGAGCATTCATGAATTGAGTGCAACAATTACCTTCTCTTACTGCCAAAATCAGAGAAGTGAATCATCTCTGCAAGAAAGGTATGCAAAAGTCACTTATTCACAATCTCTTCGAAAGAAAATTCCCCAGAAGCTGGATACTGTATGGTCTGTGTGTGGTTAAGTGCGTGGTTAAGTGTGTGGTTAAGTGCGTGGTTAAGTGATACAATGACAAAATCAGCGTCCTGACAGGAAATGTGATGACTGATGATATGTTAGAAAATAGGGGGACGGTTAATCTTAATGGAGCATCAGGAAGGTGTACTTAGTGCTACGTGGGTCACTGTAACTTGGTGGCAAAGACACATGAGGGGAACGTTATGACTTAACTACTCTGTAAAAACCACCGCCACCACAACGGTTTAGAGAAGAGTCGGTCGGGGGCGTTCAGTGGCGTAGCACACTAAGGCGCATACCATATCATCGTCAAGGTCCCTGGTTCGATTCCGGATATCGACATATCCTGCATGTCATCCCTCCTCTCTCTCTCACCCATCCTCCCTGTCAATCTCTACTGTCTCTATCACAATAAAAAAAAGAAGAAGCAGAAATGCCCTAAAAATATATTTAAAAAAAAAAGAAAAAAAAAGAGAAGAGTCGGTCATCCACGCTGCAACAGGGAGGGATTTGGCAGTTGAATTGATTTAGTAATCAGCTGAAATAACAGCAGGGTGCCAAAACAGCTCTTTGTGTTGATAGATCACTTTAGTAAGCGCCGTGATAAATGAACGTGATGATGTATGGCGTTAAAGTTTCACTGCGATCGGTCGCGGATCAACTCTGCTTCCACGGATTACCTCACTCGGCAAAGGGGCAAATATTATCCTTCCAAAGTGGAATGCTTACCGTGCGTCGGGCAGAGGCGACCCTCTCAGTTCTCCGCTAAAAGTGTTTTCTTTTAAAGGGCCTCCAAGTCTTTGTTAGCAGAGCAAGCAAAACCCAACGCTGAATGATTTTATGGAGTTAAAGCTCTGTGTGGTCATGTTGTAGCCAAGACTGTAGAGAGAGGAGTGGGATTTGTTGAGGATATGTTTAAGAATTAGTTTTTTTTTTTATGGGGTACTAAAAAATGTATTCCTTGTTTATCACACACAAGACACTTGGAGGCACAAGTGAGGATGCTAAGAAGATTAAGCCGATGAAGATAACTGATGATTATTTTGGTCACCCTATCACAGTGTCTATACAACCGTCCTTAGTACTAGTGTAAGTCATACTGTATGTGCATTTTATGTGTGAAAGGCGCTATACAAATAAAGATCAATGACACTTTATACTTTGTAGTGCAAATACAATTACACTTTTTCTGTGTAATTACTTTTTTAAGAACAGTGTAACACATTGGTAGGTTGGGGATTCAAGTACTTTGTGGCCTGATGTACAGTAGGAGCAGGTGTCAGAATGCTAGAGCAGGTGTCAGAATGCTAGAGCAGGTGTCAGAATGCTAGAGCAGGTGTCAGAATGCTACATGCCGTATTGATAGATCCTGGTTCTCATCCTCTGCTAGTCAGCCTAGTTCATTTGGCCCAGGTTCCTTTAATGCAGTACTCTTTCCCTCAACCACAAGATGGGGCCACAGTGTTGTGTAGGCATAAGAGAGATCCACATCCTCAAGTTTATCACTTCACTGATACTTGCACCGATGGAAAGTGATAAACAACACCAACTGTTCCTAGATTTCAAATGCAAATTGTTATTTTTTATATATATATTTTTTTTTTTTTAAAGTGTTCAAATTTCATAGAGATCATAGAGTTTAAAACTGCCGAAGGAATGAGGCTACAGCACGTAGCATGACAGAGATTGTGGTGCTGTCATATCTATTGCGTTTGTGTTATGTTCACTTGGAGATAACTTACACTTCTGCGCATTAAAATCCAACAAAATACCACCCCATTCTGTCAGGTAACATCAAGCACCTAACATTTACATCAAAGAATCAAGTGAGGTGAAATGATAACACTTTTCTTCAGTCAGTAGAGGGACACAGATGATCCGGTCCCCCAACACAAGAAACATCCCTGTAGATCTAACGAACATGCACAAGGCGAGGATTATCGACCGTCAGAAGAATCAATGATCCTTTGGGATGCACTTAAAATATGTCTATAGCACAATGTACAAAGAAAGTAGCTGTTTTTTCCACAAAGAAGGGTTCGAGGTTGCTAAACCAGCTACTGCATAGCGTTTGTTTTGTAAAGAGCCTTTGGTTTGCATACAAGTTTGCATCATCCAGACACGAGTGAGAAGGCAATGATCCGCAGATTAAGACAAAGAGCTTAAGAACTACGTCTAAATGAGACCATTTCAATGCCTCCTTGTAGCAGGCTTAAGGCAAAGAGTTGCATGGAGAAACACTATCATGCAGAGGGAGGGAGAATGTTGTGGAAATGTCTTCTGGGTGTATTATAGAGTAATCCAATATTTTTAGGGAATCAAATCTGCTTAAAGACTTAAAGACTTAAGACTTGCACTGTCCAAATACACTCACTAATATTATGGGTATGTAATAAATCCTTAATTACACTATAATGTATGTGTGCTGACAACCCAGGTCATTCTAAAGTATCTTGAGGTTGAATGGCATTGGACTCTATTGTGCAAAAGTAAACATGCTTATGGAACATGACAATTCTGTTCCAGTCATAGGTGCTACCATTGATGAAGTTTCAGATGTAAAGGTTTTTGAAAACTTCTGAGAAGCATTACATAACTGACATTTCAGTAAGGCCTTGTATCGTCAAAACTGTACTTTAAGAATGAAAGCTCTGGAAACACATGATATTGTTTATTCATTCCCAGGATGTTCATCTCAAACTCAAATTATTCATTCTGTGTGATAGTATTTACCGCGCAGAGGCAGTGATATGCACACAGGCAGATAAGTGAAGCTTATTTTATAGGAGTTGGGTGCATTTGATATCTTGAAAGAAAACGATTTTTCTTTTTGTCTTCCATCTTAGAGGGAATTAGGTTTCACGGAATTTTCATGAAACACCATTTAAGCAGCGTCGATAAGGCCCCCTTTGGAAGAAGATAAGAGCCTATCCACACACATTATTGATCCCTCTCTGACCTGTTTGTGTAAGGAAAGCTGGAAGTGGTAAAGCGCTTGTCAAACAGTGGAGCTCGTCTGTGGGGGAAAGAGGCGTGCAGGGGCAACGGGAGAGAGGGAGAAGGAGAAAGGGAGAGATGAGGGAAAGAGAGGGATGAGGGAAGAGAGAGGGATGGAGAGGTAGAGGGAGAGAGAAAGAGAAAGGGGGCGGGCAAGAGGAAGAGAGGGAGAGAAGGCAGAATAGAGAGGAAGGAGAGAGGAGAGAGAGTGGCCTCAGTACGATCTGACATGTGAACAGAGTAGCATTTTCCTCTCCTTTTCCCATTGTGATGAAATTCTTTAGAGGACAGGGGAGGGAGAGGGGACAGGGGAGGGAGAGGGGACAGGGGGTGCTGAAACACTGGGTACGCAAGGCTAAAGCACAGGGGACATACTAGTAGGAGATGTAGTACAGTAGATAGATAGATAGATAGATAGATAGATAGATAGATAGATAGATAGATAGATAGATAGATAGATAGATAGACAGATAGACAGGTAGATAGATAGATAGATAGATAGATAGACAGACAGACAGATAGACAGGTAGATAGATAGATAGATAGATAGATAGATAGATAGATAGACAGACAGACAGACAGACAGACAGACAGACAGACAGACAGACAGATAGATAGATAGATAGATAGATAGATAGACAGACAGGTAGATAGATAGATAGATAGATAGATAGATAGATAGATAGATAGATAGATAGATAGATAGATAGACAGACAGACAGACAGACAGACAGACAGACAGACAGACAGACAGGTAGATAGATAGATAGATAGATAGATAGATAGATAGATAGATAGATAGATAGATAGATAGATAGATAGATAGATAGACAGACAGGTAGATAGATAGATAGATAGATAGATAGATAGATAGATAGACAGACAGGTAGATAGATAGATAGACAGATAGGTAGATAGATAGATAGATAGATAGATAGATAGATAGATAGATAGATAGATAGATAGATAGATAGATACTTTGTTGATCCCAAAGGGGAAATTAAGCCATTACAGCAGCTCACACCACAAACAACAACAACAAAATAAAGTGACAATAGAATAATAGAATAAACATAGAATAGACATCTGAAACATTATATACAGTAAGAACAGTTCAGTGTTCTTCTTATTGTTGAAGCATGCACAGTTACCTGAGATGCAGCAAGGGACTTCTGCAAATCTCTAGATATTATGTTTGGGTTGGCTTTTACCTGATTTATTATTTTTCTTGTGGCTCTTGGGGATATTTTTGAAGGGCGTTCACTTCTAGGCCAAGTTGCTGTCATATTAAATGCTCTTCATTTGTAAATTATTTGCCTCACAGTGGACTGATGGAGCTCAAATCTTGTTGAGATGATTTTATAGCCTTCCCCAGACTGATGTGCTCTCACTCCCCTCTTCCTGATGTCCTCTGAGATCTTTCCTCTCGACATGGTGTGTTTTGCATTCACCTGTATGGGTAACATTCACCTGTATGGGTAACACAAAACTGACCAGGTTTCTTATCTCTATTTATCAGAGTCCCGCCCAAACTCTTTCCTTAATATCTCTACTTTGATTGGTTCATTTGGTACCCAATTATTTACCCCCCTGATTCTACTTACCTTGATTTAACCAATGCAACTTGGGGCTCACTTATTTTTGCACTTGCACTCATTTCTTTATAATTTAGTTTTTCTACTACACGCATGATTTCCTCTAAACCAACGTATGGAATTGGATAAAAAAGACTGATCCTGATTAAATAAGGATTACATGGTAAAAACTAAAATCTATAATTGCACAAGGGGTTCACATACTATTAAGCAGCACTGTACGTGAGGATCTCGTAATGAGTCTGCTAATGGCTTGCCACCCACTGTGCTTACAGTCAACTGAATGCTGAATAATGTCTGAGATCAAGGCAGTTTTCTAGGCTCGAGCAGATCCATCAACATCACCATTGTCACGCTGCAAACATATTTTGAAATGGTGCCGTAAAATACTTTTTATCTGATAGAAAACGCAAGTTGATGAATGCACCCCTCCGAATGTGTTGCAAGTCGGATGCACGAGACAAGGACTCTCGCCACCTTCGGAAAAAGCTTTCTTGTGTCTAGTCACGGCAGTTGCGCTCCCTTGCTGCGTGCTAGATGGCAGAGGCACACTGGGGGCCGATGCACATGACCTTCTGCTATCAGAATAGACATGCTCGTTCATCACAGCAACCTTGAATCATTGTTTTACTCAGCTTGAGCCTCATGTTTCTGCCTCTCGCAAAATGTGCATTCTGTTTTATACTCTCCATAAGCAGAGTCTGCCAGCCTCCCTCCAGCTTTCTTGGCTGGGTACAATGGAGCCCTGTCTGCTCCTTCTCTCTCTCTTTCTCTCTCTCTCTCTCTCTCTCTCTCTCTCTCTCTCTCTCTCTCTCTCTGTCTCAATATCATTCAGTTATTTTCTGAATTTACAATGAGTTCCCAGCCAGGGTGTGGCTGAAGTTTGTGGCTGAAGTTTTTTTACCCCCAATGACTTAGTACCTTTTCCCTTATCTTTTTTTACTACAGGACGTAGTAGACACTATATGTAGACTATATGTAATGTGCTGGAGATAATGAATGTGATGTTAAAAATTGGTGAAGTGTCCCTTTAACTGATGCTCTTTTATTTGTGTTTTGGAGCAAAAGGGCAGCATTTGGCCCAGGAGGCCCTTCTGCATTGTGTTGGGAAGATTGGATCATTTACGACGCATGGCTGAAGCTCATAAACCTGATGAGAATTCCTCTGTGGTGGGGGGGTTTGGGGGTGGGGGTCTGATGTGTAGTGGAGACGGGGGATAGTTGAGTTGGTGGGGGGGGGGTCTCCAGAGGATGACGCGTATTGCCAGATCCCCCTAGCTTTATGGATAAGAGTCAGGGGTTGAAAAGCAGCAGAGCACAAAGGAGGAATATAGACACATTCATGGGACTAGACGACAGTCAAAGAATTACGACAGAGTTGGGTTAACGATTTAGGTTAGAAAAAGCAAGTTAGAGAGACCACTTCGAACAGGGATATATAGTAGCTCAGAGTTTGAGCTTATGTCCATTACACAATTTCCCAGTCAATGAAGATCGAAGAAAATCCCCCCATGAGAAGGAGAACTGGATGATACAGGTTGTAAAAACAAGTGCGGTTGTGAGTTGTGATCAAATTCTTTTTTCAAAGACGGGCCTCTTGGTTAAGTTTGATTCAATGTACTGTAGTCAATGTACTGTAGTCAATGTACTGTAGTCAATGTACTGTAGTCTTCAATCAAGCAGTTTGTCATAATTAACAAAGGAACACAAAAGCAGTGGAATGATTAGTTTAGTGTTGTCTGTTGTCATGCATTATGTCATGCATTATGTCATGTATTATGTCATGCATTATGTCAGCTTGCTCCCTCAAACATCCTCTCCACCAATCACATGTCTCCCTCTAAAACGCTCAAATTTTTCGCCCATTCACTTGACCCCTCACCTCCGCAAAAATGCTGAAACGATATTCAAGGTTGGATGTTGCCATGTTAAATTTGAGGGTTTATCTCTTGGTGGGACAGGAGAGGTGCTGTAGCTGGAGGGGGGGACAGGGAGCGTGATGGATCGCCCAACTTCCTCCCTGAGAAAGGTTTGATTAATAGCCGACCACTAGGCAAAAACGGCCCAGCTGTGAGGAGAGATAACTACCAATACAAAGAGCAAATGACTGTCTGTACTGTAGCAATTAACCCCTGAGACTCTCACACAGACACAGAGGGAGGGAAGACTCCCTCTCCCTCCAAAACCTTCCCTTCTACAGTCCTACGTACTGTAACTATAGCTCACTCCAACCACAAAGGTGCCTGTCTCTCTGTGAATCAGCGCCCCATTTTGGTTCCGGAATTTAGGGGCTGGGAAAGCTGCTTGTGAAGATGTATGAGCAAATTACCACTGAGAGTTATTTGAAAAAGGTGCCTCGTTGTAGAAAAGAGGCAGTCGACTCACGGCTGCCAAGATCTCCCCAGTATATAATAGTAGGATGGGTTCCCAGCTAGGGGGTCTTCAGTGATATGTACTGTATGTAGAGGAATAATTGGCTTGTCATAGGAGAGGATACAAATGAGCAAAAAGTTCAGGTGAAAGTGACGTGTGGGTCTGCTAACAGGCTCCATGGTGCTCCTTTACACCCAATTGTGGAGCTCTGTGGATTATAGGTCAACATTTCTGTTTTGCCATTAAATCTCTGGGTTAGTGGGAGAGGTGACCTGTACAGAGCTTATATCGTTGATTGGCTGAAGGAAAATACTATATATTCTATACCCAATTACTGTTTCTGAGGTGAAAAATCTAAAAGTAAGAACAATTCCACCTGCTTGAACAACACCAGATGAATTTAACTGTATAACCCTACGCTACTTAAAACAAAGTGACCTCAAATGTGACTCATACAACAGTAAAGATTTGATTTACTCAACCGTAATGACACAAGTGTTATTTCAAGCAGACCTGATTTGAAACATATGCTTGAATGTCAGAGCGATTCATGGATTCCTCACTGATGACCTTTCTACTTTAGTGTCTACACTCTTGTCTTACATCATGCTGTTGGACACCCGAGTGTGTGTGTGTGTGTATATGTGTGTGTGTGTGTGTGTGTGTGTGTGTGTGTGTGTGTGTGTGTGTGTGTGTGTGTGTGTGTGTGTGTGTGTGTGTGTGTGTCTACACTAATGTCCTATCAGGGGCATTTGTAATCATTCCAACTGCATCACTAGTATGTAAGACTGTGAACAACAGAAAGCATGCGTATTATTGCCTCTCCTGTAATTCAAGCCAATCTGGACATTTCCAGCTCAACGTGCACATTAGACTTTGTGATTGGTTCCACGTGTGGATATTATGCTATTTTCCCTCAAACTTTCTTCAGAGAAATGTGAAATTCTATAGCTATAAGTGACCTTTGGACTCCCATGGAATTTGAAGGGCGTAGGCAATCTAACTGAAATATGGATGATACTGTCATGCCCAGGGCATGATGTTAAAAAACGCATTTATTTCCTCATAAACCTTATTCGATTTATTTAAAAAAATAAACATAACACACGTAATCATACCACATAAATAACAGACAATTAATGCTTTGCTGGCCTGGGCTGTAAATACCAGGGTGGCTGTGTAACATGAAGGAATGCAGCCATCAACATAGCTCTCTATTAAAACCACCTGTGCACATTTATATGAATAGTATTAGAAGGGTCATTTGTATTATTACATCAAAACCCTGCTCTGGATGCTTAGTCCTTATCTGTACTGGGCATGACAAATATAGGTCTGCTGATGTTTAGGAAAACTGGAGGAATAACAGCTGGAGGTTTCTGACAGCGTAATTACTGACCTGTCCAACAAGCTAATGTGTCTCATATACAGTTTTCCACGTGGGTTGCAATATAGGCATCTCAAACCTGGGGTCTAAACCGACAGCACAGTGAAGAATATCACTGATGTTTCGCAGTCAATCACCAAGATATAAAGGAAGGTGAACTGGTCTAACCAATCCGTTGCCTTAGAAACCAGACATATAGTCTACGAAAGTATAGTGTTACACGGAACCACAGAGTGTCCACAACTTTATTCTATTTACTTATATATGAACTTGGTTAAGAACAACAGGAAAACATTGACGACCAATACCGTCCGTGGTCTCTATCTTTAGAGTCATCTGGTGCAAACAGAAGACAGCTAAACCACAAAGACGCTGAAATGAAGCATAGAGAAGCTGAATACGGTGGTTTCCTAAACTATGCATATCGTGTGACGAGGAATATGTACAGTACCAGTCAAAAGTTTGGACACACCTTCTCATTCAACGGTTTTTCTTTATTTTTTTAAAAATTATTTTCTACATTGTAGATTAATATTGAAGACATCAGGACTATGAAGGAACACATATGGAATTATGTAGTAAACAAAAAAGTGTTAAACAAACCAGAATATGTTTTATATTTTAGATTCTTCAAAGTAGCCACCTTTTGCTTTGATGACAGCTTTGCACACTCTTGGCAAGGTGTGTCCAAACTTTTGACTGGTACTGTATGTATAAGTGGTGGTCTTATTCCCAATACTGACTTGACCTTCATAGCAACCATGAACCTGTTTGGACTAACTGTATTTCCCCATGTGTATGTGACAAACGATGGGCCCCAATTAATTTTTTAAGCCCATAGAACAACATTGTAGGACACGTCTCCAAAGTGCCCAGTTTACTTTCTTGGTTCTCTGTTTAACAATGAGCTGTGTTTACCGTGACACACACACACACACACACACACACACACACACACACACACACACACACACACACACACACACACCTCAGCTCAGCTGGGGGGCCTCCTCCACATGCTGGTGCCTTTTCTCTCTCTCCAGAATTCACAGTCCTCTCTTATTAATGACAAGCTCTAAACAGCTGCCTTAGCAGGAGGGGAATAGATTTCAGCAACGCCCCAGTGACTTTGAACAGCATTCATTCTCTCAGGAAAGAGTTGCAAAGCACATGGAGATAGAGAAACGCATTAAAACTAAAAATAGCCACAATGGCTTTCTTCTTCCACAGCTTAAATCCAAGAGCACGATTTGGTTTCTACAGTACATAGCACAAGTAAGTATGGATGACACTGAGGATAACTTCATACTTTAACTACATCACTGGTTTTATGCGTCTCTGTAAAATGTATATGAAGCCTCCTTGTTTTAATATCCACAAAGAGCTCCTGTACAGTATGGAAAACTTGGAGCTGTACACTTATACTCAGCCATGTAGTTTTGAGGTTAGCAGAAGTCAGAGCTTATAACAGCAGAGAGAAGGTCTCGGTGGAGAGATGTCCCTTTGTTTGTTTAAAGGGCAGGGAAATCGATGGCCTCTGTTTTTGAGTCATGGCTCTGACCTCTCATAGTGGCACCTGTATCAATCATGGCCAAGCCTCGTTCTCTGCATCGCTGCTCGTCACATCCCCCTTCCCTGCTCTCCTCTGGTCTGTGGCTGGGGTTTGGTGGGGTTTGGTGGGGTTTGGTGGGGTTTGGTGGGGTTTGATGGGGTTTGGTGGGGTTTGATGGGGTACGGTGGGGTACGGTGGGGTACGGAGGGGTACGGTGGGTTACGGTGGGGTATGCTGGGGTACGCTGGGGTACGCTGGGGTACGCTGGGGTACGGTGGGGCACAAATATTGGTACCAATATAGTAAATGTATCTGATTTAATTAGGTGAACATACTATTGGAGGCTGGGCATTGATTGAATGTAGGACAGGCTAGGGCTAAAACCAGGCTGCAGCCCTAGCTCCCATCCCTGAGGTAAACTCTCTTCAGTGGGTGTTACAAGTACAGTATGGCTTTGTTGGAAAGGTACATCAAGATCTATTCTGGTGGCTTTGCCAGTCGTGCCATCTGTTAGCTTCTTATGTCCAAACAGAATGGTGACTGAATGTTCTGGGGTCTCTCTGATTGCATTGAATGGAACTCAGAAATCTCTCAGATCTGATCTGTTGTCATTGATCTGTCACTGCTATAGAAATCAACTTGATTGGGCTGGCTGCCAGAGATGGATCTTTACGTTATTGCTTCAGGCCAAAAGAGGTCACCATAACTCAATATAATGTGTTTTTGATGGATGTGATTAAATGACAGTGGAACCCTTCCAAGGATTCGCTCAATAAATAAGTTGAATTCTTCCATTAACACACTCTCAACTTGCAATGACATATTTAGTTTTCATAACTGTTGAATATACACTCACCGAACACTTTATTAGGAATACCTGTACGCCTTGGTGGAGGTGGTGGAATGGTGTGGGGAATGTTTTCTTGGCACACTTTGGGCCCGTTCATACCAATCAATCATCGCTTGAAGTTCCTAATAAATTGTTTAATGAGTGTACATGAAAGGGCTACATGTATGTGTAGAGGTAAACTGCCACACATTCTTATTTCTGAATCATACAATCATGATTGTGTTCATGATGTAATTGATGTACTGTACTTCCCTAAATAGCGAATTGAGTATCTTATTAGCGAAGTTCAAATTGAGACCGAAAAGAGAAAAGTGCTCACTTATTATGCAACTAAACTTTCTTCAAGCTATTTTCATTTCAGAGTGCAGAGTTAAATGCCTGATTTGTGAGTCACACTGAATTGTGTGAATTGAGTGCCCATTAAGCAAATGTAAAAGTTCATGTTCTTCAGTTCAAACACATTCGGAAAGGGACTCTCTCAAAACAAAATTCATCATTTGACAGTTTGATAGCATACCTTTTCATTGTTGCAATACCTACAAGGTGTTACTGTTTAAAGCATATCATTATCCCTCTCTTTTTCTGCGATGGACTCGCTGACCTGTAATTATTGTCAATGCAGATAGAGCAAGGCCACACAGAGATCACAGGTAAAGCTATTTTTCAGAGATCTGCTGTACGACTTTTTTCTTTTTATTGAAAGAGAAGGATGACTCGTGTTATGTTGTGATGCGTCGTGTTATCAATGTTGGACCTTGGCAATGGCATCTTCCCTCTTGGCCTGCTTTGTGTTTGTGTGCATGCCAGGCTTGAATCGGATGCTGTGATTATTTTAGTCAGCATGATCGTTTTCCTCTCAACATCATGTGCTTGACTCCATCCTTTGACTTCTTCAAGTGACTAACTGCTGCATGCTGATTTGGGTAGAAGGTATTATACTGCTCTGTAGGTTACATTATTTGCCAGCATTTTCCAGTTTCACTTATCCCAGATGGTGTCTTTAATAAACGCGTAGTCACTGTCATTTCACATGCATGCCTGATGCCGTAGTGTTGATGAGTCATAATTCATATTAATGAGTTTCTTGGACATCGCATTGTAAAAGGCTGTTTTTCCCATCATCTACCCTGCTGTTACTGAATATTTCTCAAAGCAGTTTGGCACGTCTACTCGAATGGTGACAGACTAAATATAGGCCAATTTTCAGAAAGATCCATTCAGCCATTTTTATTGAAACTGATAGTTTGAAAATGTAACGAACTGAGTGGACTGAAAGAAGACCCTATCAGTGCATCGGTCAGATTCAGAGTTACTGTATGATGCTCAGTGGAATTTCCTGTCTTTTTCGGCTTTTGACAACTCTAAATATCAAACTTAAAACATTGTTTTTTTTGTATTGAATGGCCATCTGTGAACATTACTGTATCACATTACATCACCAAGATAAATGGAGATCACTATATCTCTATTCCACCATTACTACTGTATTACAGTATATAGACTTGTTGTTAGGCATTAGACAAATGCATATTGATATTGTGGGCCTCACCTCTCTCCTTATAATGATAACTATGTGTTGGTTTAACAGAAAAATGAGGAGTGAATGAGCCCCCAATCACAACTGACAAGGTGCCATAATAATGATGATGAGTGATGAGCCTTGTAGTAAACAAGCATACTTATTAAAAAATAAACATAAATATTCAGCCCTGAAGCAATACTGATTTTGAAGTGTTAAATAATTACCGATGAACCTGTTATATTTTGACACAGGTGTTTTTAACTGAAGTTCAATACGAAGCTGGTTGATATACTGTGTATCACTCATATTATTGCTCTTTCCACGAAAGCCGTGTGTGAGAGTTGCTGATCGAGGTGTCAGATTACGATTAGTTATTTTACAGCCTCACACTGTGTTTGTGTGAGTCGTATCAATACGCCGATCTTGTTGAAAAGTTCAGCTTTATCTTCAACATGTTATTCCTGTGTCTGTCTAGTAAGTGCCAGCATTTGATCTTTTCCTCTTCCTGTGTGTTCTGAATGTCTCAATGCTGTATATCGTTTGAAGATAACAAAGCTATGCGTTCTACAGGATGTGTATGAAGAATCGATGATGTTTGTTGCTGTTACAACAAGTCAGCCTCAGTGTGGACAGATCATTGATTCCCAATACAAGCGTGACTCGCCTTCTCCTGTAAGTAGTCCACACAGTTCCTCATGCTTCTTGATAGATGCAATCAATGGTGCCTCCTGTCCCATAAAATTGGTTTGTTTTGTATGACTGTAATATAATTAGTAAGAGCAGAGTGCCATGCCCCCGGGGGGGGGGGGGGGGGGGTGGGGGGGGGTGGGGGGGTGGGGGGGGGGGGGGGGGGGCATCAACATTAAAAAGACGTTTCCATCAATAGTTTATCTGGAAGCTGTAATGTCCTCTTAGGACATTAGAAACTGAGTGCATATTGAAGATCATCAAGTTGGATGGTAAATCTGACTGCACTGGATTAACAATGATATGGTACTGCAGCAGCTCTTACAGCCTGGGACTCAAGTTCCATCAGAAACCCTTTAAAGGAGCACCGCACCTTCATAATGGGCGGTGGTGGGTTCATTTGCCTGGGGTTCAAATAACAGAAGATTATATCATGATACAAATACCTAGGTATAGGGTTGGATGATAAGATGTCAAAACTACAGAATTCAAATAATAATAATTATCTTGTGAGGAAGCTTAAACTGAAATTAGTTTTTTATTTTATTTTCGTGCTTTCTGTTTGAAGCTTGTCCAACTCACTCCGTAATTGATTATGGTGACTTATTGCACATGCACGCAATCTCTTCTGTATTACAGAGATTGGACTCAGTTTGTCATGCGTCCTTGCACTCTGTTCAGGAGGACTGTAATCATCATGTTGTTGTGCTGATTATATTGTATGTTTTACATTGTGTATTAATTAATGTGTATTAATGTTGTATTGACTGCTGCTGCTTTCTTTGTCAGATCTCCGGTGCAGAAGAGACTTTGTGTCTTAATGGTCTTTTCATGGTTAAATAAAGGTAAAATAAAATACAAAAATAAAAAATCCAGTTTGTGCTCCAATCGATATGTTATAACAACATTATAACGACGTTTTTTTTATTGTTGCAGTTGTTGATCCTTTTATCTGCAGTCAAGTGGAGGTGAATTGTGGTTGAGAACAGACTTCTATCTACCAGTGGCATCTTCTGAGTGTTAATAGCTTGGGTGGAGATTAGCATTCCTGTTGATCAGATCCGAGATAACGTAATTACAGATTAAAACGATTTTTCTTCACTCAAATGGTTTTTGTGGTGTTTATCATCCTGCTCTATTTCTCCCTCGCTCTCTACTTCATCTGTTGTAATGACATCCTGTTCTTGATCCTTTTATCTGCTCTCATTAGAATGGAGGTGAAATGTGGTTGAGTGGAGAAATTGCTGTCTCCAATGTCAGGACAGAACAGTGAACTGAGTGCATATTTGCATCAGAATAAAGAAAATGTACTATTTCATTGAATATGAAGAAAACTGAATTACAGAAGTTCAAAAAGTCTTGTAACAATGAAGGAACTCTGCGGCAGCATACAGCGCTGTTCTGAACTGAAGGTCTGAGGAAATCCATTATGTGACTTTTAGTTTTCTACCACTTAAGTTGTTTTTGTGGTGTATTACCCTTCTCTCTCTCTCTTCCTGGCTCTCCTTCATGGCACAGAGCGATCTCTCTCTTAATCTCTGTAGATCTACTCTGTCTGCCTAATGCTCCCATTAATCATTTAATTATTATTATTATTATTATTATTATTAAAAGTCAATTTGCAGAGGACATAAATGCAATTAACACTCACAGCTATTACTTTTCTTGCTTCAAAATAAAAGTGGAGGGGTGCACTACGATGAACTTTTGAACAAACAGCTATGCTAAGAGCTTGTATAGACAAGCCCATTATCTCAAGCCCATTATCTCAAGCCCATTATCTCAAGCCCATTATCTCAAGCCCATTATCCCAAGGCTTTGGTGTATGGATGTACAGCAGATGGAATTTCAGAGAAAGATGTTTAGTGGGAACAGCAGCTCTCATTCTTTAAAAGTCAAACACAACTTTGAGGTTTCTAAACTTGAAGAAGTCATTCATTCCATTAGCATTACAGCTGCTGTCTCAAGTTCATGTAGATGTTGATAATGAATTCCATTCATTAATTTGTGGATATTGCCACTATAAGGGTTCTGAAAATATAGGATGACTATCTTGACATAGGGTAAGTATAATTTTTAAAATATATTTTCTTTTGCTCAAAAGCAGTATTTGCTACCTGCAATGGCAGCAGTAATAGTAATAGCACATGTTATTATTTCCTTTGATCCAAAATTTAACCTGATTGCCAAAGCAAAGGAGAAGGAAACATTAGCAATATATCCAAAATTACACATTCTAATTCTAAGCAATGTCGCCACGTGAAGCCACAGTAGACACAAAAGTGCTCAAAGGAGTCGTCGGCTCCCACAGTAAGGTCTTCATTAATAAAACAAGGTAACACTTTATCATAACCTTCAGTAATAAGGTTTGTACATAATTTACTCCCCATTTATTAATCGTTATCACTTCATTAGTAAATGTGAATATAAATGTTTCATGAATATATAAATACGATTTGAAAGGCTCTCCCTTTATCTATATCTTTATGAATTTATTTATATATTTATATATATCAGGACAACAATGTGCATGTGTTGAACATGAATAAAATGTCCTTAACCGACTGGATAATTTTGATATCTGTGCCCTTTTGTAATTCATAAATCATGCAGGTTACATGGGCATTTCATTGTGTACTGTAGTAGCCAAAAGTTTTGGGGGTTTGATCAGCAGCGAATAACACATCCAGTGTAGACCAGATTGTGATTGTAGCCTATTGGTCAGTGATTAATGGTATGGTTCTGAAATACACTGTTAATGAATTGAAAAATCATTAATAAACAATTAATAAATCATTTAAAATAGTGTTTATGAATGCATGAATTACTATTTATAGATTGCTTACTGACATTTACTAATGATCAATAAATGGTGGGTAAATAGTTTACAGAGAGTTTACAAATGCTTTATTAATAAAAAAAAAAATCATGAAGCGTTACCTAAAACAAACTTTGAAAATTATCAGAGGCACATCTGCTTCATCTTTAATAAGAAAAGAGGAAAAGAGTGACGTGCCACTGTGACTAAAGAAGAAAGTCAAAGAAAGGAAAAATAGGCCTTATCACAGCAGGCTGTGGGAAATCACTCAGGGTATCAAAGGAAAGTGTCAGACATGGTCACAGCAAGTTGCAAAGTCTTCTGTGAAGTCACTGTAAAGTCCCTTATCAGAAATAGGCCATTGTTGTCTTTCATCAGTTATATTGTTATAATTTGGTATTTGATAATGATGTTTTGCTCTCAGTTAAACGACAGTGGAATATGTACTGTATTGGCATGTGCTGACTATTGCCATGAATGATGTATTAAAACGTTTAATGTACAATTATGCAACATGATACTTCAGCTTCATTATTCATAAAGAAAGGTTTGTTTTAATAATTTAAGAGCCTTTTGATGGTCTTAAACGAAAAAATAAAATGCTGTGAATGTATACTTTTCTAGCCTAACATGGATTTTTTCAGGAAATAAAAGAGGGGATATATTGGACTTACAAATGCCCAGGCAGTCACTTGCCTCACTTAGTTGACAGTGGCAATGACCGTTTCAAAATTGTAGTCCTTTCATATTTAAAGTTCTATTTCATTTACGTCAGGTAATCTTTCATACCTCAGGAAATGTAATGTGTTTTCTAAGACAAATTACCAGCCTGCTGTTTTTGAGAAAAGTAATCAATCACACTGCAGGTTTTATTTGGGAAAATACACAAAGATGATGTGAGGAAATAACCATTGAAAAGTTAAAAACATCTTTATCTGGAATAAGTGGTAACACTACTATGAATGTGTATACATAAGCTTGGTAAAGAATCACCATGTTGTTTTGACATTTCCTCAACATAGATCTACAAAAATAGAAGTCTGTTATTCGTTTGGTTTCTGGTGCTAGGTAATTCTGATTTCCTTTGAACGAAATAAATGAGAGCAGAATTACACACATTTCTCCTGTATGGCATTTATTTTCTCCACCATCTTGACATGATGCTGGAGGGTCATATTCTGTCTTATGACTGTAAATAATAGCATCTTAAAATGATTCATCCTCATTTTACTTTCTATAGAACTGGGTTTTGGGTCAAATGCAGTCCCTTTTATCCTCCCTGGAGCAGGGTGACATCACTCATCCCAATGACAGTCGTAGGTGACTTTTGTCAAGGTGTCTATGATTAAATGGTTAAGTGGCACAACAGCCACGATTCAGCGCCTATTTTCAGAGGGTTTTTAGAGGGATGTGTGAGGTTATATTACCGTCGTCAAGGTTGCCGGTCTGTATGGGGCTCAAAGCGCATTTATGCACACCTCCGTTTGCCCCTCTCCCATGGGATCTGTAAAAATAAAATTACCCATCACACTCCCGGATCATAGCATTCATCAAAAAGCACTCGGGCAGGCACTAATTCACATTTTGGGCTCTCAGATGCCATCTCCGTAAGGTCAAAAGGGATTCTTTTGTCTCATAATGGCTGTTTAGGTTTCTCTTTACTACTCAATAATGATGAGAGCACAAAACCTTCCCCTAGATAGAGGGCAAAATAGAGTTCAAATTTGCAGCTCAAAGAACAGAGACTAGAATTGGCATATTTCCCTTAGAGTGCAAAAAATGTGTTTTGTTATGAGGTACCGCACATCACTCATTCGGGGTTGCTTCAGGGACAAAGGGGGTTTGCACTCAAAAGCAGAGTTGAGAGCTTCATTCATTTTTCAGTTATTAAAACATTTTTTATTTTGTTTACTGCACAGAGGGAGAAGTGTACGTAGACGTTTTGGCAAGGTTGCCTTGTTCAGTGTGCAGCTTTAGGTTACAGCTTTTTGAACCAACACTTTTTCAGAGCAGCAAAAAAGAGAGGGGAAAAATAATATCTTCAGACATTCCCCGTAAAACATATCTAGATCATAATTTATTTCATATTGCCCCTTTTTCTTATAGTCCATGTGTATAAAAGGTACCTCAGGGTTCAGGTCTGAGCTGTGGACTGAGGTGACCTCTGGAGTCTTTTTGTTTGGGCTCCAAACAAAAAACAGCATTTAAACATTCAACACAAGCTGCAGCGAGGCAGGGAGTGGGTGCCTGCATACTGTGTCTACCCAGCCTTCAATGCCTGTGTCCGGGCACAAGTCCACAGGAGTTCCCCTTATTCTTCCACCATAGAGAAATGCATTGTCAGTATAACAGGTCCTCCCCAGTCCAGACTGCCACCCATCACATTATCCACAATAATGTGGATACTGTACATTCGGTTTCTGTGGCTCTTTCACCAACACAAGAGGACAGTATGGTCTTTTGTGGCCAAGGCCTTAGCCCTCCACCAGCCCACCTACAGCCCCTCCCATTCACAGACTGTCGTCTACCAACAACAAGTATGGTTCAAAGAAGCCTGCATTGGTTTCAGATAGGATTTCTTTGTTCATCAACCCTGAGGTGGCAATGAAAAGAATGCTAATTTTCAAAAGCCCAAAGCTATTCATTTTCTGAGATTATGGCCCTCCGCTGCTTCTGAATGAATAGTTTTCAGGTTTTTTTTTTAAGCTTTTGATTTCCTTTTGCCGGGAGCACTCAACAAGGCGCTGTGCCATTGTTTCATCCACAAAATTAACAATAAACCTTGAATTCCACATCACCTCCTTCCTTTTCCCCCCTCACAATCTCCCTTTCTATCCCTCCCTATCATTCTTTCATTGTCTACCTGTTGTGTCACTACCACCAAAAGTAAGGATTTTAATTACATGAAGTTAAAATTATCTACTGATCTGAGTATCTGAAGTTTGCTAGCTCATTGTGGAGGTGCTCATTACTTAGAAGAAGAATCTCATTAGTAAAAAAAAAATCTTTTGAATCTTTTTTCTATAGGTGGTAATGACATAGCTTCATTTTTATTTCATCTATTTATTGCAATGTAGCCGCCATTGAATGTCTCCCCAAAGGCAGGATAATCCATTCTAGGGGGATGAATGGAGGGGATGCTATTAAGCAGCTGCAGGTATCCATCCAGAAGCGACACTGTAATTCACCTTCGTCCTATGCTTGCAACAGATGAACGAAAAGATGAGCTTGGACTGTACCATGAAGTCTGGTTAATAACTCGCGTTTGATCCTATTGTCAATTATTTCAAAACTTTTTTGATTAATTTGGGTTTTAATATCGTATCTGGTTGCGGTTAGGGTTATTTGTTACATAATTTACATTACATACATAATTTACATTACATACATAATTTACTAACATGAAGTAAACATTTAGATGATTATACCGCATTATGACATATTTATGAAGCATTTCGCAATGTGAACTTATTAGCAAAAGATTGAAAATCGAGTGTCAACAAAAGTCTTAAATATAGCAGCTCTCGAACATAACCACAATTTACAACAGCTCTTAATTAATAACGCACAGCTCTTGCACAGAAGCAGATTTGAGTGCTTTGTGAGCCAACGGAAACAGCAACTTAGAGATAAAGATGTATCTGTTCAACAGAAAAGACATACTGCTAGAATTAGTTATGATTTCCTTCAGGCTTCACCGGTGCTAAGCTATCTATTTCATGGAGGGGCTCCCATTTCTCGTTTTTGCACAGTGGAGTAGGTTAGGCCTGTATTGATGCTGAAGCACCAGACATGCAGACAGATTTGGAATATAACAAGTAAGTTGTACTAACGCAGCCAAAATGCTTGACCAAGCATGTTATTACACATAGTGGATGTCTGAGTGTTTTTGTTTTTGAGGCTTTAAACACTTGCTGAGAGCCTCCTTCATGTTTAATCTCCAAGGTTTGCATTTATATTGACAATGTGTTCCATCCAAGTTGAATGGGTGAAGGGTTTCAAAAGTTCTCAGACAGACCTGTGCATATACTAAAAACAAAGCTTATTCTAGAGGAAATTAAGAGATATACTGTATTTCTGTATGTTAAGAAGGAGAACAAATACACTGGCCAAAACTGGTGACAGTCTTGCCAGTCCAGTCTTCAGAAACAGATGTTGTTTCAGAAACAGTTGTTTCCACAGTACAGTATACCATATCGTGTGTACTGTTTTAATGACTAATGAATGTCAAGTAGCCTTAGAAGGACCCACCAACTACAAACCAGCTAGACGCTAATGCTATACAAACAGTGCAATTGATGAAACACACATTGACAATATATTCCTAACAGTGGAGATACCTTTACAATTGAAATCCTGATTTCTTCCAGATGCATCTTCCTATCTGCTAAACACTGACGCGATTTGATCACGTTGATGGAGTCGCTATTGTGTTAGCGCTAACAACAACTGGACAGGCGGTTGGTTTTTTTTCACCCGTTGCACTTAATAACAGGTGAAGTCAGCTGATGCAGTTCCCTGCACCAACACCTAGCTGCGTACGCCACAGAGGGACAGCACTGAAAGATTTATGGCAGGAGAGGATGTATGTGAAAGTTTGCCTGCAGGGTAATGTAAAACATTTAAGTCAAAGTGGCAGCCAGCCTAGCAAGGTGAAAGGAGGGAAAGGTCTCCAGGCATATCTCTCTGACTGAAGCTTTTCCCAATCAAATGAAACCCACATGTATATTGAGAATGTTATTATTAAACATTGACGTAGAGAAGATGCATTATGCACCTTCGACCTTGATACTTTTCTCCCCTTCCTTCCTTACCCATACACAAGTCAGGCAATTAAAGAGACAGCCATGTAAAAACACAGTGACAGTGGAGGCAGTGCTTTCCTACGTCACCATGATTAACACTGTGACTGATTCAGAACGATGTCTGTGGCTCTGTGTTCAACCCTTGGTGCCACATCTCATTATCTCTGCACTGCTACCGGAAGGAAAAGAGTCAAGACTAATAAATACTCTGTCCTGGTGACACAGGATCAGGATCAGGCCTCCTTAGGGGATAGGGACCAGCTTGAAGTGTACTGTGTAGATGTCCTACTCCTACAGTATATGGTGCCCAGCATGACATTAAAACAGCAGGACCTGTTATCCTAGCACACATACGCATGTACAGTAGCGTACAGCAGGTCTATACCCATCCTGGCTGCAGTCCCTATGGACAGTCATGAATATGTCAAATCTGTCATGAGGCACCTCTCACACTGACACCCATCTGCTACTGGAACACAGCCTCTGCCCGTCAGAGAAACCCCCCTGGGACGAGGAGGGGGAGGCTATGTTGGACAACACACACACACACACACACACACACACACACACACACACACACACAAACGCACGCACTCACACACACTCACACACGCACGCACGCACGCACACACACACACACACGCACGCACGCACGCACGCATGCACACACACACACTCACACACGCGCGCGCACGCACGCACGCACGCACGCACGCACGCAGGCACGCAGGCACACACACACACACACACACACACACACACACACACACACACACACACACACCATCATAATCCCTTTGTCTCTCATACCCTATTCCCTAAGGGGGTTCTGTCTGTACATGCTCTTCCTGCATACTCTGTCACATTCCTGTGATACTAACAACATTGCCAATGTGTTTTACACTCACGTTTCAGTTCTGAGGTTCTCATCATCATATATTCCCAGAAACTATGACCAGTACAGACAGGATGTAGGGATATATCAGACATTGTTTCCCATTGTTTCCCTTCCAACTAATCAAAGTGAACTTTTGTAACCTTATGAGACAATGTCTCTCACAAAACTCAGTATCAATATCAATACATACTATGCCCCTGATCCAAAGTGAACTTTATTAGGAACACTATACTAATACTGGGTAGGGCCTCCCTTTGCTCTCAAAACAGCCTCAATTCTTCATGGCTTTGATTCCACAAGATGTTGGAAACATTCCTTTGAGATTCTGGTCCATGATAACATGATTGCATCACACAATTCCTGCAGATTTTTCAGGTGCACTTTCAAGCTGTGAATCGATTGGTATTAACGGGCCCAAAGTGTGCCAAGAAAACATTCCCCACACCATTCCACCACCTTCACCATGAGAAGGTGTACAGATGTTCGTATTAAAGTGTTTGGTGAGTGTAGTTTGATATAAACAGAAGTGCACTCTTTACTACTGAAACTGTTTACTATTTAGACTATGGTAAGGAGTAGACGCTCCCCACTGAACAAGCTCATTTATTTTCAGGGGCTAACAGCCAATTACCTCCTGAACTTGCTCCAAGGCTCCGATGGGGAAGGGTGTGTGGAAGAGAGAGGGAGGCAGGGAGGCAAGGAGCGGTCTTATCACCGATAAATATGATAAATATGTTAATGGATGGTAAATTGCTTTGGTTGTCTCTGTTCAGCTTGCAGGTGGTGGCGACTTGGAGGGAGAACAAACGCACCCTCTGAATGAAACAGATTAATGGCTCCAGCACCCGCGGTCTCACCGCTACCTGAGGTGAATTGTTAACACACTCTCATTAAGGATTGCATGCTTGTTTGCCTACCAACACAGAAAACAACAGCAATGTTCAATTGTTCAGTTTCACACTTATAAACAAATACAGACGATAGCGCATAAGGGTGAGTTTGATTGACAAGGGTTGATACAAATTCAGAATATTCCTAGACTTTGTTTTATGCCTCAATTAAAACATGATCACAGAATTTTTAAAAAAAGGATTAGAAGCTGTCAAACATCTGGAAACAATACTGAGAGAGCTGTTCTCAGATAGGTAATCTGCACGTCTTAAAAGAAGTTTCAGCTCAATTTACTATAAGCCCCCCTTTCCCTCAAAAACTAATGGAACCTATAAGAAGATCTTTGCCATCTTTGCAACGTAATTGCCCAATTCTCACTTCATTCACTACCTGCATGTGAAAGACTTTATTTGAAAGAAATGTTCGAGACCTTCCCTCACTGCCACCCAAGACTCATCTAGATGTTGTTCTATCCAATTTGCTATTCGCAAAGGAAGGTATTCTAGTATATATTTTTACTGAACTTATCACCTGCACCTGTGTGTAATTGTCACTGATGCTTTATGTACCTTCACTTCCCTTCACTAGTCTTCACCGTTTGTTCACCGTTTGCTAACGTCAGCTATTGGAATATACCAGTACAGTTTTTGGAGACTGTGTTCTCCCCTTTTGATTTCGAGCTCGAGTCCGTGTTTGTATCCTGTTTTGTCTGCACTTCTTTGAGTAAAGATCCTTTTGTTTGGTACCGCTACCTACTCGCCTGCCTCCCTGTATCTGCACCGCACCTGGGTCCTCTTACTATACCTAATCGTTACTGGATGATTAGACGATCTTAATTAATTGGCCACAACACTCTATCATGAAAAGGCATCGGGAGGATGAACTTGATTTTGCTATATTGGATGATGTTTGGGAAGCAACTCTGTCTCGGGTCCATAAGCCTTTGATCTGTGCAAGCTATGGCCTCATTCAGTTTAAAATCTTGCACTGCTCGCATTCCTCTAAGACTGCTCGAGCTAAAATGTATCCAAACATCGACCCATCTTGTGAAAGGGCCCCGGCATCCTTATCATTCTAACTCCCTATTGGGCTTCTTTCTTTCTTTCTTTTTTTTTTTTTTACTTGTTTTCAGACACCTATTTCTCCCTGCCCTCTAATTGCAATTTTAGAGGAGTCACTCCGGAAAATATTACCCCAAATGTCAGACAGCGTAGGGTTCTAGCATTCTCTTTTAGCAAGAGTTGATATTATTCAACTGGAAGAAGGCTACCCCACCCTCACACCCACAGCTAATCAGAGACAATATGTCTACTCTTAGGCTAGAGAAGATTCGATTTACACTTAAAAGTACTCTAGAGACATTTTAGTGGACTTGAGACCCATTTATTGAGTCCGTGAATGAGATGAGTAGATTAGGCTCTGATTAAACGTAACTCTTACATCACTTCTAGTCATGGTTGTATAATTGTCTAGATACCCCTTCCCTCCTCCTCCCTCCCCACTCCTCCCTTGTCCCCCTCTTACCCTTCTTTTCTTTTTTCCTTATTATTATTTTATTTGATTAATTTATTCAGTCTCTCCATATGCTATATATTTTTTTTTTCTGTCACTTACAAAAAAAATGACGTCAATGTACGTATGTACACTAACGGAGCACTTTATTAGGAACACCTGTACACCTTCTCATGGTGGAGGTGGTGTAGTGGTGTGGGGAATGTTTTCTTGGCACTCTTTGGGCCCGTTAATAGCAATCAATCATCGTTCCACCACATCATTGGGATGTGGTAGAACGGGAGATTCACACCTTGAAAGTGCACCTTAAAAAATCTGCAGGAATTGCGTGATGCAATCATGTCCATCATGGACCAGAATCTCAAAGGAATGTTTCCAACATCTTGTGGACTCAATGCCACGAAGAATTGAGGCTGTTTTGAGAGCAAAGGGAGGCCCTACCCAGTATTAGTATAGTGTTCCTAATAAAGTGTTAAGTGAGTGTGTGTATGTATGTATGTATGTATGTATGTATGTATGTACAGTATGTATGTACTGTATGTATGTATGTATATGTCGGTGGAGGCTGGTGGAGGCAGAAATCGGAGGACAGGCTCATTGCAATGCATGGAATGGAATGAAGAATGGTATCAACATTACAATGAGCCCGTCTTCCGATTTCGTCATCCTCCAGCCTCCCATGGTATATGTGTATATGTAGGTGTATGTATGTACAGTATGTATGGGTACTATTCATTTTTTTGTAAAATCCCCCCAAAATGAATGGAACCTATACAAGATATTTCTACATTTCTGTTTCAATACTCTAAATAGGGCACAGTACGAGGCCATTTTAAGCCTAACCTGACCTGGTTTATCAAGGGAGCTTCCCCCACGCACTGCGCTGCAGAGACAGAGCCAACAAGTAGAATGTGGTGAGTAGGAAGAAGAACCCCTGTGTGGATTTGGGAAAGGTGTCATGCTGGGAATGCTGGGGAGAAGGAGCCAGAAGAGCTGGGACCAGGGGACAAGGAGGCGAGGTGTGCCATGTCCCGCCTGTGGCAAAAGGTCCACAGCGCCAGCTAACTAACTGCTAATTAGGCCCTGTGCATGTAATCCTCATGCTAATGACGGGTGAGAAAAATAACAAGGTACTCTCTCTCCCCTAGGTTTGAAAAATACTTTTAGAAAGGAAGAGGAAATGAGTGCCCTGCCGCCAAAACAACACATGTGGTGGGGAGATAAGGAGAGAGATGTATAATGTGTTGTTGAAGAGTGTAGAATGACATCGACAAAGCAGCAATGTGTGTGTGTGTGTGTGTGTTTGTGTGTGTGTGTGTGTGTGTGTGTGTGTGTGTGTGTGTGTGTGTGTTACTGTACACTGTGAGTGTGAATATAGTGGATAAATGTGAAGGTAATCAGGCGTTAAGTATCAGGCCTTTAGTATCCATACAATTATGAGAGTAGCTGTACATTTGAACTGTATTTTAATGCACTGTATTTATCACTGGTTAAATATGTTCGCAACCAGTGCTCCATAGTGGCTTCATAGCGGCTTCTGTCATGGAAACAATATTTCTTGAACTTAAGACCTTGTTTATTACTGTACTTTCTTTGTTTTACAGTTTGTAACTCAATGAAGCAGACGATACTAGATCATGTGGCACATCTGTGCTATGACTTTAACACACCCTCACAGGGATGGGTTTGTTAGCCATGATGACTGACACACGCTGGGCTTGGGTTTGTTATGAAAACACTGCCTCGAGGACATAGCACAAAACACTGCTGCTAACTACAAGGGTGTTCACCAACGCCGGCCCAGTTTTAGGAGGGGTCATATATTGCCTCGGAGGGAGTGACCACATGGAAATAATGACCACAGGATTGCTGTTGATTCTTGTTCAGCTGATGATTTAGACCCATAACACTGCAGGGACCGAAGCTTTTAGAGAAAATGTTAGAGGCTGTTAGTGTGGAGTTCCTTAACAGATATTTTAACTAATTTGGGTAGGTTTAGAATGCGTTGTATTTCACAATGTTAATTATCATTGTCGTGAGATGACACACACTATGAATAAAATATACAGCACCAGTCAAAAGTCTGGACACACCTTGCCAAGAGTGTGCAAAGCTGTCATCAAAGCAAAAGGTGGCTACTTTGAAGAATCTAAAAATATAAAACATATTCTGGTTTGTTTAACACTTTTTTGTTTACTACATAATTCCATATGTGTTCCTTCATAGTTTTGATGTCTTCAATATTAATCTACACTGTAGAAAATAATAAAAAATAAAGAAAAACCATTGAATGAGAAAGTGTGTCCAAACTTTTGACTGGTTCTGTATTTCGATTTTGACGTAATGATGAAAGGATAGACTGTATGCTGTTGACAACTGTAGACAGTGCAAGTTAATTGTTCTGAATTCCAGTACAAGGAAGGGGATGTGCCTACACGCGTCACTGTAGCGTACAGGCATCCATAAATCCTCCAATATTCACAATAAAGCTGACATGACACCTGTCATATTTCATGTCATCACTCAACAGGCTTATCCACCTGAAAAGTATGAGTGAGTGACAGTCCAGCTGACCAAAGAAAGGAAATCCATGCAAATACTGTTATATTTCCATGGCAAAGAATATCTTTCATGCAACCGTGACTTTGCAAATAAATCACGTTGGTATTGCTTACCAGCTACATACACAAAAACAGCACCCAAATAAAAATGGAGCTGTCATGGGATAATGATATTAAAATATTCATTGAAGGGAAACCAAGTGTAGTTTATATCATTTCTCTGTTCTGTAAAAACTCCATTTAAAAATGTACTCAATCTAAAACCCACCATGGCGAAACTCATTTATCAATAAAACACAAACAAATCTATTATCTTACAAAAACACATTTCAACGTAATTTCCTAGAAATATAAGAAATGAAGTGCCAAAAATGTATGCTATAGTACACCAGGCCTATGTGTCAGAGTGTTCGATTTTCTTCTCGTAAGTTTTCTTCGTTTGATTGGTCATTCGATAACCATATTCAAACGTTTGTTTTTCACCAGCCCTATTAGACTTCTGTTCTATACTTTGAGAAGTGTGGAGACTGCAGGACGCCAAGCTTGCTGAAGTGTTGCCATAGGTGTTATTGATTGCACTGGGCCCACTACCCATCGGAGGCCTGAGGCAGGTAATTGCATGATGGGCTCCCATACTGTGCCTGCAGGGACACACTGAGGCCAAGGGATACACGCTCCCATTGTCTAAGTACGTAAACTGTGGATAATAAAAAACTTTGCACAATATGATATGATATGCATGATTGAATGGAATATGATGTCACATACTGTAAAGTGGTTTCCGTATGATTTTTGTATGATGGTTGTGTAAGAGATCTTGTAAAAGACACTTTTGCCCAATTGCACACTCTTTGTTTCTCTCTCTCTCTCTCTCTCTCTCTCTCTCTCTCTCTCTCTCTCTCTCTCTCTCTCTCTCTCTCTCTCTCTCTCTCATACACAGAGCAGTTATTTTGTAACAATGCGGTGACAAATTGATGATGTTCAGAGGCATTGTACCCTTGCTTTCTGGGGGAGAATTTGAAATAACTGACAAGTTGTCAAAGAGCCTGGGTCTTTTACTAGTACTGTGAAATGATCAAGTTGTATCAGTCGTGCCAGAGTCAGTTTTTAGATTGAATGAGTCCATGTGTGATTGCTCCCTGAAGTCAGTCTACCTAGAAAAATGGACATGACTATGCCAGTGCTTTATAGCCCTGCCGTCTGAGGGCAGAATTAACTTCACCATTCCATCTGTAGCCTGGAGAGTACAGTAGCTTGCTCTACAAGGTCATTGTGCTTTCATCCAATCCACTTTGAAAGAGTAAGGAGAAAAGTGCCACCTCTGCCCTGGCTTTGTAGATATGAGGAGTCTTGGGGCCTTTGTCTTGTGAAATATGCTGAGGTGTGTTAATGGGAAGTGTCTTGCCAAAGGCAGCAGGCAGCCTGTCCTGTCTTCAACTGGCCACTGCAGGTGGTTGTCATTTAGCAAAACCTTGAAATTCAGTAGACTTTCACTTTTGCTTCGTTCATTGCATCATTGGGTTAAATAAAGAATGTTGAATTTATAGAATTAAAGAAATATCACAAGAAGATGCTTACACAGTATGGGTTGAACTATTGAACCAACTGTAAAATGCATTTTTAAGAAGGTTACTGCTTTAGGCACCCCAAATCTCTTCACAGTATCCTCCATAGCTTTAGTACTTGCATTAGAAAAAATATGAATGTTCACATTTGTATATGCCCTATAACAATGCTCACAGGGAGGGAGAGAGAGAGAGAGAGAGAGAGATAGAGAGAGAGACAGAATTAGTTTGACTAAGGGAAACTAACCTGTGCTTGGGATTTTATGCCTGAAAGGATTGTTAGCTTGGATGCAGTCAGGAGTGAAGTTACAGGAGCACCTAGTGCAGGAGTAATAGACTGGAAGAATGAAAACAGTTGAACCTTGATGCTCATGAGAGAACCCCCATCTGAAACAGATACCGACAGGCCAAAGAGTTCAAAACCACTATACCGTAGACTGTCCTTGATTCAAAATATCGGCAAACATGCTCTTCAATTTCAGCTCAAGAACTGGATATTGTCAATCACCTTATTATATCGTCTACCATGCTAAAATACAGTCCTCAAAAGAATTTAATCCTCTTTTTTGATCAACTGTGTGTTTGTTTTCTACTAAATCCAACTATCATTTGTTACAGATTATGTATTGCTTGCTTCAAAAGATTTTTTGTGGACTAATCTGGTTGGCTAGGATTCCTCCCTGAAACCCCAATACACCATCTAACTCAATTAAACTATAAACTCAGTGACTATAACATGTCCTATAGCAGAAAACGGGTTGCAAAGAGTCAGTTGTTCAGTGAGATACTGTAATGAACAGGAAACAGCTCTGGAAACAGTCTCCACAGTTGGTCTTCAGGTGCTCATCTGATGTGCTTGCTCCATGACTTAGACAGCAAAGCTGCCTCCCTCAAGGAAACGTAATGGCCCTTGATGCAGCGCTGCCTGGAGGCAAATGCTGTGTTAAAATGGTCTCAGTGAGGGCTTTGGGAGAGCCAGCGGTCATGAAATGCTATTACGTTTGTTACATTGCTTTGATGGATATCCTCTCTCTCCCCCTACCCAACATCCTCCCTTTCCCCCTGATACACAGTAAAACTCTAGCGCGCGCACATACACGCACATACTCATGCATACACACAAACTAAGGAATGCAGGCAATCACACACACACACACACACACACACACACACACACACACACACACACACAAACACAGGCTCTGTGCAGAAAGGCCAACTATTCAGTCTTTTCTGTTTGGTGTTCATAGAAAGTCAATTGAGATGCAACAGATACAACTGTGTGTGCTTCCCCCTATTCATCCCATTGCTCTGTTGTTGTGATTTGCAAACCAGCCGGACAGCCACCTGTTACCAGGATCTCCATCCAGAATGGAACAGATTATCCCCAAAATGCAGAAACACACCACACATGACTCTATACAAACCCGACACACAGTCACACACAATGACTCACAGATACTTATGGAAGGATACACTCACTGAGCACTTTATTAGAAACACTATACTAATACTGGGAAGAGCCTCCCTTTGCTCTTGATTATGAACACTATACTGATACTGGGTAGGGCCTACCTTTGCTCTCAAAACAGCCTCAATTCTTCGTAGCATTGATTCAAGATGTTGGAAACATTGCTTTGAGATTCTGGTCCATGATGACATGATTGCATCACGCAATTCCTGCAGATTTTTCAGGTGCACTTTCAAGCTGTGAATCTCCCGTTCTACCACATCTCAAAGATGTTCTATTGGATTCAGATCCGGTGACTGGGCCACTGAAGAACACTTAACTCATTGTCATGTTCATGAAACCAGTTTAAGACGACTTTTGCTTTGTGACATGGTGCATTATCATGCTGGAAGGAGCCATTAGAAGATGGGTAAATTGTGGCCATGAAGGGATGCACATGGTCAGCAACAATACTCAAATAGGCTGTGGCATTCAAGCAATGATTGATTGGTATTAACGGGCCCAAAGTGTGCCAAGAAAACATTCCCCACACCATTACACCACCTCCACCATGAGCAGGTGTACAGGTGTTCCTAATAAAGTGTTCAGTGAGTGTACATACATATTGTTTGCATAATGTACATGCAGATTATTGGCCAAACCTTACACACACAACCAAATATATAGACCCACAGGTACTTATGGGTACTTATGGGTACATATTGTAGATGCAGACTACAGGCTGAAAAGTACACATAGGTAGGTATCCTGAATAGCCTGCAGTATGGTGGATTTTTATGATGAACAGCTGCCAACCTCTTTGGAATCACATACAGACCCACCGACAGTCCTATAGACATTGACGTCCATATGGACCCTCTTGAATCTACAATAGATAAGGTGCATTTTTACATTGAACAGCTGTCTCTGAAATATGTTCAACATAAAAATGCACCTTATCTATCAACTGTACCTCTGTGGAATCTTCTCTACTCCTTTAGAGGCAGGGAGGGTGAACCTCCTAGTGAACGGTTGATAAATTACCACACTGTTCATAATCTCCCCACTCTAGGGGTTGGAGGTCACATAATGGATTAATATTCATGTCAGTGCAGATTAATGGGGGAATATAGGGGTCACGGATCCTGCAGGATAAGCAGTACTTCATCTTCCTCTATGAAAGGTTTACTGTTAGCAGATATGGAATCAAAGAGAAGAGGCAAATTCCTGAGATTCCTCACTTCCTCACTCACTGTGAGATATAGAATGTTCTGGATTCTGGATCATACTGTGCTGTACATGTAGCTGTGTTTGCTCAGCGTTGATTGAAACAAATGTACTGTATCCTTGACACCTGATGTTTATCTCCTTGATGGCTCGGCTTTCCTTTTGCTTGGGAGGAGAAGAGGAAGTGCACCCACAGGGAAACAAATCCTCTATTTCTCTGTCACATTATATTCAGCATGTGCTATTGTCTCTATACATTATCACTCATCATTGGATCACAGAAGAGCATTATCATCAGCCTCATTTGATTTGATTTTCCAGCGGTATGCTATTATTGGACCTGAGGGATAGGTACACTAACCGACAGTGAGATGTTTTCTAATTGGCCAGTTTCTGCAGCAACAGTCTGATTCTGAACACATACTGAACCCAACAGCTGTGAGAAGCCTCGGAGGCACAGCTCCATCATGGCTGACTTGGAGCACCTGTTCTATTTGGGCCGGATGGACACTATTTGTCTGGAGAAATTGTTTACGTTCCGCTAGGCCTGCTCAACCCTCCTCCAACTCATTCATGGCTTCTGGTACAGCATGAGCTCCGGAATGATCAAACAGGCAATTCGTTTGATGAATCAAAGTCATATCAGGGAAATTAACTCCTGACCAGAGGGTTGTTTGTTTGGCTTTGTTTTGGCATCAACTAGAACACAGTTTCAAAGTCAAATCTTAACTGGAGTTCTTCATGTTCAAGTACTACATTGGTTCATGCTCATAATTCTATTCAACTACCAATGGTGTATTCATTTTACAGTCGCTGACAACAGTAGAGCACATGTGAATCCGTCTCATCTCCAGAGCGTAGGCTACACACCTGCGATCTATAGTCACTTGCCCAGTTATTCCGTCACATCCACGGCCCTGCTTTGCACGCTATGTGTGGTGTTGGAGTGGAGCGCACTCCTCACCTCATTACCTGATGTATTTAAAACCCTGGGAGCGGACGCACGGAAGGCTGATTAAATGATGGCTGATAGCCGAGGCCAGGCCTACGGCTCTCCCAGAGGACGACACCTGTGCCATTCAATGTCACGACACAGGGATGCTCACCCTTCATCCTGCCTGGTTTACTGCCACCCCCCACCCCCAACCCCCGCCCCCCGGCCCCCGCTAAAAAGATAAACTGTTCAATTGACCACCCAGACCCAGACTGGCCCATTTCATGGCTGATTACCTGTGAGAAATTGGTACAGGATGTATGAAAGCGATTAACTCAATATATTGCATAAAGACTACAACTTGAATTGACTAATTTTGTCAGCCATCCTTCACTCTGACAAAACAACAGGTTGTGTTTTTGCGTGCGGTGTCTTTCAATGTGTAATGGATTTCGTCTCTCTCTGTTGCTACAACACAAACAAACAATATTTCACACTTTACATTAAGCTGTTGTTTACATCAACAACGCAACGCTGCTGAAGTGGATGTTTTAATTTCACTAGAAGATCAAAAGCGCAACTGAACTTGATGACAGAAGTTCAAGATGAAGCAGAGACTCATTATACCTGTCAGTATGGTACACCAAAGCAGATGCCTCTTTGAGGAAATGATTGCCATTTAAAGTCTCAGTTTTTAATGGATAGGCTGTCATTACTGCAGAGCACCTCTTCAGAGAACGAGATGAACAAGGCGAGGAGACAAGTTCGATTAATCACACAGAGAAAGCGGTTCACCACAGGCTCAAGATGTTGGCTTTGTACCTGGATGCTCATTATGCCTTGTGTCTTGATTTATGAAATTAAAATGGTAACTTAAATGTTTTGTCCATTGTTCACTGATGATGCGCATTTAGGCATTCATCATGTTAATTGACTCTCCCCACTTTGTTGTGCTGATCTTGGTCTTTTTGAAATCCATTTTTCATTCAATACTTGAATACCTGAGTCACCATCGGATGAGGTCTCTGCGGCTCTGAGCTGAATGCATTTGAGAACAGCCATTACGAGAAACAAACCCCTTCTCTGAGGAAGTTGAAACTTGAAAGGAACAGATACAGTATTTAAATTTAAATATAGTTTTGCAGAGGAAATGTGCATGTCAAGAAACTAAAGTTCAAGCATCCCCAACCGCTTGTTGAGCATGTTCTGGTCTGGTTTTAAAACCATGGACTTTCCATCTTATGAGTGTTAATTTGACAGGTCGCTTATACTGCTGTTACAACAGGCCAAGATTTAAGAGCCAATACCCAAGCTGCTAGACATAAATTAACGTGATTCTCTTCTCTGTCTGTCAGAACCAGCAATCTCTACGTAATGATGAAGATATCTTTCATCAGCAGCTTCCCCCGCGGTTCCACATGGCTGAGACAGTGTCAGGTGCAGTCTGTTCCCCCCTCACCCCCCCCCCCCCCCCCCCAACACCTCTAACCCACCTCCCTCCCCCAAGCCCCTCCTGACACAGAAGGAGTCAGCTGCGCCAGACGCTCTGAAGCCCAGGTGTGACAGCCGCACAGCTGAGGTGAGAGAAACTGCGCTCTGAAATAGCCATGAATGCACCGAATTAGCCAAATGCTCAATGTTTCTCGGCCGACTTTTTGTTGTACTGTATATGTGAAGAATTGTATTATTTGTGATATGGCAACAACCTTCTTAATTACCCCTGAGAGGATAAATAAAGTGTATTGAATTTAATTGAGTTGTATCAAGCTAATCTTGTTAAATATCTATCTTGTTAAATAATACAGTGTATCTGCAGCACGTGGAATTCACTCTCGAAGGACTGAGGACTAATGTATTTTTGTCTGTAATTAATTCAGACATTCCACTGATTCTTCTCCCAGACTTGCTAACAGACAGCCAGCAGCTCCAGCGCCAACTTGTTACAGCAACAACAGTGCTAACATTCCATTCATTACCTCCATGCAATGTGTTGATGAGACATAACACTGTGGGTTGACCATGAAAATGTACTCCTAAATTCCAAATTCTAAAGTGCAAATGGGCAAGCCCATCACAAACCATAAGTGAGAGCAACTCCCTCACAAACATATAAATGCCATGCAGAATGTAATGGACAGCTGCAGAGATATTACAGTATCTAGTTGCAGTGTGTGGTTCGGAAACTCTTACAGAATGTTTCTCCGTCCAAATCCTTTTTTGCACTTGAGCACTTATAGTTCCTCATATGGACTTAAAAGCAATGGACTGGTGTAAAGTAAGAGATACAGGGGAAACTAAGCCTACGCTTTTAAATCCACTTCGGGAAAAGGGTGGAGAATTGGGACACAGCATGTGTGTGTGGCTCAGACATAGCCTGGGTAAACTGAAGGCGGTAGACCACAGCCACTCCTCCATACTAAGCCCCAGAGATCCCTGTCAGCTTGGATTTGTATAAGAGCGTTCGGTTGTAACCTGAGGAACACTTTTATGTGCATCATGTCTACAGCAAGGCCCTGCTCCACCTTGTGAAAGCCATGGCTCTGACCCGTATCTCTTGCTCCAGTCCTGAATAATTAAAAGCACTTAGTGTGTCACCGGTTATTAGGGACTCTCACCCCAGTGAACATTTGACCCATGTCTGACACACTCCGGCTTATCTACTGGGCCAGAGTGAGTCTACTCCTATTAAGTACTGTAAACTTCCAGAGGCTAATGAACCATCAATGTAAGACATCCTCTATTTAGAAGGAAGAATAAGCTGAGAAATTCAGTAAGGATACATTAACAAAGACATAGAGACTCTAAGGTAGATCAAGAGCCGTCTTTTTAGTTCACATCATCCTGACTGTTTCTCCTGCTGTCAATAGAATATGAAGACTCCTGTCGAACTTGATTGATTCCGAGTGGATATTGTTTTGTTCCCCTCTCCAAGGAAACACACATGAAGTTTATGTTACTCATAGACAAGTAGGCTAAAACTAATCCTGATGCATAAATGCAGCACTAAGAAGAAAGTCTAGTGATTCACACTCTTCAGAACACGTGCAATTTTTCACAATAAATCTAAAAGCCATTGATCTTTTCCCCCCATCATGTCATGCTGGTTGGACTCCAGCAGTGCAGGGTGGTGAAGTTATGCAGACAGAAATCTGACCCACTCCTTCCACCTGGCCTTGTGCCGCTGCTGTATCGATCCACCAGGCTGTTTGTGGGCAGATACTGTGCAATTGGTGCTGGTCACACAAGGCAGAGTGGTTCATTATATAGACCCACCACTGTTTGCGATAAGAAGGGTTTTTCTCTATCTGTCTGTTGTTGATTATTTGATTGGACCTGCAGATTATCTTTTTCCTCAGAGCGTTGTCCAAGGAGTGAAGGTAGGAGGTAGGCAGTCGACTTTAAGATGACTTTGCGTGTCTCACAAGAATCCATCATTCTGAGTCGAGGCCTCGGAAAACTCTTGAAGTGGACTTTGAATACGTTATTCCCCTAAGATGAACAGAAAGAGGAAACCTGATGTTACCTGACATACTTTTCTCTTTTTCTTTGATCACAGCATGACCCCCATCCTTGTAACAGTGGTGGAGCGTTTGAAATGTAGAAGTCTTAGAACACAAGTAGTAGTCGGTTTCAAACTGATATCTCAAATGTCTGTTTCAGCACCTAACATGACCCATGGCAATGTCTGTAAGAAGAGATATAATTCTTCATGATGTCTCACGGAGAAGACAGCAGACTTGATTTGTTTTGACAAATGACAAACTGCAACTCAGATCAAATCCAGGCCTGCATGATTCACATCCTGTAGCACGCCTCCAAATACATAGAGCAGCAAATGTGCAAAGTTATATTATTGTGCAACAGTGACATTTTTAAAACCAATGCATGTCAGTGGAACCACAGTGAAACAAAACACATCATCCGTCATGAACGTAGTCGAATAAAGCCTACATCAATAAGTTGGACAAAGGTGCGTTTCTAGAATTTACTTGGCAACATTTGGCCTTTTAGAAATGCATAATAATAATATGTAATAATGAAATACTAAATTCGTAATTCGAAATTACGGCCCCTAGAGCATGCCTTTGACTCAATGGAGGGTCCATTTTGAGCATGCGTACTCATCCCCACTCATCCCTACTCATAGAGGTTCATTCCAGCCCCACTACCATAGAAGACAGTAGCACTGAGCCAGCCAGACAACTGCGGAAAAAGAGCCAGTTTTACGCATTTCAGAGCTTGCATACTCAAGGAAAATAAACTAAAGCACAGGCGTGAGTGTTTAATTAATTATTTTTTACAAATTAATTGATTTGCGGTAGGATATGAAGATACAAGGGTGATGCTTAATTCACACAACTGAGACATCTGCTAGTGGGGCTGGCCCACCGGCCCTGAATGACAGAACACCACTGCTGTGCATGCATAATTATCTGGGGGGTCCTTAAGGCAAGAGTAGTTAATTATTTTCTGTGAGTGAAGCTAAAATGCAGATCTGCATGTCAACACCACCAAGTACTGTACTTGCAAAGACTATGCTCCATAAATTATTTGAAACCTCCATGTTATACTTAGCAGTATCTAATCTTATTCAAAACAGATGAAATAGATCTGTATTTTTTCTCTCTTCTCAGAACAAAAGCACTTTTAATATGCTCCAGATAATCCCTCCAGTATTTTCATAATGCTGTTAAGATAATCCCAGGATACAATATAACAAAACAAATATCCATTGGCTGGCCTTTTCATCTTCTGCAGACGTGCACTCTGTAGTACACCAGACGTGCACTCTGTAGTACACAAGAGGCAGATTAATTGGTTCACTGTAAACAAATACCTCTTAGGCCTGCTTATTTAAGGGGAAACCTGTTCCAAAGTTCACAACAAGGTAAATTAACCTTCATCATACTGGCATGTTGTCATGGTGCATCGTAACATGGTATCATTGCAATACTACATCTAGGCAATGTCCTATTTTGTCAAAATAGAAGATGTCCAATGCATTAGCAACAACTAACGTGGCGGTATTACACATTATCTTTGACCCCCCCCCCCCCCCCCCCCCCCCAACCTACCAAAGCATTCTGTCTTTTGTATCATCGACAATTACGTCTCATAATGGACCTAATTGGATTCTTCCTTTTGTATCAACAGCTACTGTATGAGAATTACGACTTATACTTTGATGAATAGGATTCTTCTTGTAACAGCTACTGTATGAGAATACCACGTAATCGCAAGGTTCCTGGTTCGATTCCGACCCTCGACCTATCTTGCATGTCATCCCTCCTCTCTCTCCCATCCTTTCTGTCAACCTCTACTGTCTCTATCCCAATAAAGCAGAAATGCCCTAAAAACATATTTAATTTTTTTTGTGTCTGTGTCTAACGTCCATATTTGCAGGTGCAGGTGATGATACACGGCTGTGCATTACCTGATGTTGTGGTTGGGAATTTACCAGGTGTTTGAAATCTGTGGAGCCAGCTCTATATACTAGTATTAAAATCTTGCTCTTTGAGTATTGCAGCTGGTTTATTTGGTCTAGGGCAGAAGTACTGTAGACACAGTCACCACAGAGGGATTTTCCACCCTTGTGTGTGTATGTGTGTTTGTGTGGGAGTGTGTTTGTGCCCGCATGTGCATGTATGCATGCGTGTGTGCGTGCATGCGTGTACAAGTGTGTATGCTGAGTCTGCCTGAGGTCAAATACTGTATTAGCTGTAAACACAGCTTCTAACAGACATACTGAAGGGCTCTGGAACTGAGTAGAGGGCAAAAGAGAGAGTGAATATGGAACACACAACAAAGGTCCAAAGTCCCAACACCCCCAGTGTACATCTGTGCTAGTTCATCTGGGTCCACTGATTACTAATTCAGGGACATTAGCAATGCATCAACAAAATTCATGTCAATTCAATTCTGTAGGCTTAGGGCAATTAGAATGTAGTATGTGTCTTCAAAAGTTTTATATGTCCTCAGGATTCTTTTTCAATGTTTTAATTTTTAATTTTTGCAGATACTGTTGGACTGTTGGAGACAGTTTTTTAAGGAGGTGTTACAGTCTGGTATGCCTCAAATTGATGCCTTTCCAAAGGGTTTCCTGTTCATGCTCACATGCACTAGAACCAACCAATGACAACCTTTGTTTTGATTTTAAGCATAGCCTCAAGCTACTCTACCTGCATTGACTTGTTTGTCTGAAGAACACTCATGGTCCAGGATTCATTTAGCATACCGTATGTCAATGTGCAATGTAGTTATGGAACATTTTAGAGTAACAAAAGCATTAGTCAGCTGTGCATTCCTCTGCATCCAGTACTACAGTATATGGAAAGAAGTATCCAAAATGCATGCATTGTGCTGTACAGTATGACCTTACGATAAGTTCAAGCTTTTACTTACTGTTGGTGGTGTGGGTATTTTCAGCAGTGAACCTAAGTAAACATTTCCCCAAGCCCAATAGTCAGTGAGTAATTTTGATCTCCAAGGGTTTTTATTGAACGCTGCCCAAAAGCCACGATCAACGCAAGAAAAACAAAGTTGCCGCTCCACACTGGATGATGAATATGTAACAGGGATTTAGGTGGAAAACATCGCAAATTGAATTTGAAGTGAGGGAAGCAAGCAGTTTGTACGGGACACTATTCAGCAGTCTAATACACACTGTAGAACTGAAAAGATAAGGGAGCACTTTAGAGGAACCAGCAGAGAATAGCTTATCATACCACTTAATAACTCCATAATACATGACACTATTAAACTACAGTCTAATTAATTTATCTTCGCCCTAAACAATTGTGTGGACGGACATATTGAATGTGTCATGTAATGTGGATGAATCATTACAACGTGTCAATTTATAATTATGCATTACAAATGCTATTAAAATTAAAATGTAAAATTGAACTGTGCTTCATTGAAAACACTGTACATTAGCAATGTGTAACTGTGGTTTAATTTCTATTGTCCGTATTGAGGATGTCATTCAATCACAATTGGATAACAGGCTTCTGGACAAGCCAATGCTAATTTTTACTTAGAGCACGAGAACCCATGTCTTTATTGAGACCAATGATGAAAAAGTTTGAGACAGAACAAACTTGTCAGCTTAAGTATTCATTCATTCCATACACTTTCTCACAGCACAATAATTACTGTAATCTATTTTGTCTTGCCCCTGAAGCCTGGTAATCAGTTTTGATTTTAACAGGGTTTAACAGAGGATTTTAACACACTCATCCTTTATCTAACATATAGCCAATCACCTTAAAGTGGCAGTGCAGGCTCAGCCAACTGCTTTATTGTTTTACCATTTTCTTATTGGATGTTAATTACTGTGATACAGCCGTAATGAATCAAGGTGTTTGCAACTAAATTGTGTTTGGAAGTGATTTTATTACGACAGACCTTTATGAGTTGTAATGAAAACAGAAGAGGTTCCATCAAATCTTTTTTTTATTACCCTTCACATCTTTATAACTGCCTGTAATAGGCATTACGTCGACCGCAGGAATGTATGTGTTGTCGCCTGCTGGGACGAGGGTGAAGAGAGAGGGTGCTTGGATTTATCCAGAAGTCTGTGGCAGTAAACTACGGCGAGTGCTACTGTGCCTTGCATGTTTTTTACATGGCAACCAAATCAGCTCACCAAGAGACCAGGTGGTAACCATCACAACCAATAATGATGACATCAATTTTTCTGACACAAGTTTCTTCTACAACGGTTGTTGTTGAATCTCACCCCGGCAACCTGACACATTCCATTGAATGTGTAATGCCTGCATTAAATAGCTTTGAAACGCTCTATGTGATAAACACTAATTTGAAAGCATCTCTGTTGACAAGGCAGGGATACTTTCCTTAACGTGAGGCTGAGGAAAGATCACACGCCATCACAACTTGGGATCTCAGATCAAAGCCCAGCTGATAGAGATAAGTGATTCTATCTTAGAGCAATCACAAATTTGAAACGAGAAATATAGTGAGTGTGTAGATTCCCTGTAGCTAATAGGTAGTGTAGTGCATGCATGTTAAGGCTGAATTGCTCGGAGGAAAAGGATTTAAAAATAGACAAGATCTTCATCTGAGGGAGTGAGTTGCTGAGTAAAACCAGGAAGTGATCTTATCTCTGATCTGTCATTTCCAACAAATGTACTGTATCTTCTTGATGCTTCCCCCCCGATGATGGAGCCAGTTTGACAAAATGGACTGTAGTCCATTTTTACAACCCTCACAACAGTGTATCCCCCTTGGATAAAGAAGGTGGGGGGGGGGGGGGGGGCCAGTCTGTGAGAAGTGATAAGGTGGTACTATTTCTATACTGACTTGCTGCACTTTGGCTTTCCTGGCATTTTAGATTCACTTTGATCTCATTCATTTATCACCCACAGGGTCAGGATGTTTCCAAAAATAAAATCTCCTCCTCCCACCGTCCTGGGTACACAGTGATGTCCCCTCCATGATTCAACATTGTGACTTTCTTCTCAGCTCTGTCGTGGAAAAACAAGCATGTCATCCGCTAACAGCAACTTCTGCAGCGAAGACGGTATAGATCTCGCAACATGCCCGGCGCAGCACAAAACGTTCTACTGTTATTTATAAATCTTCTCACCCAGAAAGTGTGTCATCTTCTGTGTGAATATACAACATGAACACAGAGAGAGAGTTGGCATATGTTTAATTGGCCGCAGCTGTGCAGTAACTGTTCCATGCTAAGGTCATACGCTACACTGTATTAATATTAAAGTTTGAGGATGAATCATACAAATTATAGTTAAGTTCTGTCAAACACTCTCAACCGTACAACCCCAATGCATAAGAAACACTTGACCATGCTGTGACATCCTGCTGATCGAGTTACAAATGCAGAAGAAATATTGCCACATCTTTCAGCTTCAAAGGTTAAAGCTTGTACCCTTCTATACAACAAGTGACCTGCACTACCTGTGTATTGCCAAACTTTCCCATGAACTTAGATGACCCTGCTGATGACCCTGCTGATGACCCTGGCACCCAAATAAAAGCTAAAACAGTACAATGTAACATACAGTACGGCAGGGTTAAAATACTGTAGGGTTGAATAAGCCAAGCATGGGTACTGGGCAGAGAGCATCACAATCACAAAAGACAACAATTACAACAATGTGATTCATAATGAATTAAGTCGGACAATTTTATATCAGCCTGCAGTGTTTATTCTAAACCTCATATTTCCCATTTGTGAAAATAACGACAGACCCAGCGTAAAAGTACAGACCCGAAACCGGCCCTCTCAACGTTGACTGAATAAAAAAGCACGCTTACTGCAACTGCTGTAATAATGATGTTTACCGTTGAAGTGGTAATACTGTACAATGAGTAGACCTCGAATCTGATCCTCTGAGCCAGTTTATGATACAGCACAATGTATTACTGTGTAAATGAATGTGGAGAGGGGGGGGAATGGAGACGCCACAGCCTTGTTAGTCATTGGATCTGTTTTTCAGTATGCATGTCTCTGATAAGCAGCACGTTCAGCGGGCCTGGAAGCTTCCCTCCCGCCAGCTAGCTCAGCAAAACAGGCTGTGTGATGGCAGGGCTTCCATTGATGGGGTGGGAAAGCCAACACACACACACACACACACACACACACACACACACACACACACACACACACACACACACACACACACAATGAATATAACCTACAAAAACATGAAAAGCAACAACATCAACATTATATAGTGTGAAAAGCTTTTATAGAAATAGAGGACAGGTTTGTATGTCTTTGCTCTTCCTCATTCCATGCCTTCCATTCACCCCGCACAAAACATACATGATCTATTGACCAGATATACACTGTAGGAAAAAGACTAGAATACAACGAGAATAGAATGGCTCTACTGATTGGAATTTCATTTAACTGACAATAGAATGACCTTCCACTATGTGCCCTTAATACCTGGTGCGTGCTGATGACTTCGGAGCAAAGACCTCAAGTGTTTTTATTTTCCTATAAAAGCTCTTACAGTGTGCTTTTCCTTGCTATTCTTTTCTGTTTCATTCTCATTGCTTCTGCGCTAATAGAGTTTTCCGTCACCCATAACAGCCCTGTCAGTGGTATTGGCTTCCACACAGACACACAGTGAGTGATGGAGGTTTAGACTATGGGGTCAGGAAATGTACCTTTCCCAAGGATCTGCTACAGAACGGCTTCTTTTATAACCACTAAAGGCAAAGGTGAACTATTTTCTGTTTTTAATTTTAATCTTCAATGCAATTAAAAACTATTAGTATCTTAGCTGTCCCCTGCTAGGTGTGATGTTGAAACAATTAGATCCCTTCTCTATGACGAGAATGGGAGGCTTGCACGGTTCTTACGGATAACGGTGTTTATACAGGCAAGGTAATTTATGCAAATGTATATTACTTGGAGCAGGAGAATGAGGGTGTGATGCAATCTCTTTAGCTATTATGGTTAAGAGGAAATGTCTTCGTTGGTGGATGGTTACCCCCAATGGCCTATATTGTCCATAGACTGAGATTAATACACAACTGAACCCATAAGCCTTTTAGTGTTAGGGCTGTAAGAATGTTATTATTTACAAACTTTTTTTTATATGGATGGCAATTTCTTTTTCCCCTAAGGATATAAACATAAACATAATGAAAACATTAGCAGACTATAACAATGTTGTTGTCAATAAAGTCTACAATAAACCTCCCTATTTTAGTTTTTTCCAACTCCTGGGGATTGACATAGGAGGCAAGACCTTTCAAAGATTGACTCAACCAAGTCTTTGTTTTTGTTTTATGTAAATTCTCTTATTTCTTCTTGTTCTCCAAAACAAACTGTTTTAAAAAAGAGGTCATAGAGATGATTTGTAATTCATACATTTGTATCAAGTCATCATCCAATTAATCACCTTCCTGACTGAAACTGGAGCTGATACAATCAATCATTGACTAGACTAGTGGTTCCCAAACTTTTAACAGTCATGTACCCCCTGTCGGTTATTTTGTTGCCTAATTGATATTCTATGAACATTATCCCTTACATATTAGACATTGTGATAATATTATTCTGTTGGATAGGGTGCATGCATTTATTTTTGGTACTGAGACTGCAGTCGACTATTCAACAGGACTGTTTGGGAAGGTAAATCACAGATTTATTTCGCGTACCCCCTAGATCGATTGACGTACCCCCGGGGGTACGCGTACCCCACTGTGACAATAGTGGGACTAGACCAATAAGATGGTAATGAAAAAATCACTTGAGAGCAACTTTAGACAACCATCTGACTATCAGTCTTATTGATGGAGAGGAGTCTACATTGGCTACCATGTTGGAATGACTTAGACTTGAGGACAACTGTAGCCTCTCAAAGAGGATTGCTTGGGGCTTGGTTGCCCTGTTTTCATATTTCCCCTCATTCTGTCATTCTCTATAGCTGACGCATTGGGCTCTGTTTTCAGTCGGCACAAAACGGACGCAAGTCCAAACGCAGGCATATTGGCAATTTGTGTCGGCGGTATCAGCCGAAAATACCACTGTACTGTAGTGCTGTCTCACCTGCACTCACGTGGGCACGGGAGTTGCAATAAATCGAGGTGTGTTCATGACAACAAGCTGGTCAAGTGCCATCATGCGCGCTGAAAAGTCTGGTCTTGAAAATAACAGTAATATTTCAGACACAACCCCTAAGTGCCACCGCCAGCGCAACACAGAGCCCTTTGAGTTGTCACAGCTTGAAAGCAGACCAAACATTTACTTTAATTAAGACACACGTCTAAAGTTTGCTGAGAGGATCCGGTAGTTGATTGAGCATTCCCCTCCACTCACCGCCAATACCTGTGAGCAACATCAGTGAGGTAGATAAGCCCAGACAGGATGTACTGATATGACTAAATGGATAGCCGTTAGACAGAGCCAGATGGGTATCGGCACTCCTACTGCCACCGATCGAAACCTGGATCACTGTGGCCCTTCTCTGCAGAACGAATTACTGTTCTCCATTGTCTGTCTCCCATTCAAAGCGATATTGGCGGAGGCACTTATGGAAACAGAAAAAGAATAAAGAATGAAAACAGGGGTCTATGCCTGAAAGGAGCATTGTCCTGTCGCACCTGAAATGATTGTTTCCTGTCTAGCTCTAGAAAGGAAATGTGTTGAGTGACCCCCGACACAACTTTGTCAAGGACTGTCTTTCCAGGTATTGATTTAGAATGGAAGAGGAACAGTTTCCTTCCTCTTTTTTTTGTGTTCATGTTCATGTCCATTATTATTTTCATTTTTTTTTTTTTTTTTTTTTTTTGGAGTGTAGTCTGGAAGAATTGTTTGTACTGTATGAGTGTAGGTGGGTTTGTTCAATTAGCAATCAGCCATTGCTTTCATATGATTTTTAGACCATTGTCAACCATGCCATTAAGCACATCTTGGAATATTCTTATTGAGTAATCCCACCTCAACACTCTGCACCTCTATGCCGCTGCATTGTACCCTGTGCTAGGAGTGTAAATAACTATATGGTGTACAGTCTGCAGCCATGGTGATGTGAGAGGAGACTGTCTCTATATTAGAGGAGAGACCAGGGCTGTCAGAACAACAGACATCCACTTTACTCAGATGTGAGTTGGGCTTGATGTTTGTTCTTGGCCCTGTTACAGTGGAAACTTAATGAGAAATATCTCTTGGCTCTTGGCTAGATTTGAAAAAATGGTAAGGTAAGATTTCATTTTAATTGCATTTGAGATACAGTAAATCGTTGGTTAAAATGACTTATCACTTACTGTAATGCATGGGTTTAAGCATGGGTTTAAGCAGTAACATTATACAGGGAGGCTGAAATGTTTGTTTAAGAAATCCAAAAAATGGGAGGAAACTGGGCAGGATAGGTGCGATACTAAAAACATCCTCTAATGGACAGGAGCCAGAGTGGATAAACATGTTCCTATCAGAGAACAGAACAGTGGTGCCAACCATAGTAGTGATGTGTTGTTGCCTGGGGAAAGTGGGTGACCATTGAACAGGGCAGAAACAACCTTTGACCTTCGCTGCTGCCACTTAATCATGTACAAGCATTTGGGGGCTTCTTGTACTGTGATCTTTTTCATTTATTGCTCTTGGGAGGACACATATTTATCTACCCGGCTATATTCAACTTTGATGCAATTGTAAACTATCGTCCATTAAACCACTAAAGATTCACTTTGCAGAACCATTTTCTAGAAAATGCTGAACCTTTTTCTCATTATATAGCGCTGATCGAACTACGGTTTAAGTGAACTCAGCCGTAATTGTCTTGAATTCTTCCAACTGGAGCTAACTTACTAATGACACACTGACTTGTAAATGAGGGTGCCTTCTCTTTCACTTAAAGAAGGTGTTGCGTTGCAGTCTGGCTTTTCTCTAAAGATCAAAGAACCTCTCAGAATATGATAAATCATCATCATATATACAAAGACGGTTGTTTCAACCAAAAGGACTTTTAGAATCTTATTAAGTGTCTCTGTGTTGTGCCCCTTCCTTAGAGTCATTAGAGGAAAATAGAGCAGTACCAATGAGACTTGTTAGTTTGCTTTTGAACCAAATGTACTGTTCTTTATTTGTACCCACCTTGACTCAACCAGCAGCAATTAATGAAAGAAACTCAGGTAGCGTGCTTCGCTGCTTTGCTGTAGCATCTTGCCAATTAAATGGCAACTGCTTGACCTTTATTAAAGAGGGGAAGATGCACTGAGAGGAAGATGAAAGGCAAAGTTAAATGACCAAAACAATGAATTTATTAAACTCTGGTTTTAGTTTCAAGTTGTATGAATTTATCTTTTTTCTTTTTTCTTTTTTATCTTGAGGGTGATCAAATTAGTTCAAATGAGCGGCTGCCAATTTGACTGCTTGGTCTGTCATTTCTTGCCTAGCCAGATGACAGAATGCAGAACCCAGTTAAACTCTGTTTACCCACCCTACCCACTATCCTGCTGCCATCTGCTCCCTGTACTTAGCCCACACTATCTCTCTCTGGTTCATCTATAATACAAATATTACAAATATGGATTAACGCTATTTACCAGTAAGACATTTCTTGGTATAGACATCTGCTATGCTCACTCTGCATCTCCTCTTTGTCTCTATCTACAACATAACCTCTCAGCTAGTTTTGCCCACTATTGCCATTGACAAACGCAAGGAGCTTAAATCATAGGAGAGAATAAACACATGTTTTAATAACCGCGTAGCATTACGTTTGTTGAAAAATTTATTGTTTGGGAATGAATCTTGCTTTTTAATGCTGGTACCCCGTTGTATAAAAGCAATAATGCATGAGAGGCCATGTGTTATGACGTTACTATCATGGCTGTGGTGGCCTGTCACAGCCATGATGAAAGAGCATAACAAAGAATGTAGGCTCTCATGTATTATGGGATGCCACAGCCATGACGTCACAACACATAGCCTCTCATGTATTATTGCTTGGTCCCCTGTGCATGTCTACACATACTGTACCAACCATCCACTACTACTATTATGTGTCATTACACTGTAATAATTACTAATTTATTGAGTGATGTTTTTGAAAATAAGCTATGTGATGCTATTGGATTGGTTTGTTACTGGGGTTCAGTTTTGTTTTTGTGTACTTTGTGTTCAAGCCATGGTGGCACCTGATCAAAGTCTGGCTTTCGGATGAAGAATAGGTCTGCTTGAAATGAAAGACTCAAAGATAGATGAAGAAGCATCGGGCACACAGAGGCTCCATAATAACAGGTAGCGAGGATACCGTAGCTGTGCTGGCTGGTGAAAACAAAGGGAGCATCTCGGATGAGGAGGGGGACATTGGTGATTGTATTGAGTTGATTACCTCAGAGCTGATGTATAGTCACTCATGGCGTTAGCTTCAAGGATAATGTACTGTAGCGAAGGGATGACACCCGGATGAGAGATCTAATGGAGAAAGCAGAGGAGCAGACACCTCTATAATACCTTATTCAGATGGATAATGGGTCAGTGAATGTAGATAGATCCGTCTGGGCTTAGTGTGTCTGAGGACTGGAAGTGAGGCATCAGGCGGCAACAGGCCAGCAAGGGCCTGAACCAGGCTGGACATTCTGAGGACTGGAAGTGAGGCATCAGGCAGCAACAGGCCAGCAAGGGCCTGAACCAGGCTGGACATTCTGAGGACTGGAAGTGAGGTATCAGGCAGCAACAGGCCAGCAAGGGCCTGAACCAGGCTGGACATTCTGAGGACTGTGGTGCAATGAGCGTTGTGGTGAACGTGTTTTGGGGTGAAATCGTGACCAGAATTTCACTTATTTGCTTTGGTTCCACTTTTGTAAAGGTCTTGTTGAGGACCTTCCTTTAATTACAGCGCGGAGTACGTGTACTGATGATTGCACAGTCATGGACGTCTGAGCAGTAATGGCAGGAGTCGTAGACACTGAATGCGCAGACTAGACATTTCCTCTGCTTTCCTTTTCAAGTGCATATTGACCCTTAAAGTGAGGCACACTGTGAGGTGTATTCCAAAATAATTAGACTGAAAAGCAATCAGGGTCTGTAATTAAAGGGTTTTGTAACACAGAGGGTTGATGTTAATTAGTGTTCTATGGTCCTGTTGTTTTTTATGGTTAGTTTTCACGCTCCCCGCAGCCGTGGCAGGATGTGGATGGTAGTGGGCAATGAGTTGTGCAAGCAAACAGGAAACTAGCCAGGAAACAAGGCTCTTTATGACAAAAATATGGATGCTGATTTACAATATATTTGGATCTCTGAGTCAACTCATACAAGCTGTTCTTGTAACAATCATTTTTCGGTGAACTTGTTGGGGGGTCAGTTGAACACTAAAGGAAACATGAATCCGTTATTGGCTATCGTCCTTCAGTTCTGTACTGTAGAACTGTAGTTCTGTGCTTTGTGATTATTTTCAGATATCTGACTAACTGCACTTACAGTTCCATTTAAAAAATCAACCCTGTCTGACTTATAGAATAATAGCTGTCAAACGTATGCTCAAAACATGATAGAACAGTTGCTACAAAAGTGTAACCTTGCAATTTACTGACATATACAGTATCAAACATTTTCCTCATATTCCATCCATTGACAGATCCTGACAGTATGTATATGTATTGTACTGCATATGATAAAGTGAATCCCTTTGCAAGCCAACAAAAGTAGTGCCTTCCTTAGCCACAACATGATAAACAGTTAACATGTTTACAATGGTTTTAGCAGCTCAATAACACTGTGTTTGCAGGTTTATGCAGCTAATTTTGGAAACACTTTTAGCAGCGATTTGCAAACAAACACCTTATTGCACCATAAATTAGCTTTAGATGAGGTTGTTTGCCTTATGCAAAGACTTGGGCATGCAAACAGATGGGAGCCCCTAGGCAAGAATTAGCATTGTAAGGAAAATAAATTGGTCTTGTTTTAATTGTTTCTTGCATGTTGTCTTCAACTTATTTTAGTTTTTTTTTCCTGTCATTCTTTCTAGACAAATATTCCTATGTTCCTAAAGCAGGTGATTCATTTTGCTCAAACACAATTCCACACATTTTCTGTAGACTTCTTGCAGTTGAACTGTGTTGTAGTCAAGATCATCCACCACGCGGCAACGTCAAGGACCAATGGGCATTGTCTGTCTCTGTCATTGTCACGCCTCACGAGAGGAATGGTGCTGGTCATGTGACTGTGGCACTCTCACCATCTTAGAAGACACGCATGTGGCCCAGAGCTTGAATGAATGATTGCACCACAAACATCCAATACTAGCATGCAATATTCTCAAAGTTAATTGACAGCAGTTAATTTATTGCAATAATGTCCCCACCCAGAGTAATTGTAGTTGAGATGTTGCAAGACGTAATATCTGGGCTTTTTTCGCTTGAATAATTGATTCTATTCACTATTGAGATCATTTAAGGACATTACCTTCCAAGTACAACAGAAGACACCCAGAACACATTGTCCTGCCATTATGAAGCAATTATTTCTGGATTTTGTCATTGTTATTGTTTTTTGCGTATTTTTTGGGTTATCGAGGGCAAGTGGTCAACAGCAAATATTTTAAATGTATTGAAATACAATACTGAATAAAATCCTCAGCTTCTACACAGTGACTGTCTACCATCCTTGTGTTTACAGTGCTGTTGACGTTGCTGCACTGCATTATGGTCTACATAGTTGCATGGTCGATTTCTCTCTACCTTTTTATTGCACACAAACACACACACACACACTCACACACACGCCCATGAGCACGTACACACACACACGCACACACACACACACACACACACACACACGCACGCGCACACACACACATGCACATGAGCATGTACACACACGCACACACGCCCATGAGCACGTACACACACACACGCACACACGCACACACGCGCACACGCACACACGCACACACACACACACACACACACACACACACACACACACACAAACATACACACACACACACACACACACACACACACAAACACACACACACACACACACACACAAAGGGACTATTTATCAGCACTTATCTGAACTGGGGAAATAACTACAGTGCCTAATGACATTAGCTGTCAGTTACAGACACCTTTGGGACCTCCAAGGATTTAACATTGTTTGTGTTGACCATTTTCCTACATCACTCAATCAAGATGATGACTGAAATAATTTCGCTTGTTTCTCCTCTCTTGGCCTTCTGTTGCCTAGACAACAAGGTGTGATGGTGTCTGCAATGTAATGTGTCACTGTAGGACACTGAGATAGGAATCTGTCCTGGGACTGCAGATATAGGGTTCAGCAGCAGCAGCATCAGCAGCATCAGCAGCATCAGCATCAGCAGCAGCATATCATTCGCTTATATCAGAATCACCTCATCAAAAGTGTGGAATTACAAACGTACGGGGTTGCCATTTAAAATGCTGTGTCTTGAATTTGAAAAATTGAAAGTGAAAAAAAATGATAGAATGTTAATTGTGGTGGCCTCTAGGATTCATGGAACATAAAATAAAGCTTTAACCATTTACCGAGGATAATTTGTCGTATATTTTAGCTAAAAGCCTCATACTGTGACAAGCCATAAACTTGCCGATTCCCAGGTGTGTTCCTCCCTGACTTGTCATAAGTTAGCATGCTTTGGAAAGCTGTCATAACCCGATAACAGTCTGTAATTATTCCATCGTTGTAAAAGTTTACAGCCTAGCAGAGCCTTAATCACCCATGGTAACAGTGGCGCTCGTAAACACGCTGCGCTGTGCATAAAAGGAAGACTTAAATCAACACCCACAACAAATGCGCACGCGCATTGTCACACCACCACAGTATTTACTGGCAACCTGATTTATAATCTTCCCCAGTTACTCCAGAAATCTCTGCCCCCAAATAAAGTAAAACGATCGTCTAACATGGAAATAAAATCTAATGAAGACACACAGGCCCCAGTGGGTTACTTGGGTCCAGCTGGTTGTGGCGGCCAGGTCTCTCCTGCTCGAGACGTCTGCCATGGTAAAATGCCTCCCTGCTGTTTGTGTAAAGCCCCACAGCCACATCTGTCTTAACACCGTTGTAATGGACGGTAGATCATCACTTTATCTGCCGGGAGATAAAATGGCAGACCATGTCTACACAGGCCTGAGTATGACTCTTGAAGTTACCATTTATCGTTATTTTGAGAGAAGAATGTTCCAATAGCAACAAGAAAGGGGATGACGTCAATATGCTGTAAGACAAAAACACAAACATTTATTTCTATCAGGGATGAAAGAGTTCTGCTTGGGGTTGGTTAACTGACGATCTGGCAACAACAACATGAAATGCTGCTCAGAGCAATCCTCTATTGTGCTGCCTTGCCACCATGTTAAAGTTAGGGCTTCCACATCATGGCCTTCGGTGCTCCTTTGACTATCACTTTGTGAGGGGCATTACAGAAATGATCAACCGCCTCTGCAGGATTACAAGAGACAAGCCGCAGAAATCTCTCACCCTCAGTCGTTTCAGTTAATTTTAACAAACGTTGGCCTATCTGTTGGATTCATCAGATGAAAGGGGTCTGGTTTTGCCAAATCATATCTCATCCAATGAGTAAGAGCATCATATAAACGGAGCTGAAGGAGGTCTGAGTCCCCCTTCCAGGCTAGAAGAACTCCCCACTGTGCAATTATGCACCGTTTCAGCTTAAAAAGGAACCCTGAAGGCTCCGGTGCACCGACAAACAAGCACATCTCAGTAACCCACTCCCGTCCTCAGCACGGTGTTCCACATACAGATACAGTCGCTTTATAGTGACCTACTGAATCATGACACTGACGTACCCTGACCTACTGTGTATCTTAAGATATGAAATCACATTGTTTAATGGATGTAACAAAGTAGGCCTACCCTGATTGTCTACAGAATACAGTATTTTGAAAAATCATTGTCACGTTAAATATGGATTCCAATCTTCATACTTTTCATGCGACCACTGTAGTAGACATGATTCCGCAGCTGCAGCTGAAGTTATTTAGAGGGAGAAACAACACCATTTTCAACCAATCATGACAAACTACTTCAGCAGTTACTCTCAAGAAACGCACCTGCACACACTAAAATAGCAAATTACACACCGCACCCTGTCATTTTGTGCAGCGAAGGTGGCAATGTGTCTGGAACGGCTTTTTACCTGTCCATTCTTTTTCACCTCAGCTGAAAAGAAAAACAACATGTTTTTCTGGAAGGTAGAGGAAATTATTTTTGCCTCTGACTTGTCAGGCACTTTGAGAGAGATGGATTGACAGTAGTTATGTTTCTTTTCTCCTCCGGTACAGCGGAGGAGAAAAGAAATATAAGAAGATGATGGTGGTGGTGGTGATGGTGATGGTGCCATTGAAAACAACGACAACGTGACGATGATTATCATGATTGCAATGAGGAAGGGTGGGTGAACAGGAACGAACAGGGTGGGTGAACAGGAACGAGACGGTTGACCGACCAGTAAAATGGAGTAAAGCTGATGTAATGCCTGTGGTCTAAGCCCTCAGCAGGACCCAGGCACAGATCCCCACACAAACACACACAGACACATAGAGAGCAACAGTGGGAGGAAGAAAGTGAGGGAATAGATCAAAAAGGGGATTGAGGTAGAGATCAACACAGAGGAAGAGTTTGAACAAAGATAAAAATGAAGTGGGGAGAAAAGATGAGAGGAAAAAGTAACAAACTGGAAATTGTGAGTCTTGACTACTGAAAAGCCACTACTCTGCCAAAATCCCCGCTTTTGATCCTCATCCAAAAAGCTCATCTGGCTGTGAATTGATAGAGGCAGAGGCACCTCCCCCCTCCCCCCCGTCCCTCCTCCCTCTGGACAACTTTCCCTAAATCCCACGATGCTGGGGGTGAGGGCCACCGCGCCCTCCTGCATGTGTACCGATTACACGACTGGGACTCTGCCATATTTAACCCAGGCTGGTTTAGATTCTCTGGGAATACAACAGGGTGTAACCCCCCCCCCTCCCCCCATGCTGGGTAGAGATAGCACCAGAGCGATGGCAAGCCTCCACAGGGAACACAATCCTGTGGGACGGGCCCAAAACACGCTGTGGATGATTTATTTTTTTCAAGCTGCTCCCCCCAAATCGTTTTTTGGAAAAACAGACCCAGCCAGACGGATACAACTCTGGCATCGTCTAATTATACAGACAGACTGGGCCTGAGACGTTTGGGTTTTCCCATGTCAGTGAACTGAACCCAGCTGTTCTTCTCTGCTGTGTGTGTCAAATCAAATCAAATCAAATCAATTTGTCACGTACATCCCACACAGCCGTAATGGACAGTGAAATGCATTGGGATCTTGCTCAACAACAACAGTCCGCAACAATCAACAAGTCAACACTTGTGTGTGTGTGTGTGTGTGTGTGTGTGTGTGTGTGTGTGTGTGTGTGTGTGTGTGTGTGTGTGGGGGGGGGGGGGGCAGTCTTACGTGTCTAACACAGAGTACATGCCCCCATACAGTTCAGGAGGTTGTGACACTAACATGACAGAATACAGTATACCCAGAAGAATTTCTTCAAACCATAGCAAAGGACTTTTAGTGTTTTTTCCGTATGTATATTTGTATGTTTTTCTTTGATATTGACTCAATATTAGTTTGGCTATTGTCACACTGTATCTGTAACTTTACCTTAGTTTACCAACTATTAGTAACACAGCACTTGTGTTGTCAACTGCGCATTAAAAATATTGCAGGGCACCTTTCTCATTGTGCAACCATACGAATATCAGCGTAACATCTTTGAGTGAGGAAAAAAAAATGGAATATGAGCTTGTCTTTGAATCGTGGGAAAATCGCTTGTGGTGTGTTATTAAAATGTAATATTGCGAAAGACTGTGTGCCCCAAAGCTTTCATTAAGTTCCACCTTTTTCCTTCAGACTGGGAAAAAAAATATAGGCTGTGTTATTCCCTTTTCAAAGCACTGTCTCATAATCTGACAGTTGGCAAGATTTATAAGACAATGAAAGGAAAAATAAAAAGGAATCCCGGGGCAGAAAGAAACTGACATGAGCTGTACTGTACCTACCTGTCTAACAGCATCCAACAAAGACAACAATGAAGATGTCTATACCACACCTCTCAGTCATAGTCAAGAGCCAAGTAGGATGATTGAAATGCTATGTTTGCTATGTTTTGAAATGACAAATGCATAGTTTGCACCGTGGTCAAGATTGGGAAACAATGTTATCACAACGAGTGATGCTTAAAAAAATGATAATAACAGTATGACAAATGTCAAAAAGGTTGGTACAAAAATGTATCACAAGCATCAATGACAGGATCTGTAGTCATAACTCCGTCTACTTGATTTACGTTTCTAGTCCAGTGCTGCACAATTCCCTCCCTTCAGTAATCAATTTGTCTTTAACGTGTGTGACAGATTGAATATCTCCTCCACTCTGGCAACCTGATGAAACCTTGGGGAGCAAAGGATCAATATACGGAACATAATGTTCAATCAAACGCTGATTACTTGTTTAACGTTGATTGCAATTGGCCAATATGTCAGATACTTTTACGCAAGCCTTGCTTGGTTTTCTTAAGGGCAGGTTTAAATGGATCTCAATCATAACAAATGTGAAATTGACCTTTTCTTTACATAATTAATCAAAGTATCAATCAAGACAGAAGCATTAAATGTCATTGGCCATTAACTTAAAGATGTCAGTGGCTTGGTGCCCATGAGGTCATGACTATAACTCACCATTATCTTGCAAGGATACAGGCACATAAACAGAACTACTGTACTACTGGTCGCCTCTATTCTGTGGTGTTTGTCTTGTGAGTCAGGCGTCATAAGGGAGACGTAGAGATGAGACGAATGGGAGAAGTTAAGGCCATGCCTTAGAACATTCCTCTGTAGTGAAATAATCACACTTCCTCATGCTGAATCTCCAGGGAAGAGGATGTGACATAATCCCACATTCAGTTGCATAAGTAACACCTTGGCTTGTTGCTCAGAGGGCCCGATGCCACTGTGAGCTAAACCCTAGGTGTCATGCCACACACACACACACACACACACACACACACACACACACACACACACACACACACACACACACATACACACACACACACACACACGCTCACATACTTACAATTTCATGCACGCACGCACGTGCACACTCACATACACACACCCACACACAAGCATACAGACACACACACACACACACACACACACACACACACACACACACACCCTGACCGGGGTGGCACAGCTCATAAAGGGGACAGTGCGTCATGTTGTTTGAACAGTCTGCCATAAAGAAGAGCGACATCTCCACCAGGATGGGTGTTGATTATTGGCATGGCCTTGGTGTCTGCTTTGGCAGATAGATGAATAAGTAATTATTAATTCCTGTCATCCACAAGGGTGTTGCATTGAGCTGTATGTTCAGGGCTTACATCCATGGTCCCAGCGTTTGATCTTACATATTTGCTCACAACTATCACGTCTTGGCTACTGTAGCATTTCCTGTACATTATACGTTATTATGCTACCCTGTTGGCATCAGCTCAGAGGAACACTCATATAAAGCTCAATATTCAGCCAGGCAGAATAGATCATTCAGTATTACTGACTGTAAGCATACATCTACAGTATGGATGTACTGTACTGTTTTTGTTTGACAAAATAAGATTGCTGACTTAATCCTGTTTCTGCTTTCATTTGACAATTGTACAGATTGCCTTGTGTAGTTTGATGACAATTATATCGTATTCTCAGCAACACGTGCACATTCTCCCATCACTCTGTCAGGATCAATCCAGGCCAGATCAGAACAATTCTCCAGACCTACAAAGGAGGCATGAAAACAAAGTGATTTGAAGGCACTGTCTGGCTACGCGAGACGACTTCCACTGGTGTCAAGGCTCCATGGCTCTATTTCAAATATTTTCATTTTTAAGATGATAATAAACTTTAGATTGGCACATTATGAACTGTACTTGTTGACTTTAGCAGAAGTTCTGCCTTCCTATTCCAGCCAGAGGAGAATTAAAGGAAACAACTGTTTCCTGTCATGCCCAGGGTTCAACAGGGTGGACATGTTTCCATGGTGTTATTGCCAGAGTTCTGTTCACAGGAGGAGAAGGGGTTGACAGTTGGCACCATCACGGAGATTGACAGATACCGTTTTAACATGGGGCCCTGCTCCATGCTCCGTACTCTGTCGGTAGGGATGTTTATTCAGAGGGAGTGATTCTAACTTGTTTTTTTCCCCTGGTTGGGATCCGGTTTTAAACGGGTCTTAATATGTGTGTGATTTTCAAGAAAAAGCATTCCCAGTATAGAATATGGTGAAATGATTGGAAACAATACACTCCATAACAAAATTATCAAACATAGTGAAAAAAAGCCACCTTTGTGAAAAATACAAAAGCCGCATTCAATGAATGATGCCATAAGGTCAAACTCCACCAGTTACCTGAGCTATTAAATGGCTTTGGTTAGACTAGGTTCCCAGGTCAGAAATACATGAATGTTGTCAAGTGTATTTCTCCTCTTATCTTAGCTAATCCATACCTATGGGCTATGAGGCGAGGACAGAGCCAGCCAAAGACCTCCTACCCATCTGCTGCCAATTTGGCCTCCACACAATCCTGCTTAAATCACACTAAGCCTGACCCCACTGACAACAACTACCCAGGTGAGAGCAGGGTGTCCAGTTTCATTTGAATTCCCGGCGCATACATCTCCCAGGAGTGGAAAAAACTAAAGATTGTGGGTATTAAACACCTGAACTGTGGTGCTTCTTTAATAGCCCCCTACTCCTCTGCCTCTTCTCTCCCAGAAGTAGTAAATTGTGAAGGAATGCGACCCCCACACCAGATCAATAAAACCCCTTTGCAATTTAACAAGAACAGATGTTAGCAGTCCCAAGGTATGCCCAGCTCCATTTTAAGTGTGTAGGTTGTGTGTGTGTGTGTGTGTGTGTGTGTGTGTGTGTGTGTGTGTGTGTGTGTGTGTGTGTGTGTGTGTGTGAGAGAGAGAGAGAGAGAGAGAGAAATAGTAGGTGGAGAAAGAAAGTGTATGCTACCTCTGTAGGCAGACCATTATCTCTGGCATCAAACATGTGATTCCTCTATCCACAAGGATTACGGGAGCTTAATCACCATGACGATTAACTTTATCAGAAATCTAATTTCTCAACACGGTTTCAATTATGAGGACAAACACGGTGATTGGGAGAAGAGTGAGAGGCGTGGTGTGTGTGGGGTTATGATTGGTTCCAGTCCATAGAGAGACATATGTTGGCTGTTTCTAGATGGGGGTTGACATTCTTATCACAATATCATGCTAAATCATTTATAGGATTCTGATAGCTAGGACCCTCTCTATCTGAATCAAAACCCAAGAATAAACCTTGTGGTCATTACAATAGCATAAGCAGGAATAGCATAAGCAGGAATAGCATAAGGAGGAATATCAAGTAAAGGGGTCTAGCATGGAGCGGTTACAGGGCAGTTATGGAACGCGAGGGGGATGGAGAGGGGACAGAGAGAAGGTTCCATATAACAAGACAGGTTCCTGGGGGCTGTTCAATAATTCAATTTATTCCATTGAATGGCAGATTGGGGTTCTCACTTGGGGGCGTGGGATGGTTGGACGTTCTCCATGAATTCTGTATGCTTTATTTGATTATTCAAAGGCTGAAAATTCGATTTAGAAATTCCTGCCCCATGGATTCAAACTCTCAATGCTTAATAGTATCCAAGCTATCTGCAAAAGGAGTCCAGACATCACTCCGGCAAAGTGTGTTTGTTTTGAGATACTAACTCAAGTGAAACTTCTCAACTAGATTAAGTCGACCCTTTCAAAGTTACAGAGTAAATGGTGGAGAGAGAAAAAAAAAGGAAGTCTTACCAACGCCTGTCTGACAGCATTATCATGGCTATTGGGAAAAGCTCCAAATCAGACATACTGCAAACAACTTTTTCCCTGCTAACAACTTTTTGCCAATAAATCCAAAAGCTGTTTCGACGGTTATGAGATGTCGATGTGTAGTTGGCGGGGGGGGCGGGGGGTGTGTGTGGGGGGGGGGGGGTGCATGTGTTTCCACACAGAAACACACTGCATGATAGAGCACACAAAGTGAACGGAGATCTGCCGCCCTGTTGCTAGGATACCATTTCTTTATGGAGTCTAACCGAATCAGGTGGACTGGTGGCAGTGACTGCTGTGACAAATTAACACAAACTGTGGTGACAAAATAAAGTAACTTTCCACCCTCCATGCTATTTCCAGTCCCCACCAAGCAGAAATAACATTTATTCAATCTGTCGCTTTCGGTTTTAGGGAGAAGCAGTGATTGTGTTGTGCCGGGGAAAGTAGCTGTTTTGTTTAAAGAAGGTGAGCTTTCTCTGGGCGAGCTTTGTTTAGTTTGGCCTGGTGTCCCATGAGATTACTGGTGCAGTGCGTCTGTGGACATTAACAAAAACTATGACATCATCAGTGTCATACTGCATCAACGTCATAACCTCAAAACCTCACATGCAAAATAACTATCTCACTATCCTGAGCAACGTTGGGAAACCTAAAGGGACCAACAGTAAGATACTAGGGGGAGAGAGAGTGTACTGTATGTGTGTGTGTGTGTGTGTGTGTGTGTGTGTGTGTCACGAGTGAGCGTGAGTGTGAGTGTGTATTTGTGCACATACTGTACACAAGTGTGCCATGTCCATTCTCCACAGTCCTAGACTGAACTGTTATAGAGCAATCATGGCCAGTATTGATTTTCTCTCTTCTCTTTGAACACCTGTGTATGACAGCTGGCCTTTGTAAGCTGCCTCCCCGGACCCTTAAGAGAGGTGCCCTCTGTGGCAGCGCTATTTGCTCCAAGATTTGGCCAATTTACCACACTGGTCTACTGTAAATGGTGCCTGTCCCCTCAAGGACTACAGTACGTCTCTTTGAAACAAGCTTATCTGGTGCCTGGAGGAATAATTCAACCTCTATGACCAAACTTAACAATGTTACTATAGAAGTCAGCCATGCAGCAACATATTCAATTATTTAGTTATTTTTGTCCCCCCTCTGCATATTGCACTTTTACATCCTGCACTGTACTGTAGTTTGATGTAGTTTGATGGAGTTTTATGCAGTACGTCTGAAAGTTAATGAGGTAACACTTTACATTAAGTTGCCCTTAAATGTACGTAACAATATAGTAACAACTGTGGTATGAACATTGTACTTACATAGTAACTACTATGTAACTACTATGTATTTACAGTCTAGCGGTAACACGGCAACTTAATGTGAAGTGTTACCGTTACCGCTTTACATTCTGAGCAGGAAGTGATTGCAGTTTATCTTTTGTGTGAAGGAGAGCCGTTGTTATAATATTCAACCTTTTCCCTCAATCAATACTTGGCAGTTCTGTGTTGATTCATGTCCTCAGTAACGTCTGTCAATGCATCGCTAGTCATTCTTCAATCCATGTGGTCATGTGAGCCTCAGTGATATCATCCATATGCAACACTCATCATGCATTAGATATTACACTGATACTGTATGTGGTTTTAAGACCATCAACAGAAATCACTTTACTGTAGCTTTATGGATAAATTCTGAAAATACAACATTCAAGTAGGTCATTATCATTAATAAGGGGAGGAAACCACTTGTTCTTATATGTGAAGAGTATGGCTGGTTAAAGTGTAAATATAATATAAATATATAAAAATATAAAAATATTATAACAATGGCTTTCATTCACACGAAAGATAAACTGCAATGCACCATCTCCTGTCCTTCATGCAATACAGTGTCTTTCTTTGTTTCTTTCTTCTGTTAAGTGCATCGAGACATCTTTGAATAAAGTCACTTTTACTTGATTTGACTAGTTGTGCAATGTACTAAGATATTGACTGGTGCCTTTCTCAAAACCTTCAATCGATTCTCGAACTAAAAACAGGATGAGTCTCTTCAGAAGAAGGTCAGGTGAGGGCTTTAGTTTTACAGTAATACAGAGGAGATTTCAGGAGGCAATATTCCCTTACTGAGCCAGTGCACAGGAAATTAATAAATGCAGAGTATCGATTTTCAGATCAGGCAGCAACATTGGTCGACCTGTGTGAGGCTTACTACAGCGGCCTACTATATCTGGGATTGGGATTGATCTATACCTGTGAGAAATTACATTTGTGTGTGTGTGTGTGTGTGTGTGTGTGTGTGTGTGTGTGTGTCTGTGTGTGTGTGTGTATGTGTGTGTGTGTCTACGCAGCTTTCGGTAGATCCTTTTTTCGTGTTCCTCTTTGACAAACAGCTGGATTTTGTCAGCTGGACAAACAGCTGGATGTCACATTCAGCTGCTCCTATGTGAGCCCTCATTCCTGTCGCAGAAGCTACTTTTGATGCCCTGACCTTCAACATCTCATTTTCCTGGAAGAACTGGAAACACCTGTTTTGGTTTACTCAAGCGTGCATGTTTCTGCGTACTGATTTTGCCAGTGTTGGATCAGCACATAAAGGGCATCATCCAACACACATCTCCATTTTCTCAGTCTTCTTCCTTCCTGACCAAGACTCATTTTGGCTGATTGATTGTCAAATTCTCAAAGTATTGAGCAAGGTGAAATCGAACACATCACTGAGGATCATTATTTATTAAAACATATGTATAGCTACAATACCTAACTACAGTACACATGCTATTTTAATAAAATGTTTGTTAAATCTTGTCTCATTTTCCTCACTTCGTTCATTTGCTTAAAAAACTAATTTGAAACTCGCTGATTTTCACGACGTCAACAAAAAAAAATGCGAGCAGAAAATAGCCTGTGCCAGCAAAAAGAGGCCAAAACACAAAACAAATACATCCAGCTCTTTTTTTGAGAAGGATAGATAAAAGGGATGGTTGCAGTAGTGGAATATTTCAGCTGTAGTTGAAGTGTCAGAACTTTTTGGTCTAGCCCCTGAGTTGGGCTGTGAGAGAGAACTGCACGTCTGTGTCTGAGACCTGTCACACAGCATCGCATCAGATGATCAAACCCCTCCTTTGGCTAGCTCCTGCATTGTATGAGAGAAGCGCCGCTTCGAAAAAGGAAGGATGAGGGAGGAGGGGGGTTGGTAGGGGGAGAAAGAGCGAAGGAGGGGAGGGGGGTGTTCCTAGCCTGTCATTATCCTTGCGTCTGAGCTATGGCTGGCGGGCTACATCTTAACGAGGCCTGTTGCAGAGGATTTGCACCTAGAACTGGTGGCGGAATCTAATTGGCAGTAAAGTGAAGCTCTCCACCAATGACGGCCTTAACAGCCTGCTATCAAAAGTAATCCTTCATCGTTTTCGTGAAAAAAAAAAAAATCCCTTCCAGAAGAAAAATTAAATATTCCTTCCCCATGTCAGTGAAAGACAAGATATGGAAATCGATACCTGGAGCATTTCGATTTTGAGATTGATAATGATGTTTACAGTAAGTTTGTACAATGGTTTTCCCTTTAGGGCACAGCGATGCACTGCAAGAGCTATACTTGTTACAACATATTTATATTAATTTGTTTTGAATTCTCCAATAACCCAGGTAGAAAACACTCGTCCAGACTTTGTAATTGCTGCCCTTTTTATCTGCAAATGAATTAACTAAACTAACCTGTCACAATTACTTTATGAGTATTTATTAAAATTGTCCATTGTGAGCCTCTGTGTGTGTGTGTGTGTGTGTGTGTGGTGGGGTGGGTGGGTCTGTTTGTCTTGTGTGACCAATAATCTGAATCATTGCGATGACTTCCTTCCAGGTTTCAGCACATTAATGACAAAAATGCTCTGTGAGGTGAGTCAGGTGTAGTTGCCCTCCCATTTCCCATGACCCAGCTACGCTCACCTACCATGCACAAAAGACAGGAGATAACCTCCCCAAGCAGGCCTCAACTTGATAATATTCTCTCCTCTAGCGTTCTCCCTTCCCTCTCCTTATCTTACAGGGTTAGGGTTATTAATGTCTTTTTTATTACTATGTGTCTCTCACTCTGTGTCGGTCCCACCAGAATTTCTGATACCTTTTTATTTATATCATATATATTTCATTTAGTGCTTCTCTGAGGTATCGCTTCCCTCCATACATTGCTCTACATACCCCCCACTGGGCTCTGTTCCCCTTTGGGTTTGAAAAAAAAATCTTCTGTCACCTTCCTGCAAGCATGGCAATCTCAAGTTACTGTTATGGAGCATTTCCATCACAGGGCTTAACACCAGTGCTTGGCTTAAAGTAACAGACTTTTGAGTTTCTATCTCTGAGGACTGGCCCAAAAAAAGCTCTGGGCCGTGGTCTCGGTAGACCTAGCCTGACTTGGGGCCGAGGGGATATTTTTGGGACTCTTTCAGTCGACTCAGTTCAACCCCTCACTAGGGGACACGCACTTTGTGCACAGTACTTATTCGCTGAAAACCCAATTCAATCACGCCTGTACAGGTTGAGGATGCTCGCAGGCACGTAGCCCCGCCTGGAGCCCAGCCTATAAAGGCTCATGCATAACACGCTCATTTATTATTGCCACTCTTCACTCGCTGACTGTCTGAAGCTCACTATTGTGTTTTTCATAGCTAGCAATAACTTAGCTTAACTGTTCCACTGAGAATCCTATGATTCTTCCAGAGCGTCCCAGTTGTCTCTACTTGAACCTTTGGGCGTTTGAGCGCACTCTGCCTGTGGGTGGTGGCATCGTGGGCCCTGTTCAAGGGTGTCTTTGTTTCGGGGATATGTGCTGCTGCAACCAGCTGGACTTCTCCACATACCTTTTAAAGGTATGTGGCTATCGTCCTCTGTGGCTCAGTTGGCAGAGCATGGCGCTAACAACGCTTAGGTTGTGGGTTTGATTCTCGCTGGGACCATATATACTGAAATGTATGCACTCACTGCAATGCAAGTCGCTTTGGATAAAAACGTCAGCTAAATGACATATATATATATATATATATATATATATAAAGGTTTAACAGTCTGGATGTGACTATGCCCCCGTGGTGCACACTGAGTGCTGGTTTGGAGACTGTGTGATGTAGACGGGGTACATCCTTGTATCTGTACGGGTTTCTGTTAGGACCAGGCAATCGATTGCAGGATCCCATAGTGAGGGGTCAAACTGAGTCCACTGAAAGAGAACCAAGCCTTACAAATGTAACCCAGGTTCTCTGAAGCAGATGCCCCTCACCTTGTTGCCCATCTTGCTCATGAAGAGTGGTTTGAAGAATAAATAAACACTGTGCATGGGCCTTTATAGCCTGGGCACTAGGCGGGGCTAAGTGCCTGCAAGCCTCCTCATCAGATAGGTGCACAGAGTGCATGTCCCATTGTGAGGGGTCACCCTCATCTCCTTCAGAGAACCTGGGTTACATTTGTAACCCCTAGTTTGCTACTCCCTGCTCACCCCAAGTCCTCAGAATCACCCTGGGTGATGGAAACACAACATCCCAAAAATAACACCAGTGTTGGCACACTAATACTGGAGAGCAGAAGGTAGTATTGCAGACACAAAACCCTGACGAATATCAAAACATTGGTTATTTGATCCAGTAAATTATGGCAAAGTTTTGCAAAGAATACCAGTGTACTTGAGTCTCCTTTCTTTGGAAATACTGTAGACACAGCCAAATAACTTACGACGTATCTAACCCCTGTCTCCAACTATCACACTGTCTTTAACAACACCTCTCTTCACAGATTCATTGGGACAGGTTGAACTGTTCAACTTCCATATTGCTATTCCAGACCATGAGCAACTTCCATTCCAATGTGAAACTCACCAACTTATTAATTCAGGCTGGGCTCTTGCATTGACATCACCTTAGCTTAGTCTTCTTCCCGAAGGACTCAGAAACTCTGACTGTCCTCTCTGACTGACAGAAGATATGAAGGTATGAACAGAGAGCAATACGGATGACTGTGACACAAGAACATTGGCATTAATCGTATACATTTGTGCTAAAACAGTTTTTCATTAGCATAACTATGCATTTGGTGAGGCATCATTTGCATATATACTCTCACTTTTCATATTTAATTTGTCAATATGTCCCCTGCATTTACATTTACTATATGAATTCACATGCTCCTATCTGTATGGACACCCACAATGCCGAACCAATTAAAACATGCTAAGGGGTCAACAACTTTAATTTGAGTTTCCAATTTGCCTTCGATTTCTGCTTCCTTCTACTTCCATTTTTTATAGCCATGAATAATGCCTATGATGAAATGACCCCATTCACTTGTTTTTGCCTAGTATAGAACAAACCATGCAGTTTCATTAAATCAGTAATTCTGGTGCTTGCTGATGACCTATAATACACAATTTTGTATTAGCCTATGGGTAGTAGAGAGAGAGAGAAAGGATCATTTATACACCATGTTACAGTGAATTACACAATTATACAGTGAAATTAGGAGATAAAAAATAATAGCCATCGAATGAAAACATAATTGTTGTTCGTTCCAGGTTGATTTGAATAACAAAGGACCGTAATGTGTTTCCCCCCCCCCCACAAAAAAAAAATAACATGAAACTGCCTGAGCATTTAATGGAATTCCAATTTCCAGATTCATTAATAAGAATATTCATTTGAATGTGGAATGCATGCAACATAAAAGTTACTCGCCTCAGGGCAGAAACATGTAGGCATGTACTGTATCAAGAACTAATAATCAAAACATGGACATTGTAGGAAGGGAAATAAATAAAAGAGAGAAATAAAGTGAACTGTGAAATAGCGAAATGTTACACCAGTTACAAGCCCTTGGGGAATATGTAAATACCTTCCTAGGTGCTCTATGAAAGAATAATCAACAAGAAACACTGTTTTATTCAAGAGAAACATTTGAAGCATGAAGCTGGCTTAAACTTATTTGTTATTGCTCAGGCATAAACTGTGGCCCTCTCTGTGGGTTACAATAGGTTAATAGCTGGACTATGTATAGCTATACACCATATTACGCATTGAATCAAATAATCCTGTTTAGTTTTCTAGACGTTTCAAGCATGAGTATTCCCCACAGACCCACAACATTTTATGTAAATGTGTACTGTAGGCCTATTCAATTTCTCCTCAAGAACACAATACTATTGAGTACTAGCTACTTTGTGACATTATCATCAACACTGTTTCTTTGTCTGTGATAGCACCAAACAGATCTGGCTCAATAGATTTCTTGTTCATATCCATTTTCATTGACATTCAAACTAGCTACTAGCTGAACCCGAAGTTGAGTGGTTGAGTATTGTTCTGGAACATTCTCTGTACACACAGTAGTTGTGTATACTCATCACAATATGAAGCACATGAGAGACATCTTGTACTATTTTTTTGTTTTCGGTTTGGTTTGCTGATCCCAGGAGGCGTGTGGTGTGTCCAGCACAGTTAGCAGTGTGTGATCTGTTTACTGACAGCAAAGTCATTCAAACAAGGGACTTTAAGTACAACTAAAAACGACGACACTGAAAACATTTCAAGGTGATCTGTACTGTACCACACAATCCGTATAACATTCTCTATCGCCCACCCACACACCAATTCCACCCCCTAGCCTAGTACAGATCAGTTATCAATCTGATGTCCACTGTGTGATTCACAAGAGGGTTAGTCCATTTTGGATGGGTCAGAGAGTTTAAGCCAACGGTGTGGCAGAAAGGGCACTTTTATGGCCTGTGAAAGTGTGCAATTGTAATGATAATGCAGGTGGCTGAATGATTTTGATCATTCTCAAAGTAGGATTATACTGCCTTGCTCTCAGACTCCGCTGAGTCCACACTTCTAGGGAGGGAAGAAGAAAAAAAACCTAGAGGATTACTGACCTGCACATAAAAATCAATGCAGGAAAACTGTTGGCCATATCAGCACTTAAGAAATGTCTAGTATATATGAGGAAACTACCCGAGTCTGCATTCTCCATAGGAAAATGATTGCCTTGAAGGAATGGGTTTGATCATTTCTTTTGCCATGACCTTGTGCAGGGTTTCTGGGCTGTGTGGAAAACTGCTTTAATGTGTATAATGGTCAAGGCTGAGAACCAACACAGCAGATTCTTTTTTTGCAACATGGGTAAAATCAGATACATCCATATTCAATTGAAAAGCCCCCAGACATCTTCACTCCTGGTAATGTATTTGCATGGGATGTAACAGGCATCATGCTGCTGAAAAAAAGCATCGCTTTCTCGCTCTCCGAGCTCACACGAGTCTCTGATCTGTGTCCTCTGTATTGTCAACACACGTGACTGTCACCGAAATACCCGATGTTAACCAGGGACGCCACGGAAAAGCTAACAATTCAATTTTAACTTTGTTACGCCCTCCACTTCCACCTAGCCTGTACCAGTCTCTCTCCCTCTCCCCTGTCTGTCTGTGTGTGTGTGTGTGTGTGTGTGTGTGTGTGTGTGTGTGTGTGTGTGTGTGTGTATTTGTCGGCGTGGCTCCAGGCTCCAACCATCCAGTTCACCTCATCATCACCACCTGCTCGATCTTCACACCTGCGGTTCAGCTCATCACCATGCAATATTTAAACCCTGGCTTCCCATCCCCTCCCTGCCAGATCGTTTGTTGTCTTTTCATGTTATTCTCGCACTCGGCCCGTTGCTCTGTGCTTAGCTCTCTGTAGATTCTCTTTTTCTAAGTATTTGTCTAAACGTGCTCTCTCTGTTTCTTCTTTGTTCTCGGTTTCTGCCTGCCTGCCGGCCTGCTCGCCTGCATATTCTACCTGTCCTGCCTGCAAAGTCTGCCTGTCTACTTGTCTTGCCTGCCCTGCCTGCCTGCCCTGTCTACCTGCCCTGCCTGCCCTGTCTACCTGCCCTGCCTGCCTGCCCTGTCTACCTGCCCTGCCTGCCCTGTCTACCTGCCCTGCCTGCCCTGCCTGCCCTGTCTACCTGCCTGCCTGCCCTATCTGCCCTGCCTGCCTGCCTGCTCTGCTACCCTACCCTGCTTGCCATTCCACCCTGCTACTCCGTTTTCCCCTATTCCCTCATTAAAACCTGTTATATATGGGTTTTATATACGTGTCCTGTCTCTGTGTCCTGCGCTTTGGTTCCTTAGCTCTGACCGTAACAAACTTGAGGAGAGATGGTTGGTTTCTATTTGGCTGATAACTGGGATAAACAACCTAAAATTGATGTAAATTCTTCTCATTCTTTTCCACCCATGAGGTCCAATGCAATTCTAACTACATTTGACTGAGTCTAGCCCTGCTCAGTTTGATGAGGGGATGATTTTAACAGCAGCCCAAGTATTATGATTTTCCCATTCAACATTAGGCCGATAACACTGACGCTCAGGCACAGTTGCTCTAGGTTATATGACTCTTCTGCCAAGGGACCTACCCGCTACTGTCAATATGTCAGACTATAGCATTCAACACTACTGTGCGCTCCAGGCTTGTCACCAAACTCAGCACCCTGGAGATGAACACCTCCCTCTGCAACTGGATTCTGGTAGACCCCAGGTGGTGAGGATAGGCGACAACACCTCCTCCGCAGTTACTCTCAACACGGGGGCCCCCCCAGGCCTGCTTGCTTAGTCCCCACTGGTACTCCCTGTACACCCATGTCTGCATGGGCACGCAAGCCTCCAACACCGTCATTAAGTTGGCTGATGACACACTTATCACTAACAATAAGGAGACAGCCTACAGGGAGGAGATAAGAGCCCTGTCATCGTGGCGCCAGGACAACAACCTCTCTCTCAGCGTCAGCAAAACCAAGGAGCTGAGCGTGGACTTTGGAAACACAGAGGGTTGGACCTGGCTGGCTGCATCCTTAGCCACGCTCCCTGCTCTCAAAGACACATCCTCAAAGACTACAGCCACCTCAGACACGGTCTGTTCACCCTGCTCCCATTTGCGGATGTTACCGAGTGCCCAGCCTGAGAGAAAAAGGTTCTGTGACAGCTTCTACCCCACAGCCATAAGACTGATGAACGATCCGATATCCTGTTGACCATTAACTCTCGATCACACATACTCACCAACATGACACTATTGACTATTCACAAAGTATACACAGTGCCCTGCGTGAGTAATGGGACAGTGAAGCATTTTTTTCTTCTTATACATGTGACAATAACGAAAAGAAAATAACTACACATTCTCTTACCACACTTTAGAAATCACCCTCTCACACGCAAACTTTCCCATCCTAAGTATACACTCCTGACTGATCCACAGGAAATAGGGACTTGAGCATCTAATTATGTATCATGTGTCTTCCAACAGCAAAGGCTAAGTAAGTGCCTGCAAACACGTCTGGTCAAAGTCACCACCAATAAAAAGTAGAGTTTTATTTGGATCCCAAGTATCATGGACAAAAGAGTGTGAGAAAGGAATAGATGACAGTTCTGCCTCTGCCTGGAAACTGTCCACATCGGGGTTAGCGTGAACGGGTTCCCGTAATGTGCTGTGACTACCCCCGCACAGTGACTGATTGTGTTCTTTGTATTCAAAGCTGTAGCCTAATGTATATGTATTTCCTGTACAGCGCACTTTCATGAACACATGTTTATTTGATTAATTGACTTGCCCTTTGGTCCTTTCCCTGAATTTCACGGGAAAGCTATGTTGCTTATTAATTGATTATTATTATGTTTAATTTCAAGGTAACATTATCAGTTACGTCTGAGTCACACAGGGGGGGAGTGGTCGGCCGCGTGCGTAATGTAGGCGTGTGTGTAGCTTACGTTATCCAGACGAAACTCAAAAACCAGAGGAATCACACAAGCTAGGAACACTCACCACGAAGAGACGTACAGGCGATGTTGCCCGTCGTAGAGAAGCTGCAGCAATATTGACGGGTTTTCATGTGTCTGGATCACATGCGTAATTGTTCAAGGACTGTCTCTACCTAAACGCGAAGTATTCATTTCGAACAAGTCCGACATGAATTGTATTTCGATCTGACGACCATACTTCAAGGTAAGAATATACATTTTATTGCATTCCTTTAGTAGAGTTGAAACAAGGTGAAACAAGTGCGTACGAGGAATGCATTGCTACCTTACATTGTCTCAAGCATGCGAGGAATGCCGATAAAAATATGAAAGTACAAAAGCCTGCTCAAAGTCTGCAACCGTCAGACATATTTCAAACGTGTATTTCTGTGAATTCTCCTGCCAACTTTTATTTACTCAGTGTCATTTCTTCTCTAGCTATTTTCACTTGACCATGTTCTCACATTTGTCTTTATTTGTCTAACATGCATATGCAACAACATCAAGATGTGCTTTAGTTGACGTTCCGTCTATAGATACAGCTCTATTTTCCTCCAGCGACTTTGATTTTGCGATGCTTACTTAATTAACACTACATGATTAGTCATTCTGCGTTATTTAATTATCATTTCTCTAGCAATATGGATTGATTTCGTAGGCAAATAATTATTTAGCCTTGCAGAACATGTTTTATTATGACATTGGAGAGGTATATCACTTGTGAACGAAGAATTGCGGACAAAATTACAGAGCTGTCTTAGACTAATTTGAAACACATGCATACACTGGTGATGAATTTTAGTTTGTGGAAACATGCAGTCATATTCTAATCTAAGGCATAGTGTTATATACTCTGTATTTTTTATATAGTCTTCACTGTACCAGGCAGAAATATTATTAGCTATTTTTGGTTTATCAGCTACTATGTCAGACATCAGCAACCTCTGTTTTGTTTTCCCCTTACAGTGTTGCTGTAATCGACAGAGAGGAGGCACAGTTCATTCTTTCTCACCTGGACCGTAGTTCTCCGGCAGCTGCTCTTTCAATGTGGGATACAGTTTTGCTGCTCTCGCCAGGCTGAAATCCACCAGGTTCAGGACCTCCCTCATGGCGGCCTTTCTGTTCGGGCTGCTCCTCTTCGCGTTGCAGTCCCCCCCTTACCCCTCCAGGCCCGCAGACCCCCCTCTGCCCCCCATCTACCCGTCCCCGCCACTGCTCCTCAATGACACGGGGGCCACGGGCCACCCCAACGGCACCTCGCAGCAGCTCCCCCAGATCATCATCATCGGGGTGAGGAAAGGCGGGACGCGGGCACTCATCGAGATGTTGAGCCTCCACAGCACGGTGGCGGCGGCGGAGAACGAGGTGCACTTCTTCGACTGGGAGAGCCACTTCCAGAAGGGGCTACCCTGGTACCTCAGCCAGATGCCCTTCGCCTTCCCAGACCAGCTGACAGTGGAGAAGACCCCCGCCTACTTCACCTCCAGTAAGGTCCCTGAGCGCATCCACCACCTGAACCCCAACATCAAGCTGCTGCTCATCCTCCGAGACCCCACGGAAAGGGTCCTGTCGGACTACACCCAGGTCTTCTACAACCGCCTGCAGAAGCAAAAGCGCTACCAGCCCATCGAGTCGGTTTTGGTGAAGGATGGGGAGATCAACCTGGGATACAAAGCCCTCAACCGCAGTTTGTACTACTTACACATGCAGAACTGGCTGCGTTACTTCCCCCTGGACAGCATCCATGTCGTTGACGGGGATAAGCTCATCAGGGATCCGTTCCCTGAGATGAAGAGGGTGGAGAGATTCTTAAAACTGGAGCCGCAGATAAACGCCTCAAACTTCTACTTTAATAAGACCAAAGGCTTCTACTGCCTGAGGGACCACGGACGCGAGCGTTGTTTACACGACTCTAAAGGCAGGGCCCACCCGCACGTGGCCCCTGCCATCCTCCACAAACTGTATCGCTTCTTTCATGAACCTAACAGGAAGTTTTTTGAGCTGGTCGGCCGAACGTTCAACTGGAACTGAGCGGGAGCTGATGATTCTGTGCTTCAGGCTGTATCTGCATACATAACACAATAACAGAGTCTGTTTCAGTCGGGTTAGTATTAACAAGCAGTTCTGCTTCTCATGTAAATTAACCGAGGCTGAATCTAATGTAAACTATTAAAGCGACATTTAAGCTAGATATATTTTTTTATTATTTGAAGAACATGTGGCGGCATTCTGGTCGGGAAAACATCAGGACAGACAGTTTTGGTTGAGGGTTTCATTCATCGCATGTTGGTACAAGTTAAAGGGACACTTCACCAATTTTTGACCTCAAAATTGTTGTCCAGATCACCTTACGAACGTGTGGCCATGAAAACAGCTTACGTTCTGTAGATCAAAAGCTAGCTATCACTAGTTTTTTTTTTCAGGATTTCACCCTGAGTGACGTATTTATGGGTCATTACAGGGTTTTGAAAACTGCAAGGAGATTTAGGGAGGAGTGAGCTTACCGTTCCAGAATTAGCTACTGCCTGGTTTGTTTACACCCATAAGCACTGCACTAGCACATACATCACACTAACATGCATCTTAGCTTAGGCACGCCTCCGTGGCTGGCTGGGAGTCGCAAAGCACTATGGCCATCGTAGGATTTCATCATTCTTGCATATTACTTCCTGGTCCGATAAAAGGCTACTTTCTCAGTTATTTGCATGAATTTGTTTTATATTTCCTGGCTATTTAGTCAACAAAGACAACTTATAACTTGCTGTTGAGTCGTGGTGAACATCTTGTGAAATGTTCCCTTAATTTGGTCTTTCATATGGCTCTTAACCTGGTGTCCACACCGCTCTGTATATCTAATGGAAGACATGTGTGGCTATTAGGCTGGAAATCCGTTCAAAGAAATGCAGTGATCACTGATAAAGGTATTCAAAGGTCAGACAGTGTTAATGTGTCAGATGCATATGTTAAATGCATCTGAATTGGTTTACTGTATTTGAACACTCATTTGACCATAAAAACGAAGAAAATGTAATGGCCCTGATGAATACAGTAACACAGACAGTTATTGTCTGACAGTGATTCAGTGTTTTAAAGGGTCTCTATTTGCTGCTATATTTTGTTTGTTCATTTTCAGGCACATTCATTCAGAGTAAATACGATATAATGTGTTCTTTTTGTTACTCAACAGATCCTTAAACTAAGGGTCAAACAAGTATTATGGTCATGCTATGTACACATCATGAGTTACTATTTGTGAAGTGTATACTGTAAAAAAATAGATTTTTTAAAGTGAAGGATTAACATAGTAATAAAGATGTATTTTATTATTACTTGTCCTGCGTTGCTGATCAATAACCATATATTTTCATCTCTACATCTGTTGTTCATGGTATGCCATATATTTCGCCTCAAATTCATAATTAAACAAAGAAGAAAGCATTTGTAAAAGATGATCCAACTTAGACTGATACGACAGACAGCCTGTACTGCTGTCACACAGTTGGCAGTGCGGTATCAGATGAAGATGTCCACCAAGTTAATAACTTGAACCTTTTCGACATGTGGTGAGATGAGTTTTTTCTCATAACGTGTGAGACTTATGTGTCCTGTTCAGCCACACTGCACACATCCAAGCCAGTGCTGAAGCAGAACCCTTCAACAGCTGTCAAGATAGTTCTAGATAGTTGCCTCTGTTGTAAAAGGTGCTGAGTGTAGTGGGGTAGAATAGATGGTTGTTTCAGAATCAGAATCAGAATCAGAATTCTTTTATTTGGCCAAGTATATTTGCACATACAGGAAATTGACTTGGTGAGGTTGGTGCATGGGACATAAAAAACAATATGTAAGAAAAAATATTTACAAAAAATGTACAAAATAGCAAAACAGCTGTTGCTTCTTTTACTCCACCGACGTGAGATATCATGAAGACAATCATGACTGTATTGTAAATTATGGCATACTACATTTGAGGTAAAAAGAGTGCAAATATAATGAAAAATGAGCGTGGAAGGATAGGTAGGTAAACAAAATAAGAACTGTGTTAAATCGAAAGAGAAGTTGTTTATGTCCAAGGGTGCGATCACACTAAATTTCATTCAAATCGTATTTGGCAGTGGCACTATGGAACGATCAGCACTGGCGCCTCTCAATGATTTTAAGTTCCTAGAACTAGCTATTTCAGAATGTGATTGTGGCCTAGTTTCATGTCAAACCCTCTCAGGAGTTTGCAGACAGACCGGTGACCTCATTGCCCCCTTAATGCAGACCAAAGCATTCCTCCCTCTTCACTGTCACAGTGGGGATGAAACCCTCACTAACTTCCTTTAGGGTCACATATGGTTTTGTGGATAGTGTTGAGAAATGCTATCAACAGCCATGATTCGGACAGGTCACAGACATGGGGGAGGGGGAGGTAGAGTGATATGGAGGGGAAAGGGATGGAGAGAGAGGGAGGGAGAAAGAGAGAGGGTGAGAGAGATGGGGGGGGGGGGGATATTTGTAGAAGATTATCAGCTCACTGTGTTTGCCATTGGGCATTGGCAGAAAGCTTTAGCAAACTGTGTTTTCAGTCGAGCTGTTTTTTCTTTGAAGAAGGCATCCAGCAGATGCCCCTCCCCCTGGAAATTCCAGCAGATGACCTCCCATCAGTGACCTTACCAGGTCAAACGAGGACTCTCCTGTCTGGTAAAAATCCTCTCCTCTGGTCACTGAAAGGGTCTCCAGAATGAAAGGTGTCATTGAGGGACAAGCATCGGACACCCATTAGAGGGGACCACTTGAGAAAAGAGCTTGTTCACAGTTGCTACGAAAACGTTAGCCTACCGAGCAAAGTGCTCTCAGAAAGGGGAGGTTAACCTTGACATCGAAACTATTCATGATAACAAGGACTGGCTCAACCTTTCTCTCACACTCTGTTGAGAACAAGTCTTAAGGCAGTTTGCCACATTGTAACTCTGAAAGCTCACACTTTATTGAACATTAAAGTAGCAACTATTAAGACTTTGTGAATTCCTCGTAAGTCCAATCAACTGTGGAGCTTATTAAATCCAAGTTTTACAGTCACAGATTTCCTTTAACATTACCCAATTAACCCGAGACACATAATTAATTTGTCTTTCAGTCCTCCGTGCTGAAAGAGGGTGGTAAACCAGCAGCGTGTATGCTAGTGCCAAATTAATGGCCTGGCACTTTTCCTGGTGCATCCTCCCTGCCATGGCACAGCTGACCATGGAATATTCTGGATAACGTCTTCCCCCCACCCCCGCTCTTCACTGCCAGTCAGTTATTGCTGTTTTTGAAGAGCTTGTTTCCTCTGAATTACAATCATCCACTCTGGACCTTTCATAGGATGATGTGATCCAATGGAGCGCAACCCCCTTCTCTGGTAACTAGGGATGCAGATTAATTAGAATAGATTGTTTGTCCATTCAATGTGTGAGGCCCAGCCCAGCAGAAGTAAGAAACACACACACACAAACTTTGTGGGTCAGACCAACCAACTAAATCAATGTGGGATTTAGAAGCACAGCTCGATAAGAAGTAGAATTGACTGTTTATACCATTATATTTTCTCACCATTTTATGTTTCCTTAGAGAGAAACATAACAAAAGGGTCATGTTTATTGCTACTTTTCCTCCTTAAGATGCAAGGCCACATAGCAACAGATAATAGCACAGTGCTTACAGTTGCCAGCTTCAAAATATCCAACAAAGTCTGCTAAAGGTTCAATTGAATGCCACTCCTGTCTTGGCTGTTTGCTTAGGGTCGTTGTCCTGTTGGAAGGTAAACCTTCGCCCCAGTCTTGAGAGCAGGAGCAGGTTTTCATCAAGGATCGCTCTGTACTTTGCTCCATTCATCTTTCCCTCCATCCTGACTAGACTCCCAGTCCTTGCCGCTGAAATACATCCACACAGCATGATGCTGCCACCACCATGCTTCACCGTAGGGATGGTATTGGCCAATCAAAGGTATCAAGTCATAGAAACATCTTAATGATGATCAATGGAAACAGGATGCACCTGAGCTCAATTTCGAATGTCATAGCAAAGGGTCAGAATACTTGATATTACAGTTTTTTATTTTTAATAAATTGGCAAACATTTCTAAAAACCTGTTTTCACTTTGTCATTATGGGGTATTGTGTGTGGATTGATGAGGAAAAAAATTAATTGAATCCAAGGCTGTAACTTATTCTAAGAAAATGTGGAAAAAGTGAAGGGGTCTGAATACTTCGAATGCACTGTAGAAAGACCTAATTTGTCACATAACTTCATACTCTTGAGAACATAAAAGAGTCCATATGAACTGCTACTTATCATTCTGTGTGTCCTCAAACCAATGTCAAAGCAGTTCTCATAATACCCTTCAGATGGAAAACTCAGTGAAAAGACACAGCAGTTCTAATCTTACGGGAACATTGAAAATAATCGACCACTCTGGAACAGCATTTTCAGTGAGCCATATTCAATAGTGACATTCACCAACAAAGACAGAGCTGTGCTTAGAAAGGGTAACCTTGAGATGAGGACAGTCGCCCAATGAAAAGTTTTAAGAAGATTCTCACCCTTATCTGTGGCTTTTATGTGCATCATTGAACAAAGTTGGCAAAGAGATCAGATGGTGAACTTCAATCACAGTAATTGAAGTAATTACTGTAGATGAAGAATTCTTTGATTGTAAGAAAAACTAATTACATCATTCAAAGAGGCAAGGGATATTTCTTTTGTAATGACAATACTGTTGCATTTTACTAAATGACTAGAAAGGAATTACTGAAGACCATACTATAAACATTTTCTTTATATCAAACATGATAGCACAGTTGATTTATTTAATTTCTTTATCCCTTATTTTTGGCTCATTCATCCCCTCTCCTCTCACACTTGCCACTTATTTGCATTAACCCAGGCCGTTACTGCAGATGAGAATACCTACGCTCTCAGTAACCGCAGTCAAATGCAGTGCGATGCAATAGGATTTCAAAGAACATATTGGGAATGTTCAGACTCCCATCTTCCTCCAGTTGCTGTGGGAACCCAGGAAAAACAGTTGGTGGATTAGGGACTGGAGATTCCGGTAAGAACCTTGTCATCACTGACTGAAACTCGGCATACCGCCCAGTCCACTGGACTCCAAAAATTCAAGGAGGATTCAAGATCCCCCTACCATATTTCCCTCTGATTCAGGTAGTCACAGATAGCTATTTTGGCATGAGACTAGGTTAATATATAAATGAAATCACCTTAATTAAATATAGCCCATAGCTCAAAGTTATTTTCCTCCTGCGGGAGACAGGATTTGCACACAAATCATCAATTTCCCTGCATGGTTATTATATCTTTGAGCATTTTCATTTCCTAACTTGACATCACAACAAATAACACACGCATTAAATAGAAAACGTGGTTTCGTTTTTTCTCTGAGCTGTCTTCTCAATCCTATTTACCCTTTTAGAACTAATGAAACATAAATGGATATGTCATTACCGAAGGCAAAAGGCAGAGCTCTCGCAGCTTATGATGTATGTATGTATTTGCAGTCACTCCTTCATCTCTGGCACAGTCAGACTGCAGTGCGATTCAGTCATTGCTGGGCTCTGTTATCAGCCATTCCCTGGCATGGCATTCCTTGGCTGAGGAATAAGCCCTCGTGGCCAGGGATAAGTCCCGCTGCTACCAGACACCTCTGTCAGTGTAGAGCATGACTGGGCCCACAGATAGCTAGGGCTCACTCTCTCCAGGGGGCTGTGTGTGTGTGTGTGTGCGTGTGCGTGTGTGTGCGTGTGCGCGCGCATGCGTGTGTGTGTGTGCGTGTGTGCGTGTGTGCGTGTGATGTGGCTAAAAAAAGGGAAAAAGTCCCAAGTGAGTGAGACCATAGAATCTGGCGGGGAGGACGCACCAGGAAAAGTGCCAGCGCCGTTTATTTGGCACTAGTGTACACTCTGCTGGTGTACCACCCCCTCTCAGCACGGAGGACCGAAAGACAAATTAATTATGTCTCTCGGATTAATTGGGTAATGTTAAAGGAAATGTGCGACTGTACAACTTGGATTTAATAAGTTCCACAGTTGATTGGACTTACGAGGAATTCACAAAGTCTTAATAGTTGCTAGGGCCTAGATTAACCCAAATTGCCTCTTTTAAAGGACTGTAATTTTAAACGGCAGAGAGAGACAAACGGCGGAGAGAGACATGGTCTTATTTGCCTTAGACATTTACAAGAGAGTTTTTTTGGACATTGCAAATTCCTTATACAGTTACATTTTATTTGTAACTCTTTGTTAGAAAGCGTGGTTCTATTGTCAATGAAACATGTCCAGACGGCTACCACTACAAACAGACATGGTTGGAGATACTGGCTCTTCATGTAGCATCTGGTTCCCATCAAAGCTGAATGACAAATGATAAAATAAAGAGCACAGTGATGCAAGTCCACTCGTGAACAGCATTCCAACACAGTTAAACATTCCTCTCTTTTTTTTCTGTCCTTTTTTGTCTTTTTATTTGAAATTGTAGAGCTACTACTGACTGGAACCACATGGCATGTCCTCAAACAGCCTTGTTTTGGTCTTGAAAACATGTGCTAGGGGGACACTTCAGTTCCAGGTGGGTGAGGGATACGCAGCCACATTTAGAGTGTCCAGGGTTTTCAGCAGCTAAAGCAGCTGGCAGTGGGTCTGTTCACTCTGCCCTGAAAACATCTTTTCATCATTCCCCTTCTCTGCTTTATAGAGTATCGCTGTGTGAGAGGTGTTTGCCAGCCACTCCCTGAAACTGACTTTGTGCCTGAGGTACTGTAGGGCTACTGTATTTACAGCAGTCCAACAACTTTTTACGAAGCCTGATGCTTCCAAAAGAAACTTCAGTCGAAATACAACACAATACAATAACAATGTACTGTATATACAGTGTAATATAATCCAAAACATATAATTGATCATCCCGTTATGTTCCTATAATTCAACTTGAGTCTCCAATGTTTGCTTTACACATTACACCTAAATCCGGTTGTCAGTCCTCTTTTCAGTTACTATGCAAATGAGAAAAGCCATGCGTGTGTGTATGACAACTGGAGTTGACTAGGTCACCTGGTAGTTGATGGTCAGTGGCTATCTTATTTCAAGATTGTGCAGTACCCTCATTGAGGAGGAAGTCCTGTTTCTCATACACACAGCAGCGTTTCCTCCCCTCTGGTATGCATGCATGTGCAGAATAAGAAGTGAAGGGAGTGACTGCTGTTAATAACTCTGGTTGTCGAGCCACAAGTTGGTAGCACGTATGTGGTCATAGACATTACTCCAAAGCACCTCATAGCCTCAAATGTCAAATCAAGGAAATGGGAAACAGGTGGGAGGGGATGGCTCGTTACTGGTGAGCTCTAAATCACAGGTACCTGAGGGAAAAAATAATCTTCCCCTACCATAAGGTTCCCTGAGGAGGAAAATCAGTTGGTTGGTTTCAAGATTGACGATAGCCCTTCACCCAAGAGTCTTGAGATCCAATGACTTGTAATATTTACATATCACCTCCCACCAGAGGAATGGTAATTCAATCTTCTCGCTAATTGACCCATAACAATTGAGAGGTGGTAAAAGCACAGGGTAAAGCTGTCATTCCCATACTCACCTCTTTCTGCATTTTGTATCTTTTTTTTTAATTATTGTGAGTCGAATACAACATTACTCAAATGTATTGTGAACGCTTTCCTCTGAACACAACCCGTGATTAGTATGGTTTTCATTTCATTTTCATGATTTGCAAAATGATGTATTGGTACAGTTTCTACTCTTGTACAATGTCATACTGAGAACTCTCAGCTTGAAGCACTTATCCACAAGGATTATGCTGTGAGTTTTTACAACCAAACAAAGCAGATACAACATTATAATTCAAAGCCCGTGGCTATTTGGACATCCTACAAACAAATGCTCAACAGAGTAAGACTATAGAGATGCTTTTGTTTAAAACTTGCATTATACTTTGTTAACATTGGATTTGATTGGACTCAGATGTTGTAAAAGTCCATGAGATCTACATGAGATCTGTATGAGCTGTGTTGTAGCATTTCCACGTTGCTGTGCTTAATTGAGTTTGTCTGGCGGAATGTAGCTAATGGAATGGAGTTTCACAATTCCAAACCTCATCCACCTGGCACTCCAGGCAGGCCCAAGCAAATGCTCAAAGTGTTTGAAAAAAATCAAATACTTTTTCGACCCAGGTCCACTTCTTTATCAAGTGAAACATCTAAGTATTATTAATAAGGTGGGTACTTTACAAAATGGCTATGCATGTTTTTGAAAGTAAAACCCTGAGAAGAACCCACCAGCAAGGTCTGTAAAGCTATTATGCAATGGTTTTATTTCTTGGATGTTTTCCCTCAGTAAATTCAAAGCGAAATTATCAATATACAAATGTCAGCGTGACTCGAGGTCCTTTGCTTTTACAGGTCAAAATGTTCAACTGCTAGCACTGAAGTGTTTGAGAACACTTTTGGCCACATCTGTCAATGTTTTCTATCTACTGACTCTTGGCTCCAACTAAAAGCCCCCAGAGACAAGCAAAGAAAGAGTGAGGACATTGATCTGATTTTGTAACATTATACAGTTCGCCATAGGTCAATAGAATCCCATTCGTTTTTCTCCTCTGTCAATATCCCTCCATCTCAAGGGATTCTGAAGTGATAGGGTTATTTTCATATGGTACTGTCAGTAGCCAATGGGGGATCTTCAGCCAACCAGCAGCAAAGGCATCTGCCCGCTAACTCAGAGACATCAATTGTCTCTCAGAAAATGGGATTGGACTATGTGGTTTTATATGGGCTCTTCCCTCGCACTACGCTGAATCATAACACAAACTCATCCTGGCCTTTATGGGCCCACTGTGCACCCTTGTCTGTCTACGGAAAACCGCTGTCCCAATTTCATTGCTTAAAATAGAAAGATTTTATTTGAGAAGTCAGTTTGAATGTTACTTTTCACTGTTGCGTTTTAGTCATAGTTCTCGAAAAGAAAAATACTGAAATTGCTGATTTCACTGCAAGGTCATGCTGAGTGTTGTAAAGACTGCTGCTAGCGCCGCTAGTGGGTTATGTTGCTGATTCGAGGTCCCACTCCCAATTCAATAACATTGTTATCTGTCACCAAAGGAGTGATTATGTAGCTTCAACCATAGAGAAAAGAACAGTATATGGTGTGATATATATGTATGACCTCACCTCTACGGTAAATATTCTCATTGCAATTTCCATATGAATTCCCTTTTGCAGATGGTCATATGCTGCTGCCTTTGCAATCTATCCATAGCCAGTAATGGATTGTTCTATGTTTGCTCTGACCATCTATTTGATTTCACTTGTATTTGCTTACACTAATGGACACCTATACCAGACGAGGTCCAATAAAATAAGTATTCTTGGACGGTTCACAATATTTCACTTTTCATCTAACAACTAAACAAAACATGTAATACATCATGAAATAATGAATAAAAGGTTTATATTCCCTTCTATTGTGCCCGTAAGTCAAGTCCCATTTCCTCCAACAGTTCTCACAGTTTGACTATTTTACATGTTACCTTGGCAACTGCCTCTTTTATCATTAGGCTACTGTTCAGAATGTCTTTAATAATAGTTTCATTCGATCCCAGACGTTTCGTATGTAAATGTAGCTCCTCCCTTCATTCATAGAGCTAGGGTCCCAGAAAGAGGGATTTAGTTTCCAACTCACAAACATACCCCCATATTAACATACTAAGCTGCGTGGAAGAGGTATTTGAGATGTTGTAAATAACATTTAGAGTAGACATAAGTAGACACATTGACAAAAGTTGTCTATTTTTATTGCAGTGTTATTACATACGTTGTATCATGCAAATAGCTTTATATGTTGCATTAAAATCTAATTAATACTAGTATACAGTTACTAATGAAGTTATAAGTGAAGGTACCGTGTGTAGACCATCATCATTTCCCTTCCCCAGTGAACATTTGTAGTGTTGTGTTGACAGGAGTCTATAAAGTTTATAGTTATATTTTATCAGGCATCAGACATCAACATTTGTTTTTTAATGTTACTCTTAGAATGTGTTGTTGATGTATTTGTTTGTAGCTGTAAAAGAAACTGGACATACTATATCATCAGTATGCTCAGGATGCACCTTGCAGTGAGTGCAATCAAACTGTTATTGGCTATAGAGATTAGTTCCTTTCTCTGCTGCTTAGAAGTGAAATGTTCTATTCATAGTTTGATTGCTGTAATATCTTACACTTCTCCTGATTGTAAATACAGTGCTGCTTGAAAGTTTGCAAACCCTACAGGGATGGTCATTATTTTTGTATAAAATATTGAAATTAACTTATAAAATCTTATCTAAACCCCAATGTGTAATAAAAACATTCCAAATAAAGGACACAAACAAAGAAATATATATTTTTTTTCAACAAAAACTCAGATTTCATGTGTGCAAAAATATGTGAACCTCTTCAGTCAATAGCTTGTGGCACCTCCATTAGCAGTGGTAACTTGGAGTAAACGTCTCATATAGCCACTAATCAGTCTCTGACATCCGTTTTGAGGGATTTTTGCCCACTCCTCCTTACAGAATTCAGCCAATTAAGTGAGGTTTGAGGGGTGTCTGGCATGAACTGCCCGCTTCAGGTCCTGCCATAGCATCTCGATTGGATTTAGGTCAGAACTTTGACTTGGCCAATCCAAAACACAAACCTTCTTTCTCCTGAGCCATTCTTTGGTAGATTTGCTTGAATGCTTTGGGTCGTTGTCTTGTTGGAAGACCCATTTTCAGCCCAGCTTTAGCTCCTTGACTGATGGCTTGACATTCTGTTCAAGAATCTCCTGGTATACCTCAGAATTCCTGGTTCCCTTAATGATGTGGAGTCGTCCAGGTCCTGAGAGCAGAGGCTTCTTCCGAGTAACCCTCCCATGAATACCATTTTGATTCAGTGTTCTTATTGTTGAAGCATGCACAGTTAGCTGAGATGCAGCAAGGGAGGTCTGCAAATCTCTAGATGTTATGTTTGGGTTGGCTTTTACCTGATTTTTATCTTTCTTGTGGCTCTTGGGGATATTTTGGAAGGGCGTCCACTTCTAGGCCAAGTTGCTGTCATGTTAAATCCTCTTCATTTGTAAATGATTTGCCTCACAGTGGACTGATGGAGCTCAAATCTTGTTGAGGTGATTTTATAGCCTTCCCCAGACAATTATTTACCCACCTCCTACTTCCCTACTTGATTTAACCAATGCAACTTGGGGTTCACTTATTTATGCACCTGCACTAATTTATTTATAATTTAGTTTTTCTACTACACACATAATTTCTTCTAAACCAACATATGAATTGGTAAATATAAACCTGTTATGTCAGACAAAAAAGACTAGTTCTGATTAAATAAAGATTTCATGGTAAAAACTAAAAAAATCTATAATTGCACAAGGGGTTCACATACTTTCAAGCAGCACTGTATATCGAGTGACATGTGAGTGTTCTTCTAAAGACTCAAGTCAACAACTGATACAGTATTTATCTTGCAGTGTTGTCCTGATATTGATCACAACCTTGGATTTTCACACTTTAATTGCACCTCCCTTTAGGTTATTCTCCCACTCTTCTTTGTGTCAATCATTCAGCTCCATTTTAAAATGTATTGGCCTTGTACCAGGGTAACATATCTTGGCGCAGTGTAGTTGCAGAGTAGTTACAGAGTACAGTACCAGTCAAAGGCTGGGACACACCTTGCCAAGAGTGTGCAAAGCTGTCGTCAAAGCAAAAGGTGGCTACTTTGAAGAATCTAAAATATAAAACATATTCTGGTTTGTTTAACACTTTTTTGTTTACTACATAATTCCATACGTGTTCCTTCATAGTTTTGATGTCTTCAATATTAATCTACAATGTAGAAAATAATAAAAAATCTAAATCAAATACACTTGATGATGGTCTACAAAAGGGATCTTCACTTATAACTTCACCCGTAACTGTATACTAGTATTAATCCGATTTTAATGCAACATATAAAGCTATGCAATACAGTACATGTACTGTATGTTATCAGGATAAGACGGTACAAGATCTATTCATTGAAAGGCTTACATATATTTGCTATGTGTCATGAAATTAAGTATAACTTTGTCTGTCTACAATACATGCTAGTGTCACAGACCGAATGACAAATAGTGGATCTCCATGCAACCCTGTTGGTTTGTGATAGCAGTAGTCTGTGGTTCTGAAGGGTGTTGTATAAGCTACTGTCTGACGCGGTCTGTGAAAGGGTGAGGGGGAGTGAGAGGGGGGCTAGATGTCTGTCCACTTCCTCTATTTCCCTCTTAATTTCACACACTGTTGAGTCGGCCCGGTGACTGACTGCTTATGGTGAAGCTGGCTCCTCACCAACCCTGCAGACGGTGAGTTTATAAGTCCCCCACACTGCTTAATTTTACCCTGTAAGACTTATTTATTAACCTGATGCGTGACCCATTCTCAGTCATCCGTGTGTGAGTGAGTTCATAGTTCAAGCTTACTTGTCATCACTTCACACATAAGGACACAATGCAACAAAATGCTTAAGGCAGAGCAGCTCTACAACATCAGTCAACGACACAATACAGTGTAATAAGTAAAAAGTAAAGTAAATATAAACACTAAAAGTAGTAACAGTAGTAAGTAGATACAGTTAAATAAATTATTCAGAATATACAGAATTTGTAGCAGCAGTGGGTATAAAGTGTGTGTGTGTGTGTGTGTGTGTGTGTGTGTGTGTGTGTGTATCCTTCCTTGTGTGTGGGCATTTGTCACTGTGTGTGTCACTGAAAAGTCTACAAAAGAGCATTCTTTCTTTTCAGAATTACTCTGGAAATGGTGTGTGTGTGTGTGCGTGTGTGAGAGAGAGAGAGAGAGAGAGGGGGGGAGAAAGAGAGAGAGAGGGGGGGGAGAGAGAGAGAGAGGGGGGGGGGAGGGCAGGCAGAGAGAGAGAGGGGGGGGGGGGGGGAGGCAGAGGGAGAAAGGGAAAGAGCATAAGAGACAGTGATCCTACGTTGACTCTAAAAGGCTTTTAGCACCTCAGCATCCCATGTGTGCTTAGCCTTCAAATCAATACTCCTTTACTGTTTCCTTCTATATCTAGTTTCCCAAACTTTTCAGAATTCAGACAGAACACAGTCTGCTTTCATCGTTTAATGATCACCATTTACTTCCCTCACAAAATATAGAGAGTTTCTTCTCTTTCAAACTGTTGGGACAATCTATCCAAAATCAGAGCAATACACATGTTTCTTCAACATCACCAGAGAAACATAATGCATTATAGAAGCACTTACACCGTTGTAGATAGACGTACTTGTGTTAATCAGAATGTCTGTACATGATGGAACAACGCAGTGTAATGAAACACAGTGTATTCCTCTAGGTCGCAGGAATAAATAAGCTAAATCACCAGCCTGGTTATCAGGGTTTTGTTCCTGTGCAAGACAGCCTCTTATCAGGATCGACAAAGCTGTAGCCATTTTGTTTGCAGGGTGTAAATAACATTAGGTTGGTCATGAAACAAGATATGGTGTTTTATAAAATATGAACAGCCTTGACAGGTTCTGACAGCTGGCTGATATTCCATAAAAATGATTAGGTTAGAGAGAAAACATAGGAAATGAGAAACAGATATACTGTATATTGTTGTACTCTGAGATATGAGGGCGGAATAGTGTTGTGAATTTTCCCTACATGATATTGAGAAAATGTCAAGGTCATGGTGTGCTGAATATCAACATTAATGTGTTTCTCTTGTAGATGGATCCAAAGTTCATTTCTTCCATGCAGGGTCTTTGTTTATAATGTGACTTCATGTTGAGAACTACAGGCATGAATGTGTGTGTGTGTGTGTGTGTGTGTGTGTGTGTGTGTGTGTGTGTGTGTGTGTGTGTGTTTTTGTGTGTGTGTGTTTGTGTGTGTGTGTGTGTGTGTGTGTGTATGTGTGTGTGTGTGTGTGTGTGTGTGTGTCTGCAAAACATGTATTTATGTTTGTGTTTATGTCCCCTCAGGCAGCGTGTCTCCTGTGTTTGTCTTCCTCCTCCACCAGTAATAAACCAACAGTGTTACCGCCACGGCGTCCTGCGAGGGGAGAGGCCTCTACAATCGGCTTCTTTAACAGAGGGAATGCCGCGTCTGCCCCCGTGATTTGTTATTCAGCGAACCGCGTCGCCAGAGAAATGGATTTACCCGCGTGCCCTCCACAGAGGAATGAAGGTCGGGTCCAACCTCAGAGATCCATTCGCTGCACGATGCGATTGTTAAAATGCCGCTGAGAGAAAAACAGGCGGAAAAAAAAAATGTTCCTACCCATTTCGAATTCCACCGATGCTGTGGTGATGGGGAGATGAGATGAAAGGGGGGGGGGGGGGGTGTTGCTGGATTAGAGGGGCAGAAGGAGAGCTTCGTTCTACTCCTGTGTATTCTCTTTTTGGGAGGAGGAGGTTACTGTTCCACAGTTACTTAAAGCAGTGCTTACGCTTAAGCTGTCTGGAGAAGTAGTACAAGAATGCAGCCCAGCCCATTGGACCGTTGATGAAAGGGGTCCAAGCTAACCTTTGACCTGCTTTCCCCTTCCACCTTTAGAATGAGTGAGGCCTCATGAGTGCAGTCCTAGTAAGGCACCGCATGTGTTGTTGGAGCCAAATGGAAGTATCAAAATGTTGTGCCCTTCAACATAAGATGAGTGCACCCGCATGTTTTTGTGATGCGTTCAGTTTGATGTAATAATTTCACAGTTCTGCTGTGAGAGGTTCCAAACTGAAAGGACAATGTTTTTCTTGAAAACCTCCGCTGGGTCGATGCACCCTCAAACCTCATCTGTCCCACACATGCCATGTTGTAGGCTACAACTTAATGTATTTCCACATGTCACAGAGAGCAATAAGATAGAGACATGAGGGTATTCATGTTGAGAGGGCATTTCATAAAACCATTCAAAGTCTAGAAAATGCATACATTTTTCAGGGCACGTTTTTTATCACTGTGCACCACCGAGTTGAAGCCTCAGGTGATAAGTAACCATTCCTGCAGCTAAGAAGTCAAATGTCTTTCCAGGGGTGGAAGTATAATATTTCAATCTTGTGGTATGAAAGGTTGACTTTAGAATGCAGAGTGTTGTCTTCCTGGGTTCTATACCAGGCGGTCACATGTTAAATATTTAGTGGATCAGTTCTTTGGATAAGAGTTAGAGTTTGCATTGAACCATGCTAAAGGAATTTATATTTTTGGCTTTCAGACACATCCAACTGTGATTAGTCATTTTTTTCCCTCAAACTCTAAACTTTACATTGTGGTTGAATTGCACCACAATGGACCTTAGAGCAAAGGAAAAAACAGCGAAACCTTTCCATTTTTAAATCACTAGGCCTCCAAGTCCCTTAGCTGTTTCAAAGGTGACAAACTGTCTGTGAGGGCAGCCAACTTCTTTTGCAGGAAAGTGTGCGTGTGTCTGCGTGTGTGTGTGTGTGTGTGTGTGTGTGTGTGTGTGTGTGTGTGTGTGTGTGTGTGTGTGTGTGCATGCCTGTGTGCGCACACACATGTGTACTGTGTTTAATGGTGCTCATTCCTGGCAGTCCTTCTTCTCCTCAGAGGAGGGGAAGCTTAATCTCAGGTCAGTCTAAACAGCCCAGTTCAAAGATGGTATCATCCTGGCTTACAGAGACTCTGAGCTTCCCATTTCAAACAGCAGATTCTCATGGTTTGTCCATATGACTTTGGAGGCTTGGGACCAGTGTTAAAAAGTTGGCCCAACAAATTCTGAAATGGTCTGTGTAATTCAGCTCTGTACGCTCTCAGGGGATGATTGAAAAGGGGAACTTTATTGTTTTCTAAACATGTTCAGACTGAGAAATTGAGGACATGTGCACTGTAGTATAGAGTTGCCTGTAGCTATCATAAGCCTGCAGAAAACACATAAGCCCCAAACTGACCAACTGAGGCATTTGTTTTCTTTTGACAACATCAACTTTACAATGTTACATTTATTGCAGCTGAGCAATACATATATATATTTTTATAAGGTAGCTCAAGGCCTTGGCGAAAGGATACGTTTTACCTTGGAACGGAAACATTGATTGGCTATGTTTATCTATAGTATCTATATACTGTGTGTCTGTTAATAAAGTGTTAAAGTGCCAGAATGTATCTTTTCTTGGCAGAGAGCAAGGATGTGTGATTAGTGGCGCCACCTAGTGGTTACTATGAGTAGTAAAAGAAAACAAAGACGCCATTGCAAAGGAGGATCAAAACATATCACACAACACTCTGCTGTAATGGAGAACACCTTAGGGAATGCATTAAAGAGAAGAGGCTGGGCAGTCCTCTCAGATCCATTTAGGAGAGACTGAAGGTGAAGCTGACACCTATGTGTATTCATGTCTTCAGTGTTTGGGAGGCTGCTTTGAAAATGTATTTAACAAAGTCACCAATTACTTTACAAGGAAAGAAGTTGAACTACACTGAAGAGAGAAATATTGTTTGTCAAACTGACGGTACTTTGAAAATATACTTCACTACATTGAAACTGCTTTGTCCAACACACGCCAGTCCGTTACTGACAGAGGAACCAGTTCGTACGACAGAAGACAGTGGAGCAAAGTGGGGAGACAGGAAGCAGTGAAAGAAGAAATGGTAGCAACATTTGAAGTTCAAGGGCTGGAATTATAGTTAAATTCCTATTTCATTTTTTGTTATTTTGAGATGTATTGAGTTGTGACAGTTGCTCACCACACTGCTACATGGCAAAAAAGTTATTAACTACTAAAAAAAGACTGTCTTACACAGTAGGGGATATCCAGGAGCTGCAGCCTGACTTATTACCTGGCAACAGGGGTCCTCTGCTATGTCTGTATCTGTGGAAATAATTTAATATACACTCATAACACAGGTGGTTGTGCTCTACAAATGATCCAGGGCACATGAGCAAGCATGGCTTATTTGAGTCTATCCACCGAGTTTAATTTATTATTATTCGGTGACTGATGTGTCATGTTACAGATGTCCCTTGTAATACACCACATATCCTGCTAATTGCCTCCCTCTATCTGACATGCGAGTTCATTTCAATCAAGTCATTATAACCACATTCCCATCCATTCATTTTCATTCCCTATATCTTTAGGCCTTAGGACAGCTGTAAGCCTACCTCACTAACAGGCCACAAACGCATGGCTTTTGTTAATTGAATGGCTGTCCAGCTCTCAGACACTGAGGGCAATGGGGAATACCCCATTCCTCCTGAAGTTAATGTAGATGGATTAGGTCCAGAGTGATGTAGAGGTACATTTACTTGACGCTGCGCCGCCCGCTGTACCCTGGAGAGACAGATGCACGACTACTCCACACATCCTATTTCACATGTGACCTGATGGGAGAGGCGAGGCGAGGCCAAGCCAGGCAGGTAAAGATAAGAGCAGGGTAGGGTAGATAATGGTGCGCAGGCTACAGTCATTAACCTAAGGGTCAGCATCCACATCAATTACAGCTGAGCTGATACCTGCCTGCTCATATGAAATCAATGGAGCATCAGCTGAGCAGTCTGCTTAACTCACAGTTACTATACCAGAGATGAGTGGGATAATAATTGCTGAGTGTGTGTGTGTGTGTGTGTGTGTGTGTGTGTGTGTGTGTGTGTGTGTGTGTAGGCGGTGTTCATGCATGAATATGTATGAGAAAGTTATTTGTTCTACTTTTTCCCACTTACTGCACTCGAGTGGAGGAAAATATGTCAACTCAAGAGCTGTGCTCAAATACGGCAAGCAAAAGTGGAATACATATTTCAAACCATCACACACCTCACTCATCTCATAAAACGCTTCAGAGAGCTACTCAGCATTATGAATGTATTAAAATGCAACCGTATTGACTTATCAGTAGATCATATGAATACAGTTTATAAACTGGGGCACCACTGTCACTGTCTCCTCTTGAGGGTAGGCCTGTTGTCTCTCATTTCTGAGACACTCCACTGAGAGCTCCATTCCATATATAGAGCCCATGGCTGGAACAACCATAGAATTAGAATGAGTAGTTAAGTTGGTTGCTAATGATGCTTTATTAAAATGTTAATTGTACACCAAAGATGGCTGTCGGGCACAACCACCATGGGTTCATAAGCATGTCCGTTTTACTCATTCTAATTACATGGAAGCAACCTTTTATTTTCTTCTCAAGATGACACAGAATAGCAACCTTTACATTATGAATGTGTACTATTGTCACTGTTCAAGCCTGGTGTTTTAAAGAGCAAAGGAAAGCACCAACGCTCTGTCATCATAGCAACAAAACCCTTCACATTTCTCAAGAGACGCATTTGACATTTCCCAGTTTAGACATCTAATTTCTTTGCCATCCGCCACTTTGCTGCTGAGAGCAACAGCCTACAAAACCCTTTAGCCTGTAGCTGCGTATACCTGAGTTGCGGGTACCAGGTACCAGGTGTGAAGATACACATGAATAAAAACATTAGGAGAGCCCCCCTTACATTAGCATTACAGAGAGTCGTGATCTAATGTTAGCGCGCAGCAGCTAAGTGAGATGCTGGGCATTATCATTTGAATGAGTGCTGCTAACAGTTAGCCCACTGTAGACCATGCTACACCCTGCTAGCTATCGGCATCATTCTGGAACACTGTAGCTCATTAGCTTTGGCTCTTCTCAGGCACATCTTCGGGGGAGTCCACACCACAGCAGGAGGAATGACTGGGATGAATAAGGGGGGATAATCAGAGAGTCTTTTCCGGCTGTGATATGACCTGGATACAGGCTCCAAGCTGACGTGCTGGTTATTCCACCACAAAACCTCCACCACCCCCATGAATGGGTGTAGTGAGAGTGTGTGGCATATGAATGTAACAATGCATGTTGTGGGTTAAATAGCATGTTGGTCCCCGCATGTTAGGAATCTTTGCGTGGTTTAGAGGTTTAGATTGAGGTGTGTGTTCCCCTTTTCAATGTTAGTAATGACACAGCATGCATAGCAAGTGGATGAGACTTCAATATGTACACTCAAGTGTGGTTGTGGGTTTAGTAGCTGCATGTGTTCTTAGTCTGCTGCATAAGCTCACAAAATGTTGATGGAGAAAGTAGAATTTTCTCTGAGGTGTTCACATCCACCTCAGGAAGCTGATACGTCTCTCCTATGAAAATAAAATAGCCCTGATGTCTTTTAATAGCCCTTTCGTGGTTTAAGTATAGTTCCACTCAATTGTTGTGTGAAAAACTACACACTCAAATACTAACTCTAACCCTAACCCAAAATAGTAATAGCTCTGAAGACAAGAGATACAAGAGGCTTCTCTAATATCAAGAGGAACACAGCATTTTGGCTGAATCCAAACACCAATCTACCCTGCTGCTGGATATGGCACTCACTGGTGTATTCACTGATGTATTCATCAAGACCAGAAGACAGGGGGTAAGCAAACTTTTAACTCAGAACCCTAATACAAAATGTGTTTTGGTTATTTTGTCAAAACACAAAACAAGGTCACTGAGTGCTTTATTTCATTCATGCATTAGTATTACAGCCATCTAAGCCATTTCAGGAAATAGTACTGCAGCTAAGGGTTCTGTTTACGTTTTATAGTCTTAAGTATTAAGTACTTCTCTTTCATACCCCACAGTCACAGAACAAAAACACTCAGACAAAAAAACATGTAATGGAAGGTAATTTTTTGATTATCATGAACTGAAAAATATATGTCAGCAGGTGTTTTTAAAGCAATGTACAACCACACCTAGTCATCAAATATAATTATCCACCATTGGTCATGGCTGTATTTCGGAGAGCCCTGAAGAATCTGAGAACTATAGGTCTTATGTGTGCAACAATTTGTGAACTACTGTATGTTTACTTCCTATTGATCCTTGGAGTGTTACTTTGTTGCAAAATGTATAATAATAATAATAATAATAATAATAATAATAATAATAATAATAATGTCTGAAATTGAAGTCATATCGTGAATTAAGTAATAGTGTAGCTGATGATATCTTCAGCATTGGTTCTGCATTTGGGCAGGAAATAATGCATAATAATAATAATAATAATAATGCATGTACATGTCATCTAGTCAGATTCTATGTCTGTGAGAGATGCTGGGTTAGCCTTGGCCATCCATCCATCCATCCGTCCGTCCGTCCGTCCGTCTGTCCGTCCATCCATCATCCCCTGACCTTGACCATGGTGCCCTGGGTCTGGGTCTGGGTGCCCAGGGCTGGGGCTGGGGTTGAGTAATGCTGCTTGCTGCAGCCACCTCCCCCCTAGCCTGGCCCTGCCTCAGGGCCCTGTGTTCTGATATCCATCCAGACCAGCAGCATCCGACCCCAGTGTCTGTCTACAGATCCCTATCTCTGCCCAGCGTTAATTATTCACACTGCTGAATCACACACTCTTATCAGAGAAGATAACTCACTGCCCAGACTCCCTCCCTACCCCCAATACACACACACACACACACACACACACACTCTAATTGTGCACATATACAAAGATCATGGGAAGGACGACTCCTGGGCAGCTTATGAGTAACATACCAAACTACCTGTGATTAAGTTAACCAACCTAACCCAAAACCATAACTTCCTGTGAGACTTTCTCACTAATGTAAAACTGTAGATCTTAGGTCAACCCAGTACCTTTAGGCACAAGTTCAGAAGACACGTTAGAGTAGAGTGTTAGAGTTTCTCAATACTTTATTTGCAGTACAGCATCTAGACGGCTCAGTTGAACCCCCTCCATCAATGCTATGGCACATCTAAATTATAGAGGGTTTTGACTGAGTCTGAAGAGTTTGTATGCTTCCGCTGTAACTGGGTAGATAAAAAAAAAAACTCTTCCTATCTAGACTTAAATCTTAAAGTGGATGTGTGTTTTTTTATCATTTTTATCATATACATCATCCTGTTCAGGGTTGAGCATCAACTCAAACTACCTTTGAGACTTGTATGATTGACTCTATTGGATGAAATGACTAGAATAAGGGTTCCAGTTTGCTTTTGGGTATGCAAACTTCACTAGGCCCAAATATTCATCCGAATGGGCTATTCTATTCAGAATTCCTTCTATTGCTTCTGTTGCTTCTGTTCTATTCTTGACATCAAACTCAATGCACACAGCAGCCAGAGCCCCGACACCAGACCACATCAGACCTGACCAAAATTCTTGCTGGAGGGCTGAGGGCATGGGATGAGGTGCCAGATTGACAGGGTGATGAGGGTGGCGTGTGGAGGGGGTGTGTGTGTGTGTGTGTGGGGGGGGGGGTGCTCACAGCTCACAGATAAGCATCAGTGAGAATATGAGAGGCCAGATGGTAATCTCTTTCAGAGGAAGTGAGGCTATACCATAGCAGAGGAAACCACAGGAGAGAGGTTGACCTTGTACTGCAGCGCATGCCTTGCCTCTTACTGCAGCTGCACAGCTTTTGGGTTAGACAGGAAGGCACGGTGTCCTAATACCTTTCTCATCAAAAACAAATCCAACAAACATTTAAATAGCACTGACAGATCACTGATTATTACTGCTGGATGGTAATGGTCTGGTGTTCTGTGCCCCACTTGTGAGGTAAGCTTTTCTGTAACACTTGTTTTGGAGGTCTGAGGGCACGGCTTTGTGGTATATGTGGTATCTCTTATTTATGACAATTTATCTCTAAGATTGAATATACATTTCTCTTCATACATCGGTGTGAGTGGTTTTTTTTCTGAAATACCAGTCAGCGCAGATGGAGAGTAAATATAGTGAAAACAGTAAATGTCACCCCTTTGCTCTTGGTGAGCAGGTATTGAAATGTCATGATGCTCCGGCTTAAATTAAGCCTAAGACCAATACCTGTAGAGGGAAGACATTTGCAGCCCATCTATTTTGAACCTCAATAACTGAGAGTGGTACATTATAATTTCAGAAATATGAGTGGATATGAGTGATCAACACTGTCTGTTTCATATGAGAAATGAGTGTCTGTGATTATTGATCTAGTGCCGTCATGGTAGCATGGCAGTAACTGTTGATGAGCAGTTTTAAACCATAACATTCAGCTGTGACCCACAGCATCGTGTGGCACCCGAAAAAGGCTGCAACATGTACTTGTTAAATCCATCAACTCAAATAGAAAATCATATACAGTCGCTATATTTTGTTCAGAACTCTGAGTGCTCTCAGTATTGAGGCCAAACCAGTCTACCTCGACCACATCATCTCACGGATGTCCCTTAGCCCATGTGTCTGCAGTCTGACATTTCTCAGTGTAGGCCTATGAAGGAAATGATCACCACGACAGGAAGTATTATGTGGCTGTTGCAGTGGGCTGCTAAATTTAGCTTTCAGGTAGACTTCTTTGCAAAGAATGACGTATTTGTAATGTTTCAGAAATCATGAAAAGGCTGTAAGAAACCCTATCGGTATGTACAGTTGATTCCCTGTTAATTGTTTTACAGTTAGTTTCAGATAAAACTTAATAAATACACACCAGTTTTACTCATATTGTGGTTGTTCTACTATTGTAAACATGTTCAGAGGTAGAGGAAGTTTGTTATTGACTAATAGATGACGTTGACTCTCTTATTTTCTGTTTTCCAGCATTGTCTAATTTGGTGAACATGCAAAAGCAGCATTGTAGCCTAGCCAAACATAATTGATGGGCTGTAGTGGAAAATAAATGTGGATACAAAGAGAGTAGAGAGGGTTTGAAACTCACAGAAAAATAAAATGTGCAACCCGGGGCTTTTAGTCCTGGCTGTTACATCTGAGAACAACTTTGCTGAGCACTGAAAGTGTTTGTTTTTTAATATATGGGTTTTTTTCCCCTCGTATCCATTGTCCTTGTTGATGCTCTACCATCTCAATCACCTGTACAAGCAGAGGGCTCTGTTTCATTCCTTCACGGTTGTTTGCTTCTGGCTGACGTTTAGCAAAAGTGACTTGTAAATGTATGACAATGGCAATGTTCACTTTATCCTCTGTTTGCCTTATGGATACATGGCACTGTTGAGGTCTATGGTATTTTCCCAGTAAATGAAAGCTTCAGTGGATTATTTGAGGAACAGATATTAAACTGCCCATCAGTGATGAAATCCAAATAAACCATATAGACACAAATCGTTATTGATACTTAAGCTGCCTTTTTTAAAAACCTGAATGATTTCACCCTTGATCATAAAAGTTCCAAATAATGTTCTTTTGACCAAAAGTCGACAACACCAATTTAGATGGCTACAACCCCAACAAAGCACAGCTTTTAATTGTTTGTTTTCCCCCTTGAGGGCAGCAATAAAAGGTCAAAAGCAAGGCAGTAATGTAGCTGTCCTCTGTTCGCCACTCAATTAACTCCATGTCAGCCTTGATTAGGGTTCATTCTGGCGGGAACCATGCAGGAAGTGGGACTTATTGAGTTATAGCTTGTTGATACCAAACGTGACTGGAAATCTCTAAGCAATGTCATCCCTGACTTTCATATTAACTTGCCAGCAAAGAACTGCCATTTACTATGTGCATCCTGTTCAAAATAGCCTTTGCCTCTGCCTTTACACCTAGTATGTTGTGGGGAGTTTATGATGTCATACAGTATTCACTGTTTAGTCATTGATTTGTGTTTTAGAAACTGTTCCACCACAGCTTGTGCCGCCCATCCCTCAGAAGGAGGCCAACTTCACGACACAGGTGCATGCTAATTTCTAAACTTGTCATTCTGTTATTCACACTTTGTAGGCAGTTTGGCTTTGTGTGTTTGTGTAAAGTTTAAAGACATGGAATACAAGTCATAAGAAACAGCATGGGGCCTATGAAAAAATCCTTTTTAGAAACACAAAACCTCCCAGTTCTGCATGTGTTCAGTAGATAAAAGAATCCAAGAGCGCCCTGTTTTGGAATCCGCAGCCTTGCGTTCAATGCCAAGCTAATGATGTTTTTTCGTTTTTGTTTTGCCATCTCATTAGCTCAAGAGAGAGGGAACAGCTATGAGTCGACAGTGATAATGGTGAGTAATGGTTCCTGTGTCCACACTCTTACCTGTTGGTTCCACATCATCGTTCCCGAGGGGGAATGTTTAAGAGCTCGCAACGCTTTCTGTAATTACCTCTTCACTGTTCCGTCCTCTTCGAGGCACACATAAGGCATACTGATACGCAGACGTTCAAGGACAAATGGATTCACTGTAGACTGCAGTCCAACTTACCATTCAATTTGAATGTGTTATTATCTTCTTGCTGTCTTTGTCTCACTGGTATTGTGTTCTACAAATATCAGTGAATGGCTGAGGGCTGATACAGCTCCTGTACGGCTGGCAGTGACGCGGATGAAGGTCAGGTGTGTCTGATCATGCCGACCGAAACATCACATTTCTAACAAGAACCGCTCAATAACATTCCGACTTTTTCTACGGAGAGAGTGTTGCATCTCACCTTTCAATGCAGTGATTGTGTAATATAAGGTGCTATCTCTACTCTTGTTGTTTGAGCACAAACTCTCTCAAACTCCACTCCAGCAACTCTTTGTGTGACATATCACTGCTTCGTTGGTCAATGCCGCAATAGCGCCAGCGCTAGTATTCCTCATGGCTTCTGCTAGCGGACTTTGCCCCCCGGCCCTCCACCAACCCTGCAGCCATTGCCAGAGTGAAGTGGGCGTGAGGTGATAATGTGGTGGCAGAGTACGCACAGAGAGGGCGGTGAGCCGTGCTCAGACACAACTCGTAGTCTCATTCTGGGTATCGTCAGCTAACTCATGTCAAAACATGACCTAGCTAACACCAGCTCTCACACATCAGAACAGACAGAGGCAGATTAACAGTGAAGTGTCTGACAGAGCATAAGGACACAGATTAATAGCTTTGCTTGAGCAGGGCTGGTAGGAGACAATACTGGAGTTTTAATATTGGGTCCATAGACTGTAAAAATAAGGTTGGGTCTGGTGCTTTACATTAATCTTTCTGTATCTTAAGAAAAATCTAAACTCTCACCACGAGTTGTAGGCAGTTTGTGTCTATTCTCACACATGTAAGAGGCTCTTGCTTGTTGTTAACCACAGGAACCTTGCAAGAGAGGCAACAAGAAGAAACAGAGATATGGTCGCTATAGCAACGTGGAGGAGCCCGAGTACCATGTTGCAGAAGACCAGGAGGAAGTGAACATTCACCCTGCCAGACCCACACAATCTGATAGACAATATGCAGGTAGGATTTCTAGTCACTCTTAATAGAAATGCACCGAATTTGAGAAACAGAGATAAAAAGTAGAAAATAGGGATTTATCTCATAGAAATAGACTTACTCTATACTCCTTCTAACTTAAGTTAAAAGTAAGGTTAGTCAATAGTCATGACACCCACACACGACTCCCAGTAATCTCTTTTGCCTGTCATCTGCTACAGTAACTTGAGCATTAGTTCATTATTTTACAGTTCATTATTTCTTCTTCCTCCTGATCTTACTTTAAGAGCTAAATCTACTGTGTATTCTAAAATACTCAAACACAGTAGTAGACCCAACCAGATGCTCCACTGTGAGCAAACTAATTTAGAGGTAACGAAAAAACGAAGCGTAGGCAAAAATTGGCGGTACCATTGGAAGCCATGGTGAGAAGGAGAGCAGAGTGGCACTGAGTGTGGAGTTGTGAGAGAGACGTCATGCTGCTGAGAAAGGCCTGTGAGTGAATCTCTAGGGATCATCTGTTGGCCAGCCCACACGGTGGGAGAAAGACTATTATCCAGAAACTAAAGACATGAGGAGAGTGAATAAACACCTTATATGTTCCTCTGGGTATGAAGTTATATCACAGCGAAGGGCCCTACTGCTGTGGCTGGTCTACGTACACTTTTTTGACAGTTATTATAGATTACAGTGTACAGGCAGATAGAGCGCTTTTGTTATGTTGTTGGAATAGTGCACTACTTCCATCTGTTGGTGTAACTCTCAATGACCGTATGGAGTGCAAGAGCTCCTTAGTAACTGTTACCTACTACTACTACAAAATGTCTCTCGGTAGACCCAGTACAAGGCCCCAGTTCAGCTCTCTATTTAACAGGCTCATTTTTTACATAACAAAGGCTGATTCGTCTAGCCTCTGACCTACGTCCCGGTGCCTTCCCCGTAGCCGGATATGGTGCCCAAGGCCACCCCAGTTAACTGCGGCTGTTCTCTAAGCGAGATGTCTGTTGATGTGGTTGCACTGTGGTAGCAGTGATACAGCTTGTCTGGATCAAAATATAAAATTAAAATAAAAAAATAAAAAAAAGTTATTCTTAAAACTGTAAAAATAATACAAATGGTTGGAGAGAGGGTAGATAAGCTGGGCTGATTAGTTTGCCTAGCCTCCCTATCAGCTCAGAGTTAGTGTTCTTCAGTCGTAGCGCTCCTGCAGCCGAGGCTCTCTCAGCGAGCCGGTCACTCCTGGATCTGCAGCACAGCCTGCTGGCGTCGCAAGGTGTTTCCTGTTCGCTGACGCCGCAGAGCGTTTCCTGTTACTCAGAGACACAAAACAGGCTACTTCTGATTATAGTTTCTACATTAACTCACAAATACCTTCACAACTATGAGTCGTATATAATGATTTAGATTCTTAAATTCACTGGTTTTCACACAATTATGTGTTGTGTATACATATAATGATTACAAAATCTTAATCATAAGCGTCACTTTATTATTACGATTATTATTAGTAGTAGTAGTAGTAGTAGTAGTAGTAGTAGTAATAATAATAATAATAATAATAATAATAATATTCTTATATATCTAAGTTGTAGTCTCATTGCGGCAGGCAGTCTTGTAGCGCTCCTTAGTACAACGTGGTTGTAATAATTTACGCCTTCTACTTCAATATGAATCTTCATGGTCCGGTGCATATATTGAAACCGAGTATGGGCTCTCAATGGCTTCGATGGCTAAGGTCAATTCATCACCTGGCGAGTCTTCACTCCGTAGGGGAGATATGTGGAGCGGTTTCTTGCTTCTTTCGCTATCTCGGCCATTCTGGCTTGTAGAGGCTGCTTGCATCTGCCAGCTGGTCGTATCAGGCCGGATTCGGTCTGCCCAAGAGTGGTATCCTCTATTTCTGGCCATGGTATCAGGATGATGTTTACTAAGCATACCTTTTCGTGACAGAGGGATTGGTAAAGGCGGTGTATTCGTTTTTCAGGGGATCTCTTACGTATGATGCATTCTCTGCCTGGGGAGCTCTTTTTTTTTTTTTTGACGAACTACAAGATATCCAAAGTATTATTGTTACTACTACCAATTCATCTACCACCAGAATTACTACAACTAGTCTTGATATTGATAATGGTATTTCCTTTTATTTTGAAGACAGGGACCTTCCGAGATCCTCATCCACTCAGAGTCTCTGCTCAAATGTAAGTTTCCCCGTTACAGTGCCTTCGGAAAGCAGACCCCTTCACTCTTTCCACATTTTGTTGTCTTATAGACTCAATTTAAAATGGATTCAATTAAAATAATTTGCCATCAATCCACACACAATACCCCAGAATGACAAAGCGAAAAACAGGTTTTTAGAAATGTCAGTAAATGTATTAAAATTGAAATACAGAAATAGCTCATGTACATAAGTATTCAGACGCTTTGCTATGAAACTCTTAAAATTAGCTGAAACGCAAATAATGTCATCAACAAATCACTCAATAAGTTGAATTGAGTCCATCTTAATGCAAGGATTATAGTTCATGTAATTTTTGAATTAATATCTTTGTTTCATAGGGTCTCTGATTTGCATAGGAATCAATTACACACTGCATACTTATGTACATGAGGTATTTCTGTATTTCAATTTTAATAAATTTACTGAAATTTCTAAAAACGTGTTTCCGCTTTGTCATTCTGGGGTATTATGTGTGGATTGATTTTAATTTAATCCATTTTAAATTGAGTCTATAACAAAATGTGGAAAAAGTGAAGGGGTCTGAATACTTTCCGAAGGCACTGTATAGTGCAGTCCGCATACACACAGCCCACCTGGAGTTTGTGGCTCACTCTTTGACGAGAAAGAGAGTCTCTGTACACTTAGGATCAATGCAAATTTCAGAACAACTCTTTAAAAGCTACATTAATGTGTTATGTCTTACCTTGTAGGGCAGCCCTGTTATACCCTGTCCAAAGCCCAGAAGACCAATCCCTTGTATCCCAGGTAACTGACTGATTACAGATCATCTAGGACATGAAACATATAAAAAAACACTTTGAAACTCAGATAAATTGCTTTGTTGGAAATTAGAACATGGTCATGTCTCTAGTCCCATGGTTGTATTTTATAATCCAATAACTTCTACTTTGTTTGTGGATAGAGATATGGTAAAATTTGAGTCAAGTTTTGTGTTATTTCTGGAGCAGTTACTTCCTATTCTTGAACAGGAAACCCAGGACCTGCTATCAACCGCAAACTGAAGCCAGGAAGACCAACGAGGACTCCAATAGGTAACTACGGTAACTCTTTATTTACATAAAAAATACTCAGGGTATGAAGTAATTGAAATATGTTTGTTTTTGCAGATGAGAGGACACAGGTCATGAAGTCTAGAAAACAGGTACAAAATATAAATTGGTCCTCAAAACGAAAAACATGCAGTCTTGTAAAATTGAAAATAATGACTGAACACAACACATACAAGGAATATCAGCAAATCATTTGTCAACATATGTTATTCATTGTTATCTACCTTGCCTCTTTACAGAACATGCACATCTCACAAAGGTAACGGTCTGCAGGGTTTACTAAAGTACTTCCAATGTACTTATAAAGTACACAGTACGTTGTGACTGTGCATCCTCCATAGAATAAATCCTGTTTGATTTCAGGTCCCCTCAGTTCTTAACCAAGGACCTGCAGAACCTCCTGTCTGGACTGGACCTAGAGACACCCTCCAGAAGAGAGTGAGAACTGTTCTATTGTGGCATTTTGGGGGGACTCAGTAGTGCCACCTCTTGGTCAAATGTGATTCCATCGTGATCACCCACCCCATAAAGGGTGCACCAATGCAAATGTCATGGAAATAATGCAAATGTTGTGTCTTTCCTTCTCCAGCAGGCAGAGGGGATCACACAATGTAAGTGGTGGATTTACCTACACAATGCAAAAATCAGCACCTTCTGAGTAACCTGCTTAGGCCTAATTCATGCTGATTCTTTACATAGGCCATTGCTACCGTGTGCCAGTCAATAAAAGGTCCTGGCTAAAAACTGTGAAACCCCTGTAAAAATGAACCCTTTGTATTCATTATACACATTGGTTATTCGCTATAGGTGGCAAGCATTACTACCTCTGAAGGTTAGTACTGGTTAATTTCAACATTTACAGTAAGCCACATACTTTCCAACAGTAATAACCAGATACATGCTACTATATTCTAGATATACAGTGTTCAAACACTGAGCCGCCTAACCATACCCAAAGATATTCTCTGGACCTTGATTGTCCACAAGACACAGAAAGGTAAGTAATACAGTCACTGTAAGAATGTGAGGATATCTGTTAAAATGTTGTGAAGACCCTTTCAGCCGCTTTGGCTTGCATGTACAGTGTGTGTCTGTGTTGTATTATGTGAACACACTATTTGATCCTTTGTTAGGTTACATCAAAGAAACAATGTTACAGGTAAACATTGACTTTCTATCTCAATATGTTAAAAGTCTACTTCATCTCCTTTTTACATTCCACTCTATCATTGATTGATTGATTGATTGATTGCATGTGTAAATGCATTTCAAAGGCCCTCTATCTTTTGCGATGCAGAGAGAACCACAACGAGGCCTCAAAACCACGAGTGGCCTCAGACCAAAGATGATGTTAACCAACATGACTTTGTTGCCATGGCAAAACCGTTTCAGGTACAGTATGCTACCTGAATACACTACACACATCTCCACATGGGTGACGTAATTTTACAGCATTGACTGACAACATGCGTTGCTTGTTACTGTAATGACAGTCCAGTATAATTTCTATTTCACAGACGTATAATGCACAGGACTGGTACATAGGACCTTGCGATCGAGCAGAGGCTGAACATGCCTTACACTTAGTTAACAAGGTATTGCTTCTGCTTATGTAACGTGTCGAGAGTTACTATTATAGAGTAATTGAACTGAATGGAGACAAAAAGTATTTGTATTGACATGCTGTACAGTAGGCTATATGACCTCAGTATTTAGTACTGTTTGTGATGATCTATATATTTATAATCCCTCACTAACAGGATGGGGCATATTTGGTGCGTGATTGCTCAAAGAATACTCCCAGTGAGCCCTTTGTCTTGGTAGTGTATCATGACAAGAGAGTTTTCAATGTGAAAATTCGGTTCACTGAGAGCACCGGCAAGTATGTACTTGGGAACAGGCAACGATCTAATGATGTGAGTAGACAGACACAATAAACTACAGCCCTGTACAGAAACAACCAGCCGCTACTCAACTCTTGTGTGGATCTGAGAGGATCGGATGGATATAAGCAAGATGGCCAAAATGCCCTCTAGCCTATTAGAGGGCAGGGTGAGATGGCTACCATCTTGCTTATAGCTATTCAATCCTTTTAGATCTGGAATATTGCGAAGTGCTTAAAGAGAATGACATAGGGATGGTTTCTGGCCTATTTCTAAAGTATCTCTTGCCAAGCATACTAACTGGGGATCTCATGACATGATATTCACTTTTCTTCCCTCAGATGTTTGACACTGTGGCAGACATCATCAAATTCCACTCTATATTCCCGGTGGTCCTGATCGACGGGAGGAACATATCAGCTAACAAATATCAGGGAAACTGCGTGTTAACGTACCCAATTACAAAAGAGGATGTTAGCCTGTTGTTGGCATGAGAGGCATGTGGAACTGAAGTGAATAAAAAACATCTACATTTTCAGAGTTAATCTATTAGATTTGTTTGTGTACTTTCTTTTGTCTTTTCAACCGTCTGTTGAATGATGTGTCCATGTTTCCTAACTTATCCACTCTGCTGAGGTTAGCCACAGAGAACGAACATCTGTATCCACAGTACATTGCGCATCATGATAACTTGCTAATAATAATAATACTCACTTCTTATAAATGTTTTATTCAAAAGGATGCACGGAATAAAAGAAAACACTTGTTGAAATGATACAGAAATGACATGAATCAACATTTCTTATTCAGAGGGCACATTGAGATTAACATAGTTTACAACAATACCATATAGTACAGAACATGAGCGAGAACACTGTATATCAACATCTGAAATGTAACAGATTTTTCTCTTTGTTTATTAAACTAAAATAACCACCACATAGAAAAAGGCTTAAGGAAATAAATTCAAATACCATGTCTACTGTAAAACATTGAAAACATGAATGATAAAAACATTTTTTTTTAAAAGATGATGGAGAGATGGTTCGGGAGAAGTTCAAGATATTTCTAGGACTATGTAATAACTGGGTCTTTAAAAAGTAAGGCAAAACCACAGATTAAAATCCTTATTCTTGTATTTTTACCATTATTGTGTTGTTCTGTGGAAAAAACACCAACATTCATGAGACTATGAGGGTGAAAAAGCTAATACCCTAGCATTCTTTCTTCTAATACACCAATGTCAAAAGCACCAGTCAGAATTCAAAAGGAAAGTTGTAAACATTATATTCACCATGCTTTAGAGTTAAAATAAATGCTCAAGAATACTTAAAAAGGTCTTGACATGGACCCTAACACAAACTCCCAATTGAGAATAAACAAATGGTGGTATGGCAATACTGGCATATGCTGTACAATTGCCCTCTCCAAAAGGACAGTAGTTACAATGTTTCAAGATAAATAATCTGAAAGATTAAAACATTGAATGTAATATTTGTCCTTTTACATACGTCATCATTTGTACATCTGTGCTCCCAATGATGATATCGCAGAAGCAACACTTCTTTAATGCAGGTTCAAATGAAACTGCACATCTTATGAAATAAATACAAGTGGCAATACTTTATTCGTCTCTATTGTGCTCTTCCCGTCATTCATTTTCTGTAGTTTTTCTTTCATGATGATACTTTACCATCATCCTAACTATGGCGTGGCCCTGACAGTACATCCAATCACCTCATACTTCTGTCCCATGACTTTGCTCAACCTCATTTTCATGATATGGCACTTGGGGACAACCTCCTGAGAAGCTGGTCTGTTTGTGACAGTCTGGACCCCTGCCTGCCCCCTCGGGGCCTGTGGTTTGGGGTGGTTGAGAACAACCACAGGTTGGTTGGGGCCGGGTTGCTTCACCAGCTGATCCTCTTTCAGAGGGATTGGGCAGAGAACCGCCGTCACACCACATGAGATGTGTGTGAGTGTCTTTGTTACCGGTACCTTGTGTTGCTTTTTCCTTTTCTTCTGGATGTTTAAGATGGGTGTGTTACATTCCTGCCTGTGTGTCTGTGTTCCACTGTTTTGATCCTCTAAACGTAACCTTTTCAGCGAGGGCTTCAGAGAGAACGAGAGTCTGGTAGAAACATCCTGTTTGTTTGCTGCATAGCTTGGGACTGACGCTGTAATGCACTCAGCCACTAAGCTATTTGTGTGAGGGGTATTATTAGGTGTTCCCTCTTGCTGAACTGACGTGGGCACAAACCTTTCAGTTTTCATCTTGCTTTTATTGAGCTTCAGTGCAGGTTTCTTCACTTTTATGGTGAAACTGGGCTTTTCATTCTTGACGTTCAGAGGATTCTCTGTCAGTGTTTGGGTGTGCTGAGAACACTTAACAGTATTTTCAGTCTCTACCTGGTTACAGGGCTGTGGAGTCATTTGTGGTTCGTGAATAGTGGACATATTGTTTGTGGCCACATTTTCAGTCTCTCCTGCCTTTACTTTCTCATCATGCCCAGTGAGCACAGCTGTCATCTTGTCAAGGACCACAGATTTCCTGATAGAGGACATACCTCCATCCACTGCTATGCGCCGGAGAGCCACCATCAAGGTCGGAGGGCAGCCTCCGTCGGGTGGCTGACTCAGTGAAAACACAGATGAAATCACTGGGAAACTTTTGGATTCTGGACCTTCACACTCAATGGATCTCTCATTCCATCCCTCAGCCTGGATCCAAACAGATGTCTTTGGGTCAGAAAGATGAATGCTCTTCTCCACTTTCTTGGGTTGGTTTGCGGTGGAGGGGAGGACCCAGGATGACTCTTCCTTACATACTACGGAGGAGGACGTACCTTGGACATTCACAGTAACAGACACACTTGAGACAGGAGAGACTGATGTCAAGCATTGTGGTTTTTGCTCAAAACCACGGTGCTCTTCTTTTACTTCCATGCGAGTCACGTCCAATGGCTGACTGGCGCTGCCCTTGGTTTTCACATTGACTTCCTTGGGCTCATCCTTCACTCTCACCAGCTTCGATTCATTGGAGGTTTCTCTCAACTGCACACTATTTGTTGAGGGGGCAGTTGATGGACATTTTTGATTCAGGTTCATTGACTCTTGGGTTGATCTGTTGGCTGTGCAAGATCCGTCATTCACTAGCTTTAATCTGTGTGGAGATATGTTAGACACAGACCTGGATGACGCTTTTCCTGAGGTGGCATTTTGTGAGGTTGTGCCCCTGCAGTCTTTCACTGAAGACCCATCCAGTTCTGGTGGGAGTAGTCTCAGCTTCAGTTCCTTTGCCCCATTCACAGTTTTAACCTCAACAAGTTCAACAAGGCAGCCAGGGGGAATGCTCACCTCGTCCGGGAAAGAGACAGTCAAAGGCCTGTTGTATTGGAGTGGTTCATTCAAAGGGGCTAACAGCTCCATCTGGCCTTTGGGCAACATTTCTGCATTAGCCACTGTCCCGACCCGAAGTCCTTCCTCACCCACTCTGGTCATGATATTCCTCGTCCGTAATGGTGTGATTCTTGGATTTGGTGTGATACTTGGATTTGGTGTGAAATTTGGATTTGGACTCACTGGTGGTATGTGGATGCTAGTTCTGGGTTCTCGAGGCAAAGCAGTTGTCAGTTTTCCACTGACTTGTTGACTGGGTCTTTTGTCAGAGGGTGCATTGTGTTTCTGCTTCATATGCCTTACAACATAGGCTTCCTTCTCAGCTGCATAGTCACAGTAATGGCATTTGAAAGGGAACAATCTGTTGTGTTTCTCTATGTGACGGCTTAACTCTTCCTTGCTCCAAAAGACATGGTTGCAATAGAAACAGTAAAATCTCATCAGCTGTACATCATGCTGCAACTTGTGTTTCTTGAACTGGGCAAAGTCTGTGGCCCTAAAGTCACATTTTTCACATTGCCATGCTTTTGATGAATTCACCACACATTGCAAGTCAAACTCCTCACGCCTGTAATCCTTTGAGAATGTTGGGAGAGCCTTTTGACATGCAGTCTGCTTCATCTTGGATAGGTCCACCTGTTAAAAACCTCTCTGTTATCAATGTGGTAGAGGTCCTTCCCTCCTTTAGTGGAAAATTAAACTCAATTCTGGCGAAAAAAATGCAGATCCTGTTTCCGTCTGTGTCAGAGGTAGAGTTTATATGTCTTCTTGTCTGTGTAGAGAAGAAAATGAGAGAAAACATGAGTGATTTGGAGGATCTTGATTTATAATATATAATTATTCCACAAACAGAGCAATGTGACAGAAATTTAGCCTGTGTGTGAGATGATGACAGGATTTGCATCAATTCTCATCGTATTGCTTCCTTCGTTCACCGTTAAGTTGAACGAAATGAATAATACGACGACGGTCACCTGCACTGGTGGGTCTATGTACATAGAAGAAAAACGTTGAAAGGAAAAAATGGTCAATGTTGAGGAGAAACACATCCAAGATCATGTAGCGGTTTAGTAGGCCCACGGCAATGTTATCGTCCGCCTGGCGTTCATGTCGTTTTTGGGCCAATAAAATATGGACAAACCTTTGTCAACGCTTGTTTTGACCTCCATGTTTCTTCTACCAGCAACGCTCACACAACTAGTCTTCTAGAAGTCGATGAGCGGATTTCAAGTTGAACCCCCTTATGAATCGTTGTACAACAAATGCAGAAGCCTTAATGGTGCTACATTTCTGATTAAATCTCTTTTCTGCAAAATCGCATTCTCGTAGCGACACAAGCTAGGGAGTGGACTATTTCATACGCGTCGTGCGTAACGATAGCGTAAAGGACCTGCCAGGTTTTCATTGGCTGCGTGGTAAAGAAATTTAACCCCTTGCATGAATCAAAGAAAAACGTTAGGTGACCAACAAAGACGACCAGCATTTTAGACTGCACATTTTGGGAAGCATTACACATGCACAATTGGCCCGTATATCATTTTCCATTTTCTCTCAATGCTGGCAATGAATATGTTCCACATTCGTTTGCAGGAGGGCTTTTAATTTGAAATATTCTCCACAAGGGCACAGGAAGTGTTTTAATAACGTGTTTACATGGCACAAAAGTGATAAAAACGAAAAGAGGAGCAACGGATAGGTAGCATAGTAGTGAACACATTATTCATATAAAGATGAGGTAGTAGGCTACCCAGACCATAATATTGGTTAATCATGCAGTATGTCAGAATGTGCAGACAGTCGCTTTCAACCACAGCAGGCCTACATGTGACTTTGACAACAACACCAGTTAGGTGAGTGACTCATTGATTCCTTGAACACTTGACGTGTTTTGCAGTATGTGAAACAGATTGTGACAGTTCACTAATCCCTTAGACGTGTGAATGCCACAATCATTTACTAGCCGGAGGATATCCCGCATGATGAATGAGACAGCGTCCAGTAATTCATGTTGCAGAGTAAATCCAGAATGCTTTAATTCTATAATTTGGTATGTATTTCATCTCTCAGGAGGCCTTGATATAATACTAAAAAGTCACTATAGGCGCTATCACTATGACTATTGTTAAAATTGTTTCTGGGATTTACAGACCATTGTTGCAATTCACAATGACTAAGCACTACTTGGGGGACTGACCCTCCCATTCGCCTAAAAAGAGCGTCCGGTTGTGTGCGGGCTTCCTGGTTATGGCAATAATAATACAGTTTACCCGGAACCAGGCTCCACTTATCACACGCCGGCTATCACTTTCACCTCCTTACAGACATAAAGTTATCCGTCGGAGTATGGCCTCAGACTCGGCAACCCGGTTCGACTTTCTGGTTATTGGTGGTGGATCTGGGGGACTAGCCGGTGCACGGAGGGCGGCGGAGCTCGGGGCCACAGCCGCCGTGATCGAGAGTCACAAACTCGGAGGTACCTGCGTGAGTAAAAAGTTATCCTGGTTATAGCCACTGTCTGATTACTCACAACAGTAACGACGAAATGTCATCGCCGTTCCTACTGTCTCCATCTCTGCTCCCTTTTAACTGTCACGTGTAGTTAACAACGGGTTCATAGCGAAGCCTCGAGACCATCCTCTTTTTGTGGAATGTTTTTGTGCGCAATGTTGTGGTTTGTTAAAAGCAGTGGTCACTTTTGTTAAAAGCAGTGGTCACGGATAGGGTGCATAAGCATTCTTCTGGCACATAATCATTTTCAGTTTTGTGTAACAGGTGGTAGTGTGATGGCTGCAGGTAGTGGCATTACCCCAGTTAACATTTAAGCAAGCAGAGCACCTATACAAATATGTCTGTCATGTAAGGCATGCTCGTTATCCCGACATCCATATCATTGCCCTTCATGTAGGTTAAATCCAAATTGGGCATCCAAATCAAATTCACTTCCGTGGTGTACAGTATGAGTACAAAGTAGCGTTTGTTTGCTCTTCACATGATTTAGTTCTCCTTCCAGATTGTGTAATACAATTTGAGGAAGTTGTAGTATTCTTGCACAAGAGAGAGAGCCTATGAGGTTCCTCCTTGTTTAGTTCCCTCAACACCCTCCATTTCCTCTACCTCCTCCATCGGAGTAACAGATCTCCTAAATGATAAAGACAATGAAGATGTGCATTCGTTTTTGAAGCTGTTGTGATGCCATATCATATTGTGGAGAAAAACCCCTCCAAACTTGAGTTCTTATGGTTAGTCACAATCTAGCATACTACATATTCTGTGATCAAGAAACCAACGTTAATTCTGAGCTCATTTTATTATGCCAAGTTGACAGAAACTTTTTAATACACCGAAATCTTATGCACAGAGAGAGATGCTCTACACACGACAACAGGGCAGAGAGAAATTCAAACATCTCCTCTGTAGGCAGCCGTTTTATTCCCAAATCACCTCTTTGTTCCCATCTTTTCACCTCTCAATCTTTAAACCAGATGTAACCTTTCGCCTCTCCATATACTCAGAAGAGGTAACCTCTCACCTCTACATATGCAAATCATAGGTAACCTTTCACCCCTACATATGGAATACAGGAATGTGTTATTGCAACAGTAGCCAGAAAAAGTCAATATGAGTCTCAAGTCAAAAGTTCACTGTACATATGTATGTATAAAGGTCAAATGATCAATATCCAATATATCATATTATTAATTGAAAGTATGAATATAGCATTAATAATCAGTTGATCAATTATCACAATCTTCCGCAATATGTTTGTTATCTTTTGTTCTGATGATGTTATTTTCTTCTTCAGGTCAATGTGGGCTGTGTACCTAAGAAGGTACTGTTTTCTTTCCATCCCTAAAGGGCATGTGTGCGGGGGTTGACGTGCTAATTGGCATATGAAAAGCAAAAGAAAGGGCATAGTAGACAGACCTGTTGTTTAAGTCCTGGGGGACGGGATGTTCCTGGGTTACAGGAAACTTGTTCTGAGAAAAGCTTTTGAGACTGAATGTCCACAGTGAATAGTCATTCTCATATCCAATGTCCGACTATCTATGTCTTTTCCTAGTATACTTTATACAGTAGCCACATGGAATAGTTTTCACTGTGTAGCACTGATCTTTCTGAATCAACTATGGCATATTATTAACACACAGTTTGTGTGTTTGTTGAAATGTCCAGTATGTAGTCTAGACAGTAAAGTGTTTTCTTGTCCCTTATTTTCTTCAGGTTATGTGGAATGCTGCTGTACATGCAGAGTATCTCCATGATCATTCTGACTATGGGTTTGAAGGTGGACACGCTCACTTCAGCTGGGAGTAAGTTGTGTGTGTCTGTGTGTGTGTGTCTGTGTGTTCTCATACTTTTGTCAGTTATCTTTTAGGGAAGGTAGCATTTCTCTTTTGTTTTCATAAGGCGTGACAAGGCATTGACAGAGTCATTCTTCTGTGATAACATCAGATACTTTGTACACCAGTCCTCCTACTCAGCTTACACAGCATTCTGTTGCTTCACTTTAGCCCATTTCTCTGTCTTGGTATTTGTCAACCCGCTCCACACCCATGGATTACTCAAGGTGATTGGCGGTGATAAGGTAGAGGAAGGAGTGGCCAGTGGAAACAGTTGGACATGTGTTTCCTAGGGAGGCCTCAGTCAGTATAACAGAGTAAATAGTGGGAAGTTAAAAGTAAAGAACAGTAGGTTGTTTGTTGGCTATTTGTGTGACTATTTGAGATTTTCTTCTTTAAACAATCCCCTAACCTATGTGTCTGTTGTGTGCAGATTCTTTAAGACCAAAAGGGATGCCTATGTTAGTAGGCTGAATCACATCTACCGCAACAACCTTGACAAGGTACTGTATGCCCTAATCAGTTCATATACAGTGCCTTCGGAAAGTGATCAGACCCCTTCACTTTTTCCACATTTTGTTGTGTTATAGACTCAATTTAAAATGGCTTAAATTAAAATAATTTGCCATCAATCCACACACAATACCCCAGAATGACAAAGCGAAAATCATGTACATCATGCTGTACATCATGTTTGGCGCAAGCAGCAGGCTTCAGTAGTACCTACACCATAATAATATCCATACAGCTCACAAATGTATGATGTAATGCTTTTGTTCATCGCCTGAGCCCACATGTTCTCTCCAGGTAGAATAATGTTAACCTTTGGTGTCCTACAGGCTAAAATTGAGACGATTCAAGGTCACGCTAGCTTCACTGATGACCCTGAACCCACCGTTGAGGTGAATGGAAAGAAATACACAGCACCGCACATCCTCATTGCCACAGGAGGGCGCCCTTCCATCTTGAGTGACAATGATGTTCCAGGTAAGTAAAACGTAAATGTAACTTGTGCTGTCCTTGAAAGAGATCTGAAGGTCAACGTCTTTTGGAGAGGGTACTTTATTCGATGTTACATGGAAATGATGTTTCAGGTTAGCAGGTTATCTCTCTCTGGGAGTCTGATCTCCCAGAGAAAATATATACACTTGCAATGGAATTTGACCTTGGTGACCACAGGTCCCAGGCTTCCCTTTCCCTAGCATCTGGTGTTATTTAATCTATCTGCATCAGTTAAGTCAATAGATAAACCAAGTCCACGAAAATGTATTAACTTTGTTGATGTAATTCTAGGGGCAAGTCTTGGCATCACCAGTGATGGCTTTTTTGAACTCGAAAACCTTCCTAAGTAGGTTTATCTCAAATCATACAACTTCAAAAAAGTATTTTGTTTGCAAGCAATAGGTCTGTGTTCTAAACATTTCAATTTTGCTTCCAACAGACGCAGTGTCATTGTGGGGGCAGGATATATTGCAGTGGAAATGGCTGGCATCCTGTCCACACTGGGCTCCAAAACATCCATCATCCTTCGACAGACAGGGGTAAGAAGACAATGGGTCATATTCACACACCACAACCCAATGTGATGATTTTCATATTTTATAGTGGCGCCATGCAAAAGCAGCAGACACAAGATCTTATCCTTTTCACTTATTCCCCACAGGTGTTGAGGAACTTTGATGCATTGATAAGCTCAAATTGCACCAAAGAATTGGTTAACTCTGGCATAGAGTTGTGTAAGAATACTCAGGTAAAACATTACTATGTTTATTATTTTTTTAGTTGGGCAGTCACATTCTTATATTTTCCATTTTTATTGGATAGAGATAGTGGAGAAAGACAGGAAATTAAGGAGGAGAGGGTATGTCAGAAGGGCATGGGGCGGATTCTAACTGATGCCGACGTGGGCATATGTGTGCACTGTAGGCCATGGTGCTAGACCACTGGACCCCCCCAGGCCACAGGTAAAAACATTACTTGTGCTAGCACAGTTTATGTTGATGCTGTGTAACTACTGCTAGGTTTTTCATTGTTATTGATTAGTAATAGCAACACAATGATTTTGAATACATCTTTAATCAACATTAAATGTTTGTGCATGTAAACAGACTGTAGTCTATTCTTTGTTGTTGTTGTTCATATCTTACTAGCTGTATCCCTATCGGCTGGCAGGTAAAATCAGTGAGTAAGACAGACAAGGGCCTGGAGGTAACACTTGTCACCAAAGACCCAGAGAAGAAGAATGATGAGGAAAAGATCAGCACCATCCAGGAAGTGGACTGTCTGCTGTGGGCGATTGGTCGAGAGCCCAACACCACTGGACTCAACCTCAGCCAGATGGTAAGGATCATGTCGCTGCCTGAGTGCTTAGCAACATCTTTGACTTGTTTTGCTGTCAATACTACAGTCATTCTCTGTGTTTGTGTATGTAATGAGGTTATTGACTGGAGGCTGGTTGTCTGTTGTCTCTGACAGGGTTTGGATATAGATGAGAAAGGCCACATCGTGGTGGATGAATTCCAGAACACCACCCGCCAAGGCATCTATGCTGTGGGGGACGTGTGTGGGAAGGCCCTGCTCACACCTGGTAGGCCTGCATGTTCACCTAAGGCCTGGCAGTCATTAGGGTTGTCTGGACAGTATGAACTGTATTCGTGTTGAGATAAAGGCTTTATTTATTCCCTCTACACATTGTAAAGTTCACCTCGAATCCTGTCTGCTAGTTTGATTTGTATAGATGATATAATGGCTAAGAAAGGACATTTTGTTACTCTTTAGTGTTGTCTTGCTGTGTAATTCAATATCTCTGACTGTTTTGAGGGGTTGCAAGTCTCCATTGTGACATTTATTGTGTTGGGTGTGGTTAGTTGCCATTGCTGCGGGCAGAAAGCTGGCACACAGACTGTTTGAGGGCAAGCCGGAATCCAAGGTGGACTACTCCAACATTCCCACGGTAGTGTTCAGCCACCCACCCATCGGCACGGTGGGCCTCACGGAAGGTGAGTGCGCCCTTACCAAAGATGTCCTCAGGTGGGTGGTGCCCTCAACAAAAATGTCCTCCACTGAGTTGAGTTGGGGAAGAGTGTGGAGTCGGTGTGCCTTTGCCAGTCTTTCGGACAAATGCTGCATAACCAGCATGTTCTTGTGTGAATTTACCCAGTAACTACAATATTGTACCACAGTTGTACTTGCATTTCCGTTAAGAAGTTGATATAGATTATATATAGATTATATTCTTACTATTGGTGCCCTTGCTTTACAGAGGAGGCCATTAAAAGCAGGGGAAAGGAGAACGTCAAGAGTTACAAGACCTCCTTCACCCCCATGTATCACGCCGTTACCACCAAAAAGACTCAGTGCATCATGAAGCTGGTGTGTGTGGGCAAGGAGGAGAAGGTAAGAGCCCTCTGAAACTGGACTCAGCAGAAGTTCTATTCTGGTCCTGGAGACTCACAGGGAGTGCAGTGCAGGCTTTTGTTCTAGCCCAACACCACTGATTCAATTAATCTTCCAGCCTTGGATTGGTTAAGTCAGGTGTGTTTATGGTAAATTAATGGAACAAAAGCCTGCATAACTTAGTGTGCCATCTCAGTGTGCAAATTATTTAAGTTCGGTTAGCTAGCTTGTGTCTCTGTTACATCTGACCCATGTCTCTCTCTGTCCCCCAGGTGGTTGGCCTTCATATGCAAGGCCTGGGCTGTGACGAGATGCTACAGGGCTTCGCAGTTGCCATCAAGATGGGCGCAACCAAAGAGGATTTTGACAAGACTATTGCCATTCACCCCACCTCGTCTGAGGAGCTGGTTACGATGCGTTAACTCAATGCAAAACCTCTGTTACCTTCCTCTTCTATAGCACCAGCAAGGGTCACCATACCAGGAAAGAGTGATCTTCCTCTGCAACAGCTTGACTACTCAATGTTCAAGAAATTCCCTTCTACTTCCATTTTCTTTCATTTAAGTGACCTCTCTTGTGCGCTTTTTTTTTCTACAAATATTTTTCAGATCAACCCAGATGGACCAAGACAATTGAGTTACTGCTTTCTTGAATTGTACTGTGGGTGTTTAAGTAGTGATCATCAATTCCTTACACATGCAGGATTGTTTGAATGATTGTGAAATGGAAGTGATGGATCTACAGGCATTGTTGTCAAGTCATTGCGTAGGGAGTTAAGAAACCTCTCTCCTTGTGTATGTACAGTATAACCTCAGTTGTCTGTCATTGTTTAAGAAAACAGCAAACGCTGCCCCCCAATTACCTACCACCACTGCTAGGTCACAATTTCACTACTGTATTGTAATATACATTTAATAAACCTGCAGTTTTTCTTATGCGTTGTATCAAGTTTTCATTGTCACTCATTTGATATTGTTTCTGTCCTTTTTAAAAAATATTTTGTTGTAAAATACGGTGACTACAGTAGATCTGCATTATGATGTTGATTATGAATTGAGCACATTGAAATCAATAATAAGTGTACAATGTATTGCTAATTGATACAACTTGGAATGAAGGGAAGGGAGGGATAACAGGTTACTGATGTGCAATACACAACTTTGGCAAGAAGAGAGCAGTGATGCATTGAAATCCTTCAATCCGTTTGGGCTCTAATTAAATGGAAATGCTGAGTAAAGAATGTACCTATGTCAAATCAAACTTTGTTTAAAATACATTTTTAATTCTTTCAATACATTTTAACAGGATGATAAAGCCTATGTTGTTTTTCTTTTACCACCCTATTGACTATATTTTGAAACTAGGAGCCTTGCTATGGGCCTCTATTTTTGTAGCTTATCACCACTAAGGTGGTAAACCATTCACCACATACCCTGAGGTAGATACATTTTTAAGGTGTACCTTACCCCTAAAGAAAACCCCCATAATAAATGGATTATTGTCTACTTCAGATCTACTGTGTGGACCAGTTTGCTGTCAAATGATGAGGATAATTGAACTGTGATACCAGATATTTTCTATCGAGTAATATATTCTGTGGTTCCTTTGAAAGAGGCTTGATGACTATAGACTTGGTGATAATCTCAGAGAAATAATGTCATGTTGTTACATCATTAAACATGTGTAAAAAAAAAAAATAGTGACCTTGGTTTACATGGTGTTAACTTCGTACTCGCGATGTGAGGCAACTTCTGGTGCCTTTTTCATCAAACCCACCGTACTCTCGCGAGAGCAGCGTCACTTGTACTTGTATGTGTTTTTGTGTCACTGACGCGATGGTCGCACAGTGGTTCGCTAGCGGTCTGACAGCACTCAAAATGGACTGAGATGAGGAGCAAACATCACCCTAGAAAGGTAGCTATGGCTGTACTAAAATAACGTGTTATGTATGTGAAAGCGATTGTATTATGCATAATGTACGCATGTATTTGGGCTCCTTCTTTAGATCGCTAGCTTGCCGGGGTAGCTGTGTGTCTGCTAATGTAACGTAACTAGCTACTTGGCTAGCCGTTTCCAAACCCGCTTGGCCTCGTTCCGTCCGGAGGCTTTATCATCGATTGCTTGCCAAGTCAGTGAGCTAGCTTACCTAGCTTTTCATTTGGTCGCCTTTTTTATTTATCGTGCCTATACACAGACAGTGTCGCCTAGTTTGGTGCTGTCATTGCAAGATAAGTCAGGCTAGTAGTGTGTTGTCATTCGAAGTTTTGATAGAAAGTCAACCGGCAAGTGGGAACTAGTAAGTCTAGTCACAAATGAGGCTATCTGGTCTGGTGATCATGACATTAGCTAGCTAGCCAGCTACCTGTCAGAGAGCATTCTAGGTGGTACACGTTTGTTTCTCCTTTGGCAGGGTGGTGATTTGTTGCTTGTTATTGTGGTGGGATGCCTAGCTAGCCATATGTCCTATTAGCTAGCTAGCTAGCGACACTGAATAAAGACGTCTCTGACTTTTTAGGCCCCAACCGGTACCCGGTGCTCAATGACTGACAGCTCTGTCTTGTGATCATACAGCAAGTTCCAGCATTGCTCTAGTACCAAGCCCCTCCACAGCGAGGATGTTCCCCGGCCTGGCCCAGAGACCTTGGCAAGTCTTCTGCAGGGTCTACCTGCAGAATATAGCCCCCCTGTCACAACGGCCCCCCAGGGTTGCCCGACCATGTTATGGTAAGGATCACATGTTGGAGTCTTAGTTTTATCCAAGGACACTATTAGTAGTAGTAGTAGTAGTAGAATTTGAACCACTTTTGTTGCCCTGCATTCCCTATAGGGTGGCAGAGTGGAGGGCTGCACAGTCTGTGGTTCAGCCTCCCTGACTGTCGTGTAGCCTCTCTAGCATCGGGCCAGGTCCAATACTACTCTACATCGGGCAGCAGTAAAGATGGCCCTCCTTCTACACAGCAAGGCCCTGACAGTCCACCTACAGCAGAGCAGGTGCTAGCAGGGGCTGTCCAGCCCCCCGCAGACTCATCAGGTAGGCTGTGACCAATTCTTCTCCTGGAATGGCTGTATCCTTTTCAGGTTCACTGGGTATGGGGAGGAATTTGTCCTTGAAGCCTTCTTACTTTCTGGACAGGACATGCAGCATATTAGCCACAAGCAGTCTGATTGTTGTAGCTAATGTTGTTATTTTCCTGTCGTCTTTTCCCCAAACATGTTTCACCCCTGACCCCAGGAGCAGCTGGGGGTAGCTCTGGTAAGAATGCACTGTGCTATATCTTTATGCTGACTTATTAATTTTGGATACTCTGTATTTAAGCAGTCAAATTGATAGTCACTGTGATCTTCTTTGATCTCAGCGCCAACACCTCAGGGCCTGACTAAAACTGAGACTATCCAAGTGAAAGGTAATGATCAAACAATACACATTGTACAGTATTGTCTCCACGGGCTATGTTGAAGATACAGGCATTATGCTGAGTATCCCTTTTGAATATGATATTTAGACCTACACATTGTGATTATGTACTCAGTGCGGGCTGTCCTGAAGAAGAGGGACTATGGATCCAAGTACACTCAGAACAACTTTATCACTGCAGTCAGAGCCATGAATGAGTTCTGCCTCAAACCAAGGTAACTGGATACACTGGTTACCCCCTTCTCAAAAGCTAGTTAAATCATTGCTATAACTGCGTATTGCAGATGATGGAGCTGTGCTTTTCTCTGTATCTAGTATATCTCTCCAGAACCTACTAGCGCTGCTATCTTAGCAATCTCTGCAGGCATTTTATTGAGCTAATGAGTAAACACACTGCTGTGATTATCATATTAAGCGTGGCTAACGTGGCTGTGGTGACTCTCTCTCTCTCTCTCTCTCTCTGTCTCTCTCTCTCTCTCTCTATGTCTTTCTCGTTCTCTCTCTCTCGCTGTCTGACCTCAGTGACCTGGAGCAGCTGAGAAAGATCCGCAGACGCAGTCCCCACGACGACACAGAAGCTTTCACTGTATTCCTGCGATCAGACGTAGAGGCCAAGTCAGTACATTTTACTCCCTGACTCCACTTTTTGTCACACCACGCCATTAAAAGCACTTTTTAGAACACAACTGTAGTAGTAGTAGTAGTAGCAGCAGCAGCTACAGTCAAGCACATTGCCATCCTTGTGCAGCGTGATTCCATTGGTCAGAAGATTTTTTTAAATCTTCTTATGACAGATTTTTAAGTTCCATCTCTTTCTGACCCCCAGAGCTCTAGATGTGTGGGGCAGCACTGAAGCCCTGGACAGAGAGAGGAAACTCAGGAAAGAGGTGGAGAGACAGTACGAAGAAAGTAGGTGTCCCCCAGCACAGCATTCTTATTCACTGACACTGTCTGACTGCACGTAATAAATTAACTGACTGACTAAGTGACTGAACTTGAAAAACAAGGGGGATTGCCTTTACAGGCGTGTGCTTTGTTTACATGCTTTGTGTATTTAAGTAACCAAACCCAACCTATTTTGTGAAATTGCTGTGTTTTTGTTTGCATTATTGCTCACCTGGTTGAAGCTCACTGGTTCCTCAAAGGTTGTCCTGTGATTTTGAGATGAATCACAGGGGAGAGAGTTGCAAGCTTGTTCCCCCTGCCTCAGACTGTGCTCTCATCACCCTTTTCATATTTCACTTCCAGATATATTCCGGAATCAGCAGCTGCTGAAGGAATACAAAGATTTCTGGGGAAACACAAAGGTGAGCACCATTCTGTGACCCCAAAGCAGTGCAATGGTATCCCCTTTGGAAGACCCTCAATCTTTGCTATTCTTTGGAGATAGTTTGTCACCGATTAACCTGAGTTTCTCTGAATTTCTGTGTTTTCACAATTCCATTTACCACATAAAAGCTGCAGTCACATCAGTAACTTTGTATGATAGACTTAGACAGAAAGAATCTAAAACAGAAACGTTGCATGATGGATTGAGACATTCACAGAAAAAAGTGCCTTTCCCTGTCCTGCTACCCAGCACCAGAGTGTCCTCACATGACCTCTGACCTCATTACCCTGCAGCACTGCATCTACATGACAATGTCATTCACACCGTGCCTCTGAACTGTATTACGCTGGTCTGCTTTCAATGATCCTTTATAACACGGCCCCCCCCTTCCCCCACAAGCATGTTATGGTGAATTCTATACTGTGCTTCCTTTTTGTGTTACAACATGCTACATTTGACCTAGCTAGCTGTAGGAGAGTCTTTTATGGTCAAATGAAATATGTGGATTTTAGTGTTTTTGTTGTATTATAACCCTTGTAAAATAAGGTCTTATAATTACCTGGTAATTGTATGGTTGTTAATTTGTTGTATTAGATAGACACCTCATTTTAATCACTTGTGATAACACCTGAAACCATACTTGTTTGTTTGATTGATTGATTGATTGATCATTCTATTCCATTCTCGTGTCTGGTGTAGCCCCGATCAGGCAAAAGAGTGTTTCTACAGGGGCCAGGGAAGGTGGTGATGGTGGCCATATGCATGTAAGTCTCTCCTGGTACAGCTCCCTCTCTTCTTCTGGAGCCCAAACACTTGTTTTTTTGTTAATCCCGAGTCATTATGAAACTTATAAAATCATGAAAAACCTATGCCTTTCAAAATAATTGTCGTTATATTGCAAGTTTTTTTTTTAGTCAGATTTAAATGGAAGTAAGTAAAGACAGCATAGATGTATTAGTGGTTGATCCAAGGTCGTTCTCACACGAGACCGTGTGTCAGGAGGCTATTGGATTAGGGCCTATTGAGTTAGCAGGCATGTGCCAGTCACATGAAGGAGAGCCAAACCAGGCCTCTCAACTGGCTGCGCTCACATTGACCTCCCGTGTCAGCCAGGAAGTATGGGACTTAATTCATTTACACCACAGTCACACAGTACGAGCCTTTGGATGCCTCATCAGTTGTTCAGTAGCATTGACATGAACATTTTTATGTCAAAGATGATGAGCTTTTAACATGCCCTCTGATACAAGTACTGTTAGCAGTGTTGCATGGAGATTTCCTTTACAGTTTTCATACGTTTATTCACTCCTTATGCACCTGTAGTTGCTTTATCAGGTTTGCAGATTTGCATAATTGACGACATGCCCTCTGATTAAAATCTGTGGTTTTCTTTTAGCTTTATAAAGGTTAATTGTGTTGCTCTCTCTGCCCTCAGCAATGGACTGAATTTCTTCTTCAAGCTCCTGGCTTGGGTGTACACTGGATCAGCCAGCATGTTCTCAGAGGCCATCCATTCGCTGGCTGACACCTGCAACCAGGTGAGGCACGGCACTACCCGCACCCACACCCGCACCCACACCCACACCCTTGCCTATCCGGGTTTTTAAAGGTCACAGGGTGACCTTTAGGGTGATTAGATAATAATAATCACTTTCCATTTCTCTGTCTCCTGCAGGCTCTTCTTGCCCTTGGCATCAGTCAGTCTATCCGGAACCCTGATGCTGTACACCCGTAAGGACCAGAACACCGTTTCAACAACATTGTCAGCTGTTGTTATTACTGTAGTTTCATAACTGTTGTTATTGAAAAAGGCAGTACTGGTTTAAAACAAGCAGAGTTGCACAGTGAGTGATTGTAACTTAGAAGAGACCGCCAGTCACTGTCAATGTTCCAAACACTAGTTCTTACTTGTAACTGTCTTGAATGTAGATGTTGATACCATGTCCATTCTCACGTAACACCACCACCTGGTGCTGTCATTGGCTGGTAGGTATGGCTTCTCCAACATGCGCTACATCGCCTCCCTCATCAGCGGGGTGGGCATTTTCATGATGGGGGCGGGGCTCTCCTGGTACCACGGCATCATGGGACTGCTGCATCCGCAGCAAATGGAGTCTCTGCTTTGGGTGAGTGGCTACAACTGACCGTCTGGGATTGGTGTTATTACTATGGGTGCGTAGCCTATGCTTTGTTCCTCACTGAAAGGGAAGATCTAGGTTCCTCTCCTAAGAGATGCTTCTTGAGAATGAGAGGAGAGAGGATGTAAGGAAGAGAGGAAAGACCATCAGGACACCAATTACTCCCCTGTGTTCGTTCTGATGGAACCATGCGCTGCTAATGCCTGGTCTCTTAATGGCTGATTTGTGTTTCTCTCTTGCAGGCTTACTGTATTCTGGCAGGTTCTCTGGTCTCTGAAGGAGGTAGGTTATACAGACTGGGCTCATCAGGTTGAGAATGGCTTTGGTGAGGTACAAGTTGAATAGGGTACTACTGTATGTGTGTGGTTCTATCGGACCCAAGATTTAAATGCTTCTTTTTGCTTTTCCCTCCTCAGCTACACTGCTGGTGGCCATCAATGAGATCAAAAAGAGTGCCAAAGAGCAAGATGTGTCCTTTTACGAATATGGTGCGTATGTTTTAATCAATGTAGGCAAACTAGGCATACTACTCATTGCCTATCCAATTATATATTGAAACTCTGAATTTGAGCAATTGCACAAGCTGCTGAATTGTGTACCGTTGTACAGTGTGTATTAGTATGTATGTCTGTCTAATGTGTAGTGATGCAGAGTCGGGACCCCAGCACTAACGTGGTCCTGCTGGAGGATGCAGCTGCTGTGCTGGGAGTGATCATGGCTGCAAGCTGCATGGGGCTCACCTCACTCACAGGTACACACACACACACACACACACACACACACACACACACACACACCCCACACACACAGGCACTATTCACTCCTACATATGTAAGTAAACAAGCACTCTTAAAAACACGGCCCCTCTAGTTGAGTAACATTGCGCAACTTCAGTCCTTTAGGACCACACTGTGTACTGTTTTTTCCTCCTTACCTTTTTAATCAACTACAGATGTAGTCCTGGGATACCCTAATCTTAACCCAGGAGTCTCTGGGCATATTATTTACTTTTGTTCGCCTTATTTAGTCTGCAGCTCATAGTGCACTGACTCTCCCTCCCTTTTTCTCTCCCTCCCTTTTTTTCTCCCTCCCCCAGGTAACCCATACTATGACAGCCTGGGCTCCCTGGGCGTGGGCACCCTCCTGGGCACGGTGTCAGCCTTCCTCATCTACACTAACACAGAGGCCCTGCTGGGACGCTCTATCCAGGCCGAGCATGTGCAGAAGCTCACAGAGTTCCTGGAGAACGACCCCGCCGTCAGGTCAGTGACGTACCCTGCCGACTCCTCCCTCGTTCCCACGACCTCAGTGCCCCCAGCCTTTGTTCCCGCACGCCCCCACCCTGAGCACGGTGACCCTATACACCTTGATAATGTTGATCTAAAGCATTAGCACGGGCTATAAATGGCCCCCGGTATTTATTCCACTGCATGCTTGTACATGCTTTGCCTGTAAGAAGTCTGAAGGGGAAGTATTGTCACTCTGCCAAGGACTGTATGTTGCTAAGCCTGAAAGCGTTTTGTCATAAAGTTGAACCAAGGACGCCAATGCGAAGATCTGAGACCTGCTTCCATACATATAGCTGACTAGCTGCAACTGCAACAAAACTTCCCATTCGGGTAAATACATAGACGAAAACAAAAAACACTCAGCCACACTCTATCGCTGAAAAAAAACCTGCTTCTAGATATCCTTCTTGTTTGTTGTGTTGTTTGTCGTTGCAGAAAGTTGAAATTAAGTAAATGTAGTCACCAGAAGATTTTTTTTTTTTCAGTTTTACCCTGTGGCAGTGGTGTATTCTGGTTGCCGAAGTCATTCATTTAAACTTTCCCCAACAAAAAATAACACAACAAACAAGTAGTTGTCTTAAAGCAGGTTTTTATTCACCGTAGAGTGTGGTGGCGCTTTTTCTGTTTTCTGTCTATGTACTGTATTTGTGTGAAACCCGAAAGGGAAGCAGTCGGGTTGCAGTTGGTACTATAATTGGCTGGTTTCTCAAACCCAGGTGAAGCCCTCTCCTGGACTAAAATCACTTCAATCCACCCAGGACTGCTCTTGAATCAAATATATGTTGTGAATAAGAGGAATGGAACTCTGTCTGTGTCTAGGGCCATCCATGATGTGAAGGCCACAGACCTGGGGCTAAGTAAAGTGCGCTTCAAGGCGGAGGTTGACTTCGATGGGAGGGTGGTAACGCGGTCCTACCTGGAGAAGCAGGACATCGATCAGCTCCTCAGTGTAAGCTTTAAGTGCCAGGTTTTCTTTGACACAAGGAGGCTTAGATCTTACCTTGCTGTCAATTGCCCTTTTGTCTTGGACAGGCGGATAGACTAGAGATATCCACTCGTATGGTCGTTGCATTGTTTTGTAAGGGAGCAGTTGTCAGTACAACTGATTTATATATTTGAAGACTTGTAATTCGGGCTGTGTAGGACTTTTTTTCTCTTTTTGCAGTAAAATAATAGTGACACTGGTTATTCTGTCTGTTACATAGGACATCCAGCAGGTGAAGACACCTGAGGAGCTGGAGTGCTTCATGCTGAAGCACGGGGAGAATATCATTGACACCCTGGGGGCCGAGGTGGACCGCCTGGAGAAAGAGCTCAAGGTACCGTAGAGAGGTTCTCCTTCCTCATGTGATGCTCTGTTCTTACTGTACCTCTCTGCAGTTCCGCCACACACACAGTATCCTCATACCTCCATGCATGAATCCTGTTTGTCCCTCAACAGCAACGGAACCCAGAGGTTCGCCACGTGGATCTGGAGATTCTATAACACTACGGCTCTATACGGGGGATGTCCCGCGGCAGCAAGAAGGAAGCTAGAGAGAGGACGTGGAGGAGGGCCTAGTCGACCCCTGACCCCTGACCTCTGCCTCCCATTCCCAGCAGCGTCTCTCATCCTCACCCACTCCAACCGGCTCATCAGAAGAAGTCTTACTGTAGAGTAGTCTGACATCACATCAGCGCCAGCCACACCAGCTGGGACAGTGTTTATATTTCCTTATTTTGTTTTAGTGATTTAATCATGCCATTACCATGTTCGGAGTGGTTTAAATAGAAATGCAGAGCTGTCACAGACAAACCTGGTGTGTCAATGCAGACCGAGTGCTCTGAGCACTGACTGTCTCGCTCTAAGCTCTATGGGACTTGGTCTCTTTGTGTTTTCAGTTAATGTACAGTTAACTTTGAGTATAGTTCATATGATGACTTCTGTTCATGTTTCTTGCATGAACGTAAAAAACAAGTCAGTTCAAATCATGTCTGGACTATTCAGAGTCAAAGAGGACCAGTATCTGTTATCAGTTAAAGCTATCAAGCTTCATACAACCTCTGCAGTTATTCCCTAACCCGAACCCAACGCAAACAAAAACTACCAGTACACTTCACAAAATTAGCAGAGAAGAGTTTTCTTGTGAGTATGGGTTTTAAGTACCTAGAAAGAGTTTTGTTTTTTCTCCCTTATATTGTGAAAAGGTACTTATGCACAGAAAAAGGTGGCATGTTGGCATTTTACCAGTTCATTGGATGGAATTGTGAATTTGTGATGACGACTAGATTATGTTACAATAACAGTTTTCAATAGCAGACCAGTGATGAGAGAAGAGATGTTCAAAGATATTATAAGAATGTTTGATTTGACTGATCTTGAAAACAGTTGAATGCACTTAATGAACATCAAGCCAATCCTGAGAAATGGCTGAGAAAATACAGTCCTGTACTTCTACAATTTGCATATGTTCCAAGAAGTAGACCAATCCAATATCAAAATCGGCACTTAAAAACACTTGTTTATAGTGTGGAGTAGAAATTCCAAAGAGTACAATGTTAACTAATGTATTTGCCATTGTGTGAATTCCTGAAGCAGCTGAGAGGCTGCTCACAGAGACGTGCTCTGCCCCTGATGTGGTTATCAGTCGTCCATACAGATACAGTACATCTCCACCATCTCACCGATGTAACTCTAGGCTGCGGTGTTCCCAACCCTCACCTCTCTCTTCCCTCGCTAGTACCGCCGCTGACCTCCGTCGGAACGCCGCTGTGGCGTTCCACAAACACGAGAGGGGTGACTCTGTTCGCTGTCTCAGCGACTTGTCAGTAGACGACCGATTTGTATGTAATGTTTTGCTCCAAAGATGAAGTAGCTGTTCTCTTTGGACAAAGCGACAGAGCGAACGCCCTCTGGCTTCACCAGTGTAAATAATAGTGGGCTGTGGGCGGCCATTTTTGTTTCTGAGCCTAATGTGAAATGCATAAGAATAAACTCTGTCTTCAAGTTTCATGCTGAACAGTTATGTGTAAAGACATCTTATCAACAAGGAGCACGGGCCCTACAGTATAAAGCACAGAGTCATAGCAGTTGTATGGCACGTCACGTCCATCATTCAGTAGTCCGTGGAATAAGTATGCTCTGACAATTCAGAAAAAAAAGATTGTGATGTATGTACAGCAGTTGTCCCATAGTCATCCTACCCAGCTTGATATTTTAACTCAAACCTGCAATGCATTCAGTGACTGTGCTTTTCTTCTCATTCTGCGCTAACAACGTCTGTGTTGATGTTCCAGACTGGAGGCAGGCCGGTGTCCGCTGCAGGGGACCCCTCTGCAGGCTTAGCCTTAGCACGCTGCTTACTAAGAGGTGGGCCAGAGTTCAGTTTTGTGGGGGGTGGGGGGATATATATTTTTTAAAGGCGTCTATTGATTATGTAAGATTTCCCTTTGGTTAGAGTGATCGAATGACTGTACTGCTGAAGGACTTAAATAAATTTCAATTAATTTATTAAATCATCTTTTGTCTTTTGTTTCTTTGCAATGTCATGATGTTTTAATGATGCCATTTTACATTGACATCTGAATGTTTCCTGTAATAGGTTTGGTTTGAGGACAGGGACAGAAAAAAACGTGCAAGGAGAAGAAGAATGCGGTCCTGTGGCTCAGCTGGTAGAGCATGGTAGCTGGTAGAGCGCTAACAACACTTAGGTTGGGGGTTGGATTCCCGCTGGGACCATATATATTGAAAAATGTATGCACTCACTGCGATGTAAGTCGCTTTGGATAAAAGCGTCAGCTAAATGGCATATGTTATTATATATTATACATTGTGTAACTCACTGTTGAATGCAAGACGGGTGAGCAGAGGTGCAGGTTGATGTGCCCTTGGTAGGATAAAGGTGTGTTGGCATTAGCGTGGCCTTCACGACTCTTACGCTTTCATACATCTTGCATTCATACAGTAGTATAAATCATACGCTACAGTATGAATTGCCCATAGTTTCATATAGTTCTCGTAGATTTTTGGTTAAGCCCTCTTAAAATTATTTGGATGAAATCAATTCTAAGGGGTATGGACAGGGGAGGATATAGGAGACCTTTGCTGAAGCTATTGAACTATGTTCAATATAGGCTACCGAATGTGAAAATAACCAAAGAAACTCATATAATTAATCTGGGATTTCGTCCACCTCCAAATCTAAATAATAAGAATGTAAAGGTAGACCGTTAGATGGTGCAATTGTAGGGATGAGGAGGAAAAACGGTAGCCTATGCGCTGACGTCAATAAAAAAAACAGTCATTTCCAACCAGCTTGCGCATTGACCAACCATTGAGAAACATTACGCACAGCATCGCGGCAGAGGGACCGTTACCGATTGAAACAATTGCTCTCCATCGCAGAAATATGCTGAAAAAGGACGCGCTTCGTTCGTTCCAGGTTTTTCGTCATTAAATGTTGTCTAACACATTTTCACAGGGTGTTAAGAGGGCATCAGTCATTCAGTGTCATGTCTCGTCATATCATTCCCAAGTCAATTGTGCCGCTGCCCATCTTGTCGTTTCCTTTCATGTCTCCCTGTCTCCCTTAGGTAATATCAGGCGCTTGTTATGCGTGATGAACCTCGACTTTATTGAATGATAGCCTATGTCTTATATTGCAAAACCATTGAGGATAAAACATTGTCGAGAGCGTGCGCGCGCTTATAAACGCATCTTGAAAATATCACAATATTTTAATTATCACCTGCGCTGCGCTGTGAACGCTATTCCCCAACTGCACCTACCGTTAAGAGGAAACTGCATTTTGCATATAATAGAGATCATGGCTTTGATGCCATTTTTAAAATATTTTTTTTTCTTTTATTCAAGCGTGTATTTTGTGTTTCCGTTTCTTGTCCATTGTCCAAGGTACAGTTGGGGGCGCAATTGACCGCTTTTGTGCATGTTTTGGGGTCTCTTTCAGTTCAACCCGTTATTATAGTATCATTCTAAAACGCTCTGGTTATGATTAAGTCGTTTAATGAGATATCACTGATGGTGTATGCAGATGCATTGTAGTCCTACTGTGCATTTGAAACAGGAACATGTAAATGCCATTATTGAACAGTGAGTATGACAGTATGACTGTAGCTGCCTTGTCTGTCCAGTTAACAGTCGAGGATGAGAGCGAGTGATGCATCTTGCTCTATGCTTTCAGCCTCTTTACAGTGCTGCCTTGTAGAATCATGTTCAAGCAGCATTGTACAGGGCTATGACAGCATAGAGATCTCCTCCACAGAGATGCCTGCTGCCTACATTGACACTCTGGATGCCAGCCAGAGAATGACATCACCCCCCATCAAAAGAAATACAGCAGCAGACTCAACAACAGTGGAGTTCTGATGCTTCTACTTTGGTCATGGTTGTGAAATAGTGCAGCTTGTATTAACCCTGCTACTCTTGAATTACTAGGAATTGTTTGTTTTTTCTCGGAAGCAGTGCTGTGCCAATATGGACACAAGGCACAAAGACATTTGAAGGAGAGACAGTATATATGGGTTCCTCTCCTTTCTCATCATTATAAGGGATTATGTTTCAGTCAAAGGCCTTTCTCATGCCTTGAATAATTCAATGGAAACCTAACTGTATAAATCCGTAGGTAACATATACATTATTAAGCCTCTTACGAAGAAGCCTGGTTTTATTCTTAGTACTGTAAGAACCTATATCCTGTACTGTATGTAAAATCTGCTGTTCCCCAAGTGTCAAAGCATTGATTAAATACTTAACCATTGAAGTAACATTTGTTTTTACTTTTTCATCTACTCCATGGGTTTCAAGACTATGAGGAAAGTGTATTTGATGCCCGACTTTGACATTCTATGTTTTGATTAGGGTCATCCACCTTTGTGTTAGCTGATATTGAGAGGAGAGGCCCAATTGCGTACTTTATACATAGAGGAGTCTACTTTCCCTCTCTAGTCTGTCACCCTCACCCTTGGCTGCAGCGGGATTAGTGATGAAAGCATTGTTAATGAAGGACACTCTTCCGTGGTAATTATCTAACAAGCTTCAGGTCACTAGAGATGAGGTTAGTACTCTACCACACCGTTACATATCACAGATTGTGTTACACCTCAGAGAACAGTCCTAGCTTGGGTTGAGGGACTGATGGTAATCTGCCTCAAACCTTCACTGTTAGGGCTGGGGTATCACCCTGACGCCATACTAATTTCACTTCATGAATATTCAAGAGACAGACAACAGAATTGTATCAAAGATGAATATGTATTAAAAACAGTAGAGGGGGCAGGAACCATAATCCATTCAATTACTTACATTTTCTTGCAAAATGTCTTTCACAATCTCCATTGACTAGCTAGTGTGTGTGTGTGTGTGTGTGTGTGTACAGAGCCTTGTCTCTGATGCACCAATATGTGGTCCATAAGCGCCTGGGGGAGGGGAATATTGAGGTCAGGCACTTGGAGGTCCTCAGTGGCTGCAGTTTGGACAGGGCCGCAGGCCGTTCTCATTGCAGGAAGTGCACTTGAGAGCTTTGAAGGAGTCTGTGAAGCAGTTGCGGAACACGGACATCTTGCTGCCATGGCACATCGGGCACGGGACGAAGGCAAAGCCCCCACAGATCTGGCACGTGTGGGGGTGCTGTACCCTCTGGGAAAAGAAAACACACACACACACGCGCACGCGCACGCGCGCACACACACACACACACACACACACACACACACACACACACACACACACACACACACACACACACACACACACACGTCACTGGCTGTATTTGAGACTATAATTAGCATAATACTATATGTATGACCTTTGAGGGTTTGCGTGCTTCATAGGTCTAATTGGCATGCGTGCTGACATGGCCTTGTATTCTGTTCCTGTTTCCCTGTACGTTTTCTGTGAGGTAGGCTTAAATATACACTAATACAGGACCCTCTATTGCAGCATTATTCCCTTGCCATTACCTCACCTTTGATCGAAAAAGCCCAGTTCACACACTCTAAATTTGCACCACTGAGCATTATGACCTCACAAATGTGTTGGTTGCAGAATCAATAATGGGTCTTCCATTATTGATGGACATTTATTGATGCACATGCATCTTTTATGTCAGTTTACTGATGCATAATTGATGCCATAACTTTATTTTTCATTCTTCACTGCCGGGCTGCTCCATTCTATATTTATATTTCTACATCTCAGATAAATCAAACAAATACATTATTTCAATGGGATCAAGACAATGTACTGTAGTGTTTCATGTTTTACTGACAATTAAAATAAATCCAATAGTCTAAGTATCGAGAGCGAAACACAATTCTAGGAGTCACATCAAGTAGATTGATACATGAACATTTACCTCAATTTTGGTCAGAAGATCCTGAAGCTCTCCGGATTCATTCATATCCAGTATTTTCTCAGCACCCTGCAAAATGGTGACAGGTATCAATTATTAGAGTAAGATCACATGTTCATCTGAAAATGTCATACTATTGCATACATTGTCATAGCACTTCCTCATAGGCTCAAGATGTATGATTATATGTTAAAAGTCATTGAGGTGTTACAGCAGCAAGTATAGCAGTTTGAAACATACAACTGATGACATAAAAATGAACTGTCCGTATGTGAAACACTCACTCCAAGGTAGTGTCCGTCGATGAACACAACAGGTAGCGAAGGCGGTTCTTCCACCCGCTTGCATCGTTCCTCCAGCTCCTTCCCATACTCAATGTCCAGGGCGATGTTCTTCTCCACAAACTTCACCCTGTGGTTCTGGAAGATCTTTCGGACCAGCTCACACCGCTCAAAGGTGGTCCGTACCACACGAAAGCTTGTGGTGTAAATTACTATCCTCCCAAACTCTAGTGTCAGCTCTGGCTAGGGGAGACAGAAACAAGAACATGGGAATTAGATACAACTGTATGTAATTCTCTTTGCAGGTTTTGGTTGCATCAATTGACAGACTGCCTCGCTCTCAACAGAAGTTTAATGTCATAAATTATGCATAATATTTTGATCAGACTTACTTTGGCCTTGAGCTTTGTTCTTTTTTTTCTTTTGTTTACTCTCGTTAGTTGTGAGACCAATTCCACCGCCCTTTAACCGCATCAACCAAGGTTCCCATCTGATTACCATAGCAATAGCCAGACCAATGTTTAAAAGCAGTTTTTTGTCTATGGAGGTGAAAAACAACTTTACCATTACCATTGGTCCCTCATCAATCTCTCTGTTCGAGGCTTAAAAGTGAAATTGACATGACTTTATATTCTAGCCACTTTGTTTGAAAACGTCTAAAAGATACAAGTTGTTTTTGCCCATGCATAAGCAGGTATAGTCATTTATTTCTGTGGCAGTTTGTGTGTGACTTTACAGCCAGCCTTGACCAGTGGGAAATTGACTGCACTCCTGAATAACTACTTAATCCTACTTGGTGCCTTTCAGCACTATCTAGTCTCAGTTTGGGGTATTTGCAGGCTTCAGTCCATTATTGTAAAACTCAGCTAGGTTTCCATTGCACAGTATGTCACTCAGAATACCCATATATTGTGAATACTTTAGGCCTACTACTTGTTACCTAACAACAACAAACAGACAGAAACTACTAGAAAGCGAAGTCCTGAGAATTCATTAACCTGATTAGCTTGGCTAGAAACACTTAACGAAATGTATCATTAATCTTTAATTGTCCAGGCAGTGACCTTGTCCTCCTTTTTGTTAATTTGTTCAGGGCATGAGAGAGAGAATACCTCTGAGCAGATGTCAGCCAGGAGGTACTGACCTTTCACAAAGTTAGTGCAGACTCCATAATCACATGTATGATTTCAGTAACAACAACAGATCATTGCAGTAGTTTTGCCATTTGCAAGTAGGAGACGCATTAAGCATTATAATACTTAGAAAATACGAAATAATAAACAAATATTAGATGGAAAACGGAAGAAAACGTAACAGAGAGGTAACTGAGGCACAATCACACATTCACCAAGGACACTTACTCCATTGGCGTTGGGGAGGTTTTCAAATAATGCCTGACCGGCACTGACTTTGTGTTTGACCCCCCTCACAGTTCCGTTTTTGCTAAGGATGTTGACCCTCTTGGTGCTGAACACTCGGTCCTTAGAAGCCCCCACGTGCATGAGCAGGTCATCCAGCTCGCTCTCACTGTCGTCCAGCTCAGAGCCCAGGAACCCGTACAGGTGTCCGTTCACATCTCCACTGGTAGAAGGGGTGCTGGCCCGGTCCGCGTCCGAGCTGCTGGTACAGTCTGAATCCACTGAGTCTGAAGGCCCCTCATCCTTAAACATCTCCTTTAGAACCCGGCCACTGTTCCCTGAAGCCACGCGGAACCTCACCCGCTTCTGTGGCTTCTCCTCTCCCGGCGTCAACATTGTCCCCTCCATTGGAAAACAAGTGGTAGATTACATGGTCCAGAACTGTACTCTGCAGTCCCCGTCTCTCACTCGCACGTGGACGTACTGTAAACCTGAGACAAACTATTTTTTCTCATGGATTACTCGAGGGTGTAATCCTCACAGTTTGAACGGTCCTAAAAGAGACGGAAAGCCTAAGCTGCCTTACTGTCAGAGTCCCAGAACCAGTAAATAATGAATGCATTTCTACCATGGTAACTGAGGAAACCAACCTTAAGTAAACCGATAGCTCCAGTTGAATAATTCATCACACTTTGCGCTGTTTTCTCTGAAGCTTTGACAAAACAGCTTTGAACAACTTTTTTTATTTCATTCAATTTAACAACCACATCTCTCTTTCTTTTGTAGGGTGGACTAGTAAAATAATTTAGGATAACTAAGTGATACTTCAAAACAATCTGATGAATTTGACTCACTATCTATTCCACAGTCTCACACAGTAGTGCTTCTAATCTGCCAACAGTGTGTGCAGTAACTCTCCTCTGATCAAAGCACACTTTAACATTGCATTTTTGCGACTCAAAATAACCAGAGATACAGTATCTCATTATAATCATAAGCTCGATGAAATGTTAACTTCAAATATATTTCAAGCAAACACATTGCAAGCTTTAACACTGTCTAAAAATGCACAGTAGATCAGCAAGGCAGTCAAGTTCATTTTCTGAATGGCCATTTTGAATTGCATGGAGGAACACTGTGCTGAGCAGTAAGTGCCTCGTCCCGTCTGTGTTGTGACTACATGAACACACCTGCTGGACATGAATGAATGACATAAGGGGATGTGTATCCTTTGTTCTCATGGGTCTACACTTCCCTCCCTGTGCACTCTAGTGAAGCAAAGCTGCTATTACAGCCAACGTAGACCAGGAGGCAGGTAGAAAGGACAGGTGTTCACTGAACGCCACACAGCAGAGGTGGACCAGACCATATAATGTGTCACAGGCACACAATACCTTGTCCGCAGAGACACCTTGCCCAGTTATTGTGTCACAGGTGATGAAGTGTCTCTTTAGAAATGCGACACGTCAGCTGCAGCTGTGACAATACCACTCTGTTTGAGTGGCACAGTTACGCCACTGAGGTACAGAGGGCCTGCCCCCTCCGCCGCCTCTCCACCTTTTCTTGTTGCTGACAAGGGGAGAAAAGACAGGAAGGAAAAGTCTCATGTCTCAAACTAAGATTTACTGGCACCTCTCAGACTCAATAGTGTGGATTTGGCTCGAGTGCCAACTCCTATTGATCGAAAGCGGCTCTTATTGTCTCGTAGAAGATATTTCTTCATTCATTCTCCTGTAATGAGAGCACTGAAGCAGCTTTTAAGAATATGATACGCAAAGGCCCGTTGCATGTTAAGGCTTCTCAGTGCAACTTAGTGCCTAATATAAAATGGTGAGAAGCCAACATGGAATAGTGACAAGAACAGCATGCGTCTCATGGATTAGATCCCACATACTGCGAATTGGACGGTCGACAACGACATTGCGTGCAGTACTGTATAGTTGAGCTGAAGTAAAGCTGGAGCTGTTATTTTGCCTGTGAGGCTGTTTAGTTACTACTGTGCAAGCAGTTCACGTGTTCTTTCAGGTGATGTTGCTATAGGACACAAAGTGTTCATGGTAGTGGAGTTTCCGTACTCTTCCTTGCGTCATATTTGAGTCACCTAGAGAAGCCTGCTTCTCTTGGTGACACAGAATTGGAGATCATGCCTTTTCTTATGAGACGAATTCACCATCAAACTACAGTCAGGACCTCTGGACCTCTCAACTTATCAATTGGGCGCAGTTGACAAGTATCACAACACAACCAACAGCGGGTCTTCCCTAAACTCAAGGCTTCAACAAGATGACTCTAGATTAGTAAAAAGAATCACATGAAGAAGTAGATACCTCATAGAGACCTCTGAGATACATGCGTTGGCATGTAATATATATATGCCATTTAGCTTACACTTTTATCCAAAGCGACTTACATTGCAGTGAGTGCTATCATTTTTCAGTATATACGGTCCCGGCGGGAATCAAACTCACAACTAAGCGTTGTTAACAACATGCTCTACCAAATGAGCCACAGAGGATCACAGACATGTCACTGAGTTCCGTGGAACCCACCTGCATTGCTGAGTCAGTCAGGGGCCATTTTCTCTCGTTTGAGCAGATTCAGATAAGAGGCCTCTGTGAGTGTGGCATCTCTGACCTAGAGGCTCTTCCTCTCGGCGTTCTTCATCAGTGGCAACAATGTAGCCTAGCTGGTCCCCTCAGCTGCCATTACAGCGGCCATTATTATAGATAATGGTTTGTTTAGTGCCGTTTTAATTTGATCGCCGTTTCTCACGCCTGCAGATACTTGCTGACTGGACAAAGCTGGAAGAGACTGTGTGAGAAATGTTTTCAATTTCACAGTTGTAGCTACTCAGATGGACAGCAAGTTTTCAACATTTACAGTTGGCACTATTAATTGTATGGATGCCTCAGTGTCCCCTTTTTATCTCAATTCCATCATTGAATTATGATCATTTTTGTTGATGAACTTACAATACTAAACAGATGTGTCTCACCTCATTTAGGGCTTTTGTGAGATCCATAGTTCCATAATAAGCATAAGTTTCATAATCATTGTATCCAAGGGACAATGTCGACAATCTAGGATACACCATTCATTAATTAGTTTATATTTCAAGTGTTTAGAGCTGACGATTTGATTACACATCAGTTACTACAAGATCTATTTCACTGGTCTTAGGTGGTTCATGCTAAAGGACTCCAACCATTTTCATCCATTCAAGCGTTCCCCTTTGCATTGAAATCAAACTAATTCATCCTCCTAGAACGAGGTAATGGAACAACGTCCACCAGAGGGCAGGCTACAATTCAATTTGCAGTGAGCTGTCAGCCTGCCCCATCACTTCTACAAGGGGCAGAGACAATGACTGATGGCCGTATAGTACAGTATGAGCTGGCTCAGCTCAGGCCTCAGGGCTGCACAAGAGATCGATCTCCTTCAATGAGAAAATCATTCAAACTCACTGAACAGGAGCAATGGGACTACATCTCAGCCAGAGACGACAACAGACAACAGCCATACTCCTGACTCAGGAAGACACCAGGATGCCAGAGATTGTAACAACTGGACGCATCGTGTTACCACCTCCTAAAACCTATGGAAGCTGAGGTGTTTTCATTCAGGTCCTCTTAGTATTCAGATCTTTATCGAGATCATGTGTTCCTTCCATTATTTCAGTTCAATACTCGGAATTGACTATGCTCCCGTTATCTGATCAAAGAACAAGCTGTGAAATTAGAAGCAGCTGACAATGCACCTTCCACCGAGGGGAAATACATAAAGAAGAGGATGCCTTTGTAACTGATGTGTCCTATTAGCATAATTAGAAAATCTCAATGAGTGCAGAATAGAAAATATGAAATGAGTCTCTGACAGAAATAATCATATACTGTATATTAAGTGTTATCCTGTCAAAAATAGTTTCCATTGTTCTACAGCACCCCATACGTATGTACATTCAGAGCTTGATAAATACAGTAAATAAATAATAATAATTTAACAAAAATATATTACGTATAACACAAAAGCACTTAGGCCTGGGTTTGTTTGTGATCTCTCCGATCTCCAGTAATAACTGTGTGGTCAGATGGACTGTCGGCAGCTCTGTCTTAGCCTGGGGTCAGAAGCAAGACTGCCCATCTTTCAGACCACAGATCTCTCTGACCATAGTTGCCTGCAGGCAAAGAAAAGTGCAGACCCCATTACAAAGAGAGTGGGCTTGTGCGTTTGATTCCTGCTGGGAACATATATACTGAAATGTATGCACTCACTGCAATGTAAGTCACTTTGGATAAAAGCATCAGCTAAATGGCATATATTATATTATTTGTGGGCAGTTATGTGATATTAATGAAACAAGCCATGAAACAAGCCAATCCATGATAGCCTCTCAACTAACTTGTGACCATTATATGATGCCCTAGAAGCTCCTGCTTGAATGGTGACTGTGTTTATCTACAGGCCTATTCTTCTCAAAATGACTGTATGTTCTTGATGATCTCAAAAGAGGATATTAAGGCAAAACTACTAGATAAGGTCCCTGTGGTGCAGCTCATGCAATGGAACGTCTTCATGTTTATCAATACTGACTCTTTCCAAGCTTTTTGGCAATCAAGTCGCCCTATTATCTTCTGAATTGCCATTTTGTTATTGCCTGAAGTGAACATTAAACATTTATGAGCAGAGCATATCTTAAAATAGTACTCTGCTCAAGTTGTTCTTGCAATATGGCAAGCATTGGATATTAATCTCTGGGATCATAACAGATCAGAATCAGAATCAGAATCAGAATTCTTTTATTTGGCCATGTATATTTGCACATACAGGAAATTGACTTGGTGAGGTTGGTGCGTGGACATAAAAAAACAAATAGCAAATATTGACAAAAATAACAAATTTACAAATTTACAAAAAAGAGCAGCAGAACAATACATCTTGTAGGCACAAGAGCCTGTGAAATGGTTGTGGGGCATGTACACTATAAATTAGAATAATTTTAAATAATTCTAAATTACACTGTCAATGCGTTTGTGTGACAGGGTGGGGGGGGGTCAGAGAGAGGCAGGGGGCTTGGTTGTGAGCCCCACTGCCATGGGGAAGACACTTGATTGACCGGAACCTTTTGCCGGATGGAAGTCTCTGGAAGAGGTGATGACCAGGATGGGAAGGATCAGCGATGATCTTTCCTGCTCTCTTACTGGTCCTGGAGTGGAACAGGTCCAGGAGAGATGGCAGGTTGCAGCCGATGACCTTCGATAATGGTTTGTTACACATGTGATATTAGATACTGTATATCACTTGGCATGAGCCTATCGTATCATATTTTTTGTGGAGTATGCAAACTGAATCCAAGGCAATATATCAATATTTGTGTTGTAGCTGTATTGCTCCATACTCCATACTATCTTTTTTGTCAACCAATCCAACCAATACTGTCATTACAATACCTATCCTATAATTAATGCTCTGTGCACTCAACATCAACAATATGTCTACAGGCCTATGTCTAATTCGGTTAACCCTTAGCAAAGGGTTTGTAATGTTGTCCCATGGCCATTTTAGTGGGAGTCTCCCGTGATAATGGCAAAACCCAACTAATCAACAAAATTACAGTGGGGATTCATGGCTTGTGTAATTCACGCTGATTTGACAGAGGGGGAGAGATGCAGAAGGGAGGGTGAGTCATTAGTGACACTGATATGCGCCGAAACATAGAACACATAATCGGAGAGGCAGGCTTCTTGTCACTGTTGCTAAGCAACCTCAGGAGCCATAGAGCCAAATCCCCGTGGTGGTGTGCTGATGTTGAATTAGGTGGAGAGAACGAGAGAAAGGAAATCTTTGGGAGAGATCCGTCTCTCGAAAGGCTGGAGAAGCCTGCTTAAGTGTTTATTTACATGAATTCAAGGTCCCCGTGTCGTAGGCCTACAGAATGCGCGGTAGTAAGTACGGTTTCTCTTGTTCCTTCTGAAGACACCATTCAGATAATCTATTCACATTACAAACCTTATGTCATATCATGGTCGCATGGATTTGACAATTAGGTGGATATGTTGTCTATTGAAGTAGAGCCTGTTCACACGTTTAGCATGGCTCACACACCTCCAGAGATACCGCTCTACTTAAAGGATCACCCCCCCAGCCCAAACATGGTTCCCATAGATCAGAGGGCTGACAGGAGGCATATATGGTTGTAGGCCATGTGTGTGCTTCCTCCTCCTCTATCCAGCATAAAGCAATAATTGTATTTGATTAGGATGAAAACAGAAACACAATCCCTGAGATCATGTTTCATTGTAGCCTTTGATAGAGACTGAATAAACAAAGGTGAAACGCTTCATTACAACAACATTTTAGCCCTGAGACCTTCTCCTGGCTGCATGCAAAGAACAGTGAGAGTGTTGTCTAGTATATTGATTTTGTGTGTGACATAGACTGCACATAACATAGGTTCATTCATATCTCCAGAGGCTACACAGATCTCGGTTGTGTCCAGCCACAGATATTGACAAAAGGTTTAAGGGAAGTTGTGTAAGCTATGTAAGTCACCCTGGATTAGACAGTCTACTAAGCATCTCTCTAGACGGTAATCACCTAATAACTTGGCTGCTGCTACTACTACTACTCCTAATTCCCTTCGTGTGATAGCCATGCTGCAAACTTTGCCTGAGTGAAAGCCTATAGAAACTCTACTACGGTACTACTCATTCTGTCCGTGTTTAGCAAGTTTTCTGTCAGTAGAAGATTTATTTTGTAGCACACCAATGCTACAGTGTATAGTAGGTATGCTTATAATGTAGTAGGAGTGTAGTAGCGTAATCAATTAATCGAAGTATGAGCGCTTCACCAACACAAGGTAAGGGGGCAATTGGACTATCAATTGGGTATTTTTGTTGTTGTTGTTTGTTTGAGTCGCCTAATGAAGCAATGAATTATATCCTTAATTTCTCATTTCATTGACAAGACTCTGTTAATTTAAGTTGTGCAGAATAGGCCATGACCTACAGCAAAAATAGAATATAATAGAATATTTGCATGACTTACTACACTCCGCCCTGGACCAGAGCTAAGCAACTATAAAGCAAATACAGTGGATTAACTGTTGCAACACTTAGATTCCATACATAAAATTCAATATCGACATAAGAATAATGGCACAATAAATGGTCGTGACAGCTTAAGAGCATTTAAAACACAGAAATTGCAAAGAGTCATTATTTCTCCGCAACCCCACTTCCAACCAACGACTGAACTGCAATGGGGAATCTCCACAGGAATCGCTAATGCATCTGGCATGTTGGGGAATGTTTCGTACTAACTACTTCTTTAATTTTACCTAACATATATAATCTCATACAAAATACTCAAATGTTATGTTTTGTTACACGTTACTCCAGCGTTGCAAAAATTGATCTTTCAATTTGAGGTAAACAACACAGAAATATGGTTTAATCAATATTCCTCCTCCCCCTGCGTCTACGATGGTACATTCCATATTGCGAAGCGGCATCGGCCCCCTCGTTTCAGTTCAGGAGCTCGTTTCGCTACTTGCCATTCAAGACACTGTCTTTTTCCACTAATCCAATGTCTACAGAGATGCTGGAGGAACTTGCTAAAATGTGAGGACATGGTTTTTCATACTAAGATGAATGTTTATACCAAATACATTTGTCAGATATTATAGATACGATTTCCGTCCGTCCGAGAGAGGTTAGTTCGTTAAATGTAGACAGATTCTGAAATTCCTAGACGGGTGAAAAGAGGACGCTAACGGGGAGCATAAAGCCGCGTTTGACAGGTGCCACAGCTCGGCTCTGGGGAGAGATGCCGCCCGTTCAGAGGACGGTGTCCGATCTTCGCTCCCGAGTGGAGGGTGAGTACTGCAGGATGCCGTGCATGCGCTCGTAGGGTTGTGCTCGTCACTGATAACATGTCAGGAAAGGTCCTCTCGATTTTATGGCCCCGTGGTATTATCCTTACCGGTGACTGTGAATAGGAGGATAGCCAGTTAGCAAATAAGCTAATTTTTAAGCTAAAGATAAAATAAACCTGGTGCTGTGACACAGTTGTCAGCGCAAGCAATCCAAGTTCTACCTCTAGCTAATCACACCACATGCATGTGTCATGAGATTATCAGACAGAACACGCCATTAGACACTGTATTGGATAGTTATTGCAAACATAAACCGGTTTTATGATAGCTGGATTAGTAGAGTATGACATATCTAGTGTTACAGGCAATTGTCTGCAGTCTTCGTCACATCACTGCGGTTTCAGAAACTGATGGTCAAAGCCACCCATTATTTCCTCCTTATGCCCGCTAATGTTACATTCTATGGAAGAACACACTTGCACTGCTTATATCAGAAAGGTCAAAGCGGCTTGAATACACAGTTAACAACTGATGTGTTTACCTTACTAATGACTCCACAGGTTGCTTATGTCATGCCAATGAATCCAGGAGGGCCGTACGTAAAGGCAGCTGATGTATGGGAAAGTTGATGACGTTTCATATGCATTTGTTTGACAACAAGGTTAAGGAGATGTGTCGAAAAAGCTGGGTTGTGTCTTAAGCATGATCAAAGCGCTGACGGTTTGTTGTTGAAGGGCGAAGCGGTGCTCAAAGTTTAGACATCTTGCCTGGGGCGAGTTGGAGTCCGTTTGATTTGTATCGATCGCAGTTTCCATTTGTCTGCACCCAGCCTAGATGAAATACTATGCCTCAAATGAAATGCCCGCCCCTCCTGCTATTTTTTAAGGACCAAGTGTTCAGTAAAATCGAAGTTCATTTTTCTACTAGAAGGACTGTAGTACAACATCATTATTTGAGGGAACCCTAAGCTTTGGATGGATACAAGCCCTTAAGTGCTTGTCCTGCAATAGTCACTTAGACAGTTTGAATGGAAGATATTTAATTTCTCCCACCTACAGTAGGTACAATTATGGCAGTTGATTTCCAATTTCTCCTCCAACCAGTTGGTGATGAATGAACACAAGTAAACTCTCCCTATGCTGTCACACTTTAGGCTACATGGTGTTGCCCAGGCCCTATACCCCTTCAACCTGTTATTAATGGGATAAAGACTGGTCCTCCCTGTCTTGTGAACACAAGCCCTGCAGGCACTGAATTACTATGTAAAACCTGTCTTTTGTTACTAGCATCAGACCTAATACACAGGTTTTGTGTGTATAAATTGCCATATTTGGACCATAGCCCATTAAATAACTGAGATCAAATGCTTGACACCTATGTTGTAAGCCATTACCTGCATGCTTCAGAGCCAAGAATGATTGGAATTGCTTTGCTGTGACATCTAGATGATGTATGTCTTATGGTTGTGATGATGTCATCGCATTACGTCATTGTGCTAATCAAACCATAAGATTCCATACATTGTATTGGTAGTCTAAATAATTCAATCAAAGCATAGATTCCGTTGAAGACTTGTTAAATTGTTGCTGTTGCTGCAGTCATAATAAATTATGCAGTAGCTTGTGCTGTCACCCCAACCCCCAACTACCACCCTACCCTACTCTTTTTCCAGTTACAAAGAGCAAACGTTTCACTTTCTACTTGGCTATGGAGCTTACCATAGTCATATCCCCCCCCCGCCTCCCCCTACCTTTGTGAAAAAAGTATCCTATTTTTCTGCGCAAGCAGTTCTCTGAACATTGGAATCGATCAGGTCCGACAGGCGTGTGACCTACCCCGTCCCAGTGTAGCAAGCAGCAAATACCCCCCCCCCCCCCTCCACCTTTACCATGTCTCAGTCAAGCAGCAAGTGCCCCTGCCCACCCACCCTCCTCCCCTTCTCATCTTTTTGCTAAATGTCTCGATACCCCTCCTGC
>NC_139669.1:3565608-3568108 GCF_951799395.1 Argentina silus
GTATGAGTATCTACCCCTAGCCCCCGGTATGAGTATCTACCCCTAGCCCCCGGTATGAGTATCTACCCCTAGCCCCCGGTATGAGTATCTACCCCTAGCCCCCGGCTGTTCCCTCATCGCCGGAGTACAAAGTAGGAAGAAACCCTCTCCTCTCACTTGGAGCTGAGTGTTCATGAATATATATATATATATATATATATATATATATATATATATATATATATTAGCCTTTCTGCCTGCTGAAATCCACCCTAAATTAATAATGTAGGATATAAGACTGTGATGGGCATATCTAAGCAGGACAACAGGTTCAGCGGATCATGGGGCAGTGGAAGGTTCAGACCTCAGAGCGTTATCTGATGAGATCACAATAGACTGTGATGGTGATGAACCTGGATAGCCCTGGGGGGGGACAGGTGAGGGCGTGACCGGAACAAGACCATGGGCCTCCATTGTACAGTGCTATTGACTTGCATTTACATTACATTTTACATTTATGGCATTTAGCAGACGCCTTTATCCAAAGCGGCTTACAAACAGATACATTTGTTTAAGTAAGTGAATCATCTGTCCATCAGTCATCATAAGGTAAAGTAATCAGTGCTCGGACCAGGGGCCACAGGCAGTCACAGTGCTACATTACATTACATTACATTTATCACAGATTCGTTAGTGGTTGTTGGATACCCCGGTGACTACACGGCACACCGCCTCGGCCTCTTTCTGTTCAATATAAAGCTTTTCCTGTCCTGTTTCTGTTTAATCTATAGCTCTTTCTATCACCTTTCAGTTGGATATTAAGCTTTTCTCTATCATCATACAGTCTATGCGAAGCCCCAGGGGTCGAGTGGTATTTGAAAAAGTACTATATTTCTATGGGGCACCTGGAGTGGATGACTGTAATCACACCGCAGCTATCGACAGGAGAAAGGCCATGGAACAGCACTGCTGCATCATACCACAGAGATCTTTTGTGATGGTTCAATTGAGCCATTCAGAGCATGAATCGCCAGCATACGCTATTACAGTACAAATAGCTATGAAGATATTGATGTCTGGGGGCTGGGCACAGTCTCTGAGCTGTAAAAATATGCGGCAGGTCGCGACCATGGTAATCCCAGACCATAATAAAATGGCGCTATTTTTGCCATGACGATTTGTTCCACATCTAAGGCCTATTGTTTTGCAAGTGTAAGGCCTTATCCTGTTCGATCAAGTCAAGCCCAGGGAGGGATAGGTGATTTCCTGTGTTTTCCTTCGAGTGGTCATCAGATTGCCGCTGGCCATGCAGGGTTACATGTTTTAGTATCAACTCTCAATTGTTCCTGTCGTTGTGTCACCAGATGCATTTAATCTTCCTAGTGTCGTCACTAGGCTACAGCTATGTCGTCATAATCTTTCAAAACAACCCCTCTTCCTCTTTGACCCAAACAAATGCATAACTCCTGTCCTCTAAGTATCCCCATCATAAATCCACTACAGCTAGACTGGCGTAACCTGTTATGTTGACTCACTACCTCAACACAGAGATGATGTTGTCTAATACTGGGCTATACCACTGTAGCAATTCAAATACTATTGTGGTACTGTTATTTCTTACTCCACAAAATGTATTTATTATGCAGTGCGTAATATCTTTTCAAAGGCAGAACATTACCTACAGACACTCATCTATCTTATATTAAGCATTTTTGTCTAGACAAAAATGCCTCTTTTCATGACTGTGTCAGGCCAGTAGGCCTGGGTGGGTTCCAGAGTATTTGTGTAGCAGAGCACACTATCTCACCCTTTTAGAGAGAGACAGACACAGACAGAGAAGGCATAGAGAGACTGAGATGCCTTTTCCAGAGCCAGACCCTGCCGGGCCCAGTTTGTTCCCCGGTGGGCAACCCCTCCGGAATCTGTGCCCCCTTGTGCCTATTGTTCCTCCCGTCTGTCTGTTGGCTGACACAGGCAATAATCCTGACATCTGGCCCGCGTCCAAACTCATTACGCCACTCGCCGGCATTGATCCCTCCTCCCGAGGCTTCCCCTCCAGGGCTGCGGCCGCGCGCTTCTGCTCTCTCTCTCCTCTCCGTCCGCTGGGCAGAAACCACCAGAGCCCCATGTGGCCCTCAGCTCTCCCTCCCTCTCTCTCCCTCTCTCTCCCTCTCTCTCTCTCTCTCCCTCTCCCTCTCTCTCTCTCTCTCTCTCTCTCTCTCTCTCTCTCTCTCTCTCTCTCTCTCTCTTTGCCGCTCTCTCTTTATTGGCGTCTGGGTAGTTGAGCCGTGACTTGCCTGCGGTTAATGAAATTAGCACGGAGCCGATGCAGCGAGTCCACCGGGGGAATACTAAGAGCAGCTCCCGCTGAGAAATGTGTGTCAGTGGTTGAGCCCTTTATCCACACTGTTCCTCTGCGGAGGCAACTCAGGAAGTGAAACATACACAGACAGACAGACAGACAGACAGACAGACAGCCTCTGTGAGGGGAAGTTGGGGAGGGGGGGAGGGGGGGAGGCTA
>NC_139669.1:3573108-3617537 GCF_951799395.1 Argentina silus
ATGGTGTGTGTGTGTGTGAAGCATGGTGTGTGTGTGTGTGTGTGTGTGTGTGTGTGTGTGTGTGTGTGTGTGTGTGAAGCATGGTGTGTGTGTGTGTGTGTGTGTGTGTGTGTGTGTGTGTGTGTGTGAAGCATGGTGTGTGTGTGTGTGTGTGTGTGTGTGTGTGTGTGTGTGTGTGTGTGTGTGTGTGTGTGTGTGTGTGTGCTCCCAGCCTCCCCACACCAAGCTTCTTATCTTAACGACAAGCAGGTTCCGAATGTTGAAGCTGTGGTTCGTCTACAAGCCAGCAAATTGGATTTCATTAGCCAGCAGTAAGAGACAAGAGCACTTTGATAGCACTCAGTCATGTGCTCCAGTTCCAGACTTATCTTGGCTGTGTTTCGTTCCGCCCTCCTGTGTTGGTAAGATAGTAGGCACATGGCCAACCGTGGAGACCAGTAGGGACTGGTTGAACATGTCAACACATGGTATTTCTGTGGAGGTTGCACACTGAGTTTCCACTCCTCAATGGTAACAGTACACCAGATAGTGTCATATCGGTAAACCCTCTGCTGATGACCTGTGACTGTACTAAGTAGAGTTCATTGTATGGAGAACTTTCTCTTTGTCGAGTAGCTCAAGGCTGTATGATCATCATTTATACTGTAGTGATCTAATCTTCAGTAACACTATTCATTCGCAACAGTGGACAGCATCAATAGTAATTCAGCTGCTTCCTGTTTATGCTGGTAGGTATTAACAGCTCATACTGGTTTCTATCTGTCTCTCTCTCTCTCTCTCTCTCTCTCTCTCTCTCTCCCATATCCCTCTCTTGAACTTGGCATGAAACTCCAGCCCACAGTTCTCTGCTCTGAAGTCATATGACACCAGAGGAACCGAGGAGATGAACTCAGATAAGCGGTATTCACCATTCCTGGCAGGAAGTTTGCAAGTCCTCACAGGAAATCACCCCGCCTCTAATCAAATACGGTTCCCAGCTGGAATACAACCCCATGAAACCTCTTACAGTGAAAAAGTGAAATGTGAGCGTTTGGTCAGAGAAACGCAATTAAATGCTCCTGACTTTTTAATGCAGTTCCCGTGTCAAATTCTACTGCTAGAATGCAGTAACAGCACACTGACTGACTGGCACAGACACAGGGCAAGCCTGACTAACCACTGCAGGGCCAACACTGAGCAAGATAAGTAGCCTGTTGTACCATTGGAGCGAAAAAGCCCTGTCACACAATGGGGCATTCACTTGTAATCGACAGCACAAAACCACACTCAAAAATAGGCTATTTATGAAACAAAATGTGCGTGTCAAAGTGTCGCTGTTTTAATTTTTACAAAGAGCCGCGGCTAGATGCTGTGGCGTAGGCTACATTAGCAGCACTCTACTCCCTGTCACCTGCTGAACACGTTGGCTTGTGTCTGCCCATGGTTAGCAGTCCTGTAGCGCAACACCTCAGGAGGAACCAGTTGAGGTGTCCCTGTGGTGCATCTGATCCCCCTTAAGATGGCTCCCTGGAGAGACTTCTCTGTGTAAGAGCACTCCCTGGGCATAATCCGCTCTCTTTTAGGGCTTCCAACACACACACACACACACACACACACACACACACACACACACATGCGCGCGCTGCCACCTGAGCCCCTGGCAGGATGGATGACCCTGTAGAAGACACCGAGACATCTACCCTTGACTTTGCCTCCTGCTCTAAGAAAGCCTTGTGTTTGAAATCTAGGCCTGTCTAGACAAATGTTGTCATATTGTTTTATTTTCTGCGTGACCGCAGCACAATGTTGTCAGGGCTTCACGTCTTTGAGAAAGCAGTGAACCTTCATTTTGACGGTCTCTGTGTACTTTGTACAGTGTTAAAAGTAGCAATGGTTGAAGAAGGCCCCATCTATCAATACCTGCACTAAAAGACATGATCTACTTCTGAAGGTTTTTCCTTAAATGTGTCCTTTCCTCCTCTCTTCAGGGTACGAGAAGACAGAGGACACCTCCGAAAAGACCTCTTTGGCTGACCAGGAAGATGCACGACTCATATTCCTCAACCAGCCACAGTTCACCAAGTTCTGCAACAACCGGGTCAGGTGAGGCCAACGCCTGTTGACAAAGGACAGTTTCAAAATCCGGTTTCTCGTATGAAATTACAAATAATCCTGACGTGACTCAAGAGACCTATTAGAGGTACTTACAGCAGTGTACAGTAGTGTGTTACTCATCTCAGAAAAACAGGCCTTTAACATGACTCAGAAAGTACAGCACATTTCCCCCCTAGTGCTCCAACCCTCACCTAAACTAACTCAGCAGCGGCTGCATGTCAGATCATTTGCTGAATCTGTATATGATGGATGATAGTGACATGTCATCACAGGTGGTGCATGGACCTCTATATTGCATGCATAATTTATCGTGCCCAGCCAACTCCCATCCCCATTACAACAGCAGTGTGATTTTTAATGTGAATCCGATGAGGTTAAAGGAGGCCAATCGCGTGGGAGCGTTGGGTCTCATTCTTGTGCGTCGTCTCCTAAGTGCCAAAAGGCCCCATGGGACCCCCGGCTCCCTGCTCACTGTATGTCCATCTCCAGATGAAGTCACAGTCGCACTGCAGCACTTCACGGCTTTCCCTCCCTCTCTCACTCCCTGCCTACCACCTGGGCTTGTATAGCCCTGACACCGGTACCTAGGAGGAGGAGGAGGAGGAGGAGGGGGTGGAGAGGGGAGGGAGAGGGGGAGAAGGAGGAGGGGAGGAGGAGGAGGAGAGAGGAGGGGGGAGGGGAGAAGGAGAGGATGAGGGGGGGAGTAGGAGAAGTGGATGGGAGTGAGGACAAGGAGGAAGAGAAGGAGGAGGATGGCGAGGAGGAGAGGGGTGGGAGGAGAGGAAACAGAATGAACAACAACAGTGTTGCCTCTTGACAGCAGAGGAATTGTTGCTGAGGAGGTTCACGACACAGCAGTAACTCAAGGTTTTTTTTAAATATGGGCTCAGGGTGATCTATGGAGGGAAGGAGGCAGGCAGGCAGGCAGGGAGGCATGCAGGCAGACAGGCAGGAAGGCATGCAGGCGGACAGGCAGGGAGGCCTGCAGGCGGACAGGCAGGGAGGCCTGCGGGCGGACAGGCAGGGAGGCATGCGGGCGGACAGGCAGGGAGGCATGCGGGCGGACAGGCAGGGAGGCATGCGGGCGGACAGGCAGGGAGGCATGCGGACTGACAGGCAGGAAGGCAGCATGAGGCTCCCCTATAGAAGAACTCTTCTATACACTGATTGAAATGTACGACAACTACATGCATCTTGGGAGACACAAATAGGCTGCCTTTCCAAACTGTCAAGGTAGATCTCCTCCTTCGAAAGGTCAACTTGAATTTAATGTTGGGATTGATTTACTAGTAAACAGGAATTGACAAATGAAAGAGAATTATAATTACTACTCATTAGAGACACCAACAGTCAGTCAGTCCATACAGCTCAATTGTCCTGATTGCATTTGTACTCTCAGAGGAATGCCAGTGATGTATGAGAATCTGTGCTATTTTTGAAACTTGTAATGGCAAACCCAGAGGGCAAGCATTTCTTCCATAGGGACCTCCAGCAAATCCGGCCTCTTTGCCTTTGACACACACACACACACACACACACACACACACACACACACACACACACACACACACACACCGGCCATGTTGAGTCACCCTTCATCTTTAAGCCTACTACACAGACATCACGGCCACAGTACTCCAGTACAGGCCACATGAAAGGACTTCCGTCTGAGCTGAGCCCCCGTCTCTCTCTGACTCATCATCAGTCCCTATCGAGCACCAAGGGGCCTCTAATGGTGGATTTGTCCATCGATGTTCCCGGACTAGCGCTGTGCTAGCGTGCTCCTCTGGCTCCTCTGGAGACGGGAGAGAGAAAGGTTTGCATTAAAAGGTCAGGTCTGGGCTGGGCGTCCTCTGTCAGGCGCTGTTAGCGTTAGCATTCCTGCTGCATGAGCGGCCTCCCCCTCGTTCAGACACACACTCGCATGCGCACACATAGGCGCATGCACGCACACACATGCACGCACACACACACAAACACACACACAGACAGACAGACAGACACACATGTACTGTCGCAAAGGGGTTACCACGAAAAATGCTTCAACCTAACCCTGACCACAATATTAGAAGGCTGCATGTCTCTGTTGAGAGATTACACGGAAGCTTCTGGCAACAGAGATGACTACTGGAGTAGCCTGTATGCTCTTGGGACGTTGTGTGAGGACCCAAAAAGCTTCTTTTCCATCCCTGTGTTGCTGCTTGTGCTCTACTGCCACCCAAGCCTCACACTCACACTTCCTCTTTCAAGCACCATCAGTGTTTCTTTTTTTACTGCTCCCCAATTCACTGCACCGTTTCTGACGCCTTTTTTAGCTAGAATAACACCCACTCCACTGCTATCGTCCTATTGGTTTGCACATCCGACAGGAGGTCCATGATCTTCTTCCGCCCCCACGCTGCAGCCCTGCGTCTGCCACCGGTGTGGGAGACGCCGTGTGTTAAACTGAGCTGGTTGTCAGAGCAGATCTGACTGGCGTTCGTTTACGTGTGACGGGGGAGGTGGTGGGACATACGTGTGACAGGGGGAGGTGGTGGGACATACGTGTGACAGGGGGAGGTGGTGGGACATACGTGTGACAGGGGGAGGTGGTGGGACATGCGTGTGACAGGGGAGGTGGTGGGACATACGTGTGACAGGGGAGGTGGTGGGACATACGTGTGACAGGGGAGGTGGTGGGACATACGTGTGACAGGGGAGGTGGTGGGACATACGTGTGACAGGGGAGGTGGTGGGACATACGTGTGACAGGGGGAGGTGGTGGGACATACGTGTGACAGGGGAGGTGGTGGGACATGCGTGTGACAGGGGGAGGTGGTGGGACATACGTGTGACAGGGGAGGTGGTGGGACATACGTGTGACAGGGGAGGTGGTGGGACATACGTGTGACAGGGGAGGTGGTGGGACATACGTGTGACGGGGGAGGTGGTGGGACATACGTGTGACAGGGGAGGTGGTGGGACATACGTGTGACAGGGGAGGTGGTGGGACATGCGTGACTTGCACCTTGGCAAACAGGGCTGGCAGGTCAAGCTGTTCCACATGGCGCGTCCGTGGAGCGATGACGTGACGGCCCTGTGCCAGGAATAAGGGACATGAGGACACACATACACTACACAGGTGTGCACACACACACACACACACACACACACACACACACACACATACACACACACATATGCACTACACAGGTGTGCAAACACACATGCACACACACACACACACACACACACACACACACACACACATACACACACACACATACACACACACATATGCACTTACAAAGACACAGACACATGTCCACTAACAGTAACAGATCCAGTGCTCGCCTGGTCACAGGTCTGTGTAAACAACCAGTTTAGGAAAACCTGTCTTTCTACTTTGGCTTAAAGGTGAACAGCCTTGTGTATGTGTGGTAGCCCACAAGATTAAAATTGACATGGGGGGGGGAGTCTACTTGGAATGATGTCATCCTTAATGCCTTGTCAAGTAATGCCTGTCCTTACACGAACTGTATCTTCATCTTGACTCTCTGATTTTTTTTTTTTTTTTAATTAAACTTGGTCTTGTCTCGTAAACAACAATTCATTACTCATATGTGTCTTGTCCTTGAGCTCTTTGAAATTCCATTGCTTTGTTCTATTATGTTAAACAGCAAAAGAATGACCCACCACATTGTATGATTGATAAAGCCCTCAGTGTGTGACATTGTTTAACGGTTGTTCCTCTTCTGCTCTCACAACCTCCCCACTGTGACATTCAATGAGTGTGTCCAGTGACGCTGCACGTTAAACACAACGCCAACGCGTTGGTGTGAATAGATGGAAATGAAAGAGCTCTTTCTATCTGTCCTGCTCTAACTGGAGTAGAGCAAAGAGGAAGTGGTCTGGTATTGGTCCCCAGGCTCCAGGCTGCAGACAGGAAATGAAGGGAGAGGAGTTGGTCTCTGATCACCATTAGGAGGAGCTTCAGTAGCTCTTTATCTCCCTGCAGTAATAGATTGAATGTTAGATTGTGTGGAGACAGATGGAAGAGAGACCATCGGGAGGGAAGTAGATGAATGTGTAGATACATACAGACAGAACGGCAGACAGAAAAGTAGGTACGCAGGCAGACAGACAGACAGACAGACAGACACTGACAGACGTCTGCAGAGCACTGTGTGCTATTGTCTGATAGCAGCCATACTCTCTCTCTCTCTCTCTGACTGAACCCCTGCTAGACCAGTGAGCCCGGCGGGGAGACAATGAGTGGAGCTGCTATCTCTTTTCATTGACTGTCTGCCAGTCTCAGTCCACACTTGCCTGTGTATCCCCCTATTTCTGTTTGCATTGCCCGTTGTGTGTGTGTGTGTGTGCGTGCGTGCGTGCGTGCGTGCGTGCGCTCTTGCGTGTCTGCGTGTGGGTAAATAAGGAAGTGCCGATGCCTGGTGGCAAGGTATACATCACAGCGTATATATCCTCCCAAAGTGCCTGCTCTGGCTGGCCCTTAATGTGGCAGTAAATCAGGCACTGGGTCTGGGTCTGAGTGCTGTGCCAGGCCCCCTGGCTCCCACAGCTCATGTGTGCCATGGCAGGGCACTTTATGACCCTCCTGCCAGGTCTCCTGGTTCCCCCTAATTATTCTTTATGGTCATTTAGTTCACTGGCTTGCTGTTCATCACTCAAACAGAGTCTTCTCAGCCACCCCCCTCCACTCAGAAAACTGCTTCCTGGAATGGGTGGGCTACAGGGGGTTGAGGGGTGGGGAGGTGGGACGCGTAGTTGGGGAAGTGGGTGAAGGGGGTTACGGGTGGTCAGACTGCCCCGCTCGTTTACCTAACATCCCTTTGTCATGCTGACATGAATAAAATGTTTTTTTTTTTAAACGTGTATCGCTCCTAGTCCTAATCTGACTCTCTCCCCATCCTCTGTCCTCCCCTCTCCCCCCCTCTCCCCTCTCCCCCCCTCTCCCCCTCTCCTTCTCTCCCCCTCTCCTTCTCTCTCTGCCCTCCAGCACGGCGAAGTACAATGTCCTCACCTTCCTGCCTCGGTTCCTGTACTCTCAGTTCAGAAGGGCAGCTAACTCCTTCTTCCTCTTCATCGCACTCCTGCAGGTAAGAGAGAGAGAGAGAGAGAGGGGGGGGGGTTATTCTTTACTGGTTGGTACTGTATGGCCTAGACATCAGTAGCAAAGGTCAGATGCCTTGAAATAACTACATAAACACACACACACACACACACCCTTGAAAGGAAATGAGATTTCACAGACGTTTCAACACACCTCACATCACACATCACATGCTTAACATATGCGGTGGCTGTCATGGAGAGTCAAAAAGGCCATATTTGCGTTTATGATTTACCAAACAAATAACCCAGTCCTGCAACACAACAGCACAGGCCAGAGCTCACGTGCATGTGGTATAAATCTGCTCACGTGGGTGGGGGCAGTCTGACTCATATGCTGACTGTGATGTTTTAGTTTCTATTTCCCCAGAATGTGTCAGAGACAAATTCACTATATTCACCTTGCAACTAGAAGTGTTTCTAAAACTTTTTTTAAACAACAGTTGAGCTTCACCAAGTGATCCGACTGTATATGTAATATATGCACAATTTCTAAAAGTCTGAAGTGGTGTCCTGGGTGTTGAAATCTCAATAGGCCACCAGAGCATGGATTGAGGGCAGGCTCCAGCAGTCCCGGCCAGGTTTGTGCTGACTATCACAGCTCCAATGAGAGCTTTGTCGATGTGTGAGCTTGGACCCACGACCTTGAAGCCGGGGGCTTTGAAGAGCAGCTGGTGTGAATGTTCATTACCTGGCCTGTCAATGCATCGACCTTGAATAAAACATCTATGCTGATGAGGAGGAGGTGGAGGAGAGGAGAGAGATGCCGAAATACACAAATCCCTAAAGAGTAGAGCAGAACTGTTTCTGTTACCTTTGTACTGTATACCCCCCCCGGCTAGCTCTGTTGCCTCTTCCCTTTGATGCCATAGGCCCTGGTATGTTGCTTTGCAGGATAGGGTTAGGGTCCCCGCCTTGAAACGTGTTCAAAGGCAAATGCTCCCTAAACACCGTCAACAGACATATTATGCATACATGGGATTTTTTTTTATTGTGAGTCACCTAAAGGTCTCTGTGATGCAGGTGAGATTAGTTTGGTTCTTACAGAGTCTCAAGGACCGACTGATTTTATCAGTCTTCTCAGGTAAATGTACAGTGCAGTACAGGGGAGTGTCCTTGAAACACACCGGTTCATTGGATCTCCTTGTATGTAATCAATCTGGCTTCATAACTCTGCTTCCTCTACGCAGCTAGTCAGGGACACTCTGTGTGTTTACTGTGCTGTGTGTCAGCAGTGTCCCACCCCTAATGTGTCCCACCCCTAATGTGTCCCACCCCTAATGTGTCCCAGCCAGAACACATGTTGATGGACTGGTAGTTGCAACAGAACACACGTTGATGGACTGGTAGTTGCAACAGAACATACGTTGATGGACTGATAGTTGCCCCAGAACACAAACTGATGGACTGACAAATGCCCTCTCCACCGTCCCCTGGCTTCCCTCCTGTCGTTGTAATGGTTAATGGCCTCCTAGAGGGTCGTAGCGCTGACCTCTGCTTGACAAATGGCCTCCTGTCACGCTCAAGGAGAACCTTGTGACTCCTAGAGTGACACGGCAGATGTCGAAGAGATTTATCATAGAGGGGTGCGTGCGTGCGTGCGTGCGTGCGTGCGTGCGTGCGCGTGCGTGGGGAGTCTATCCTGAACAGATGATGTTACACTCATGGGACAGCCGCATGTTTGTAATGTCAGGCTTTGTCCCTGGCACAACTGCCCTCCCACACTACTGTACAGCCAACCAAACATGATGTGGGCCTAGAGTCCGGCCTAGACCCATGTACAGTATATGGTTCCGTGTGGTGCCAGCGATGGAATATAGAAATGAATATCATGATGTGTGTCTCTTATCTCCTGACTGGATCGCTGGTGTCTTGTTTTTCTCCTGCAGCAAATCCCTGACGTGTCCCCGACAGGTCGCTGGACCACCCTGGTGCCCCTGCTCTTCATCCTGGTGGTGGCTGCCGTCAAGGAGTTCATAGAGGACCTGGTGAGGCCACACTGGACTGTAACACTAGACACTGGGCCCAACCCTACTGAAGTTGCCTCGCCAGACTTTTATTTTTACCCTCACTATGAAGCAGGGTCTGTTTGCCTGCTTTTGGTTTAATTAACCACTGCGTCAGAGAGCGAAAAGAACTGCGCTTTGTGTTGAATCTAAGCTTCTTGTCCACTGGGTTGAGAATGGGATCGGAGTAGAGTGCTGGTTAGGGGAGCACAGCAGGACACACACACACACACACAGCAGGACACACACACACACACACACACAAACACACACACACACACACACACACACACAGCAGGACACACACACACACACACACACACACACACGCACAGCAGGACACACACACACACACACACAGCAGGACACACACACACACACACAGCAGGACACACACACACACACACACACAGCAGGACACACACACACACACACAGCAGGACACACACACACACACACGCACAGCAGGACACACACACACACACACACACACACACGCCTCCACAGCTGTGCTTTCTGCAACCTGGCTACTGATCCCATCAATTAGCCTATGTGCTCATGCACAAAATAGTTAGCGTTAAACAAAACACCTCTCCAGCCAAGAGCGACCGTTCGGCCAGGTTCATGTTGTTGAGCAGCTGCCTGACGAAATGCGTATAAATGCTGAATAAAAAGTGAAACAGTTTCTTGAATTAGTTTGGCCTCATTGGATTTCTGCTGGTTTCTCACTGCAGTGTCCAGTTGTAAAGACTGTAAACTCTCAAGAAGTCTCAAAATTGATCTGTTTTCGGCACAACAGACGTCTCATATCAAGACCAATCGCATACCGTACCAACTGCCAAGCCAGAGGATGTTGCGCTGTAACTCTGTGAGGCAGCAATGCGTCCCCGCTCCCCGCTCCCCTCTCCCCGCTCCCCGTTCCCCGCTCCCCGTTCCCCGCTCCCCTCTCCCCTCTCCCCGCTCCCCTCTCCCCTCTCCCCGCTCCCCGCTCCCCGCTGCCCTCTCCCCTCTCCCCTCTCCCCTCTCCCGTCTCCCCTCTCCCCTCTCCCCGCTCCCCTCTCCCCTCTCCCCGCTCCCCTCTCCCCTCTCCCCGCTCCCCGCTCCCCGCTCCCCGCTGCTTAGCTGTCTGTGGACAGTTACCCTGTAGCGTTACAGTAGCTTGTGTCTCGCTGTGCGAAGTGGCCAGCGCAGCAAATTCCCCTGGCCTCTCGTGAAAAACATGCCAGTGGAGAGGTGATGACTGGCTCTTTGCGTTGAAGGTCACCTGCACATGCCCACTCCCCTCCCTGTCCCCCGGCCATGGCATGACGTGGCACAATCGACCACTTCATGAAACATTCATCATCGATCCACCGGTCACATAACATTACCACCCCGGTGCTCCTATAGTAGACCTCAGTGAATTCCGCAAAGTAAAAAAAAAAAAAGGTGCTGATGCACCTTTTGTGTGTGCGAACCCACTTGAAACCCAATATTCAATCGCGTACACAAGCGTCTGTAATCTTAGAGCCCCGTGCGTACTGTGCTTTTATGATTTGGTTGAGATCTCAGTGATGTCTGTGAGTGTGTGTGTGTCTGTGTGTGTGTGTGCGTGCGTCTGTGTGTGTGTGTGTGTGTGTGCAGGGTACAGTGCTCTTGTCAACAACTTGGTGAACAGTACATTCCTTGGCAAACAGTGAACCATACAGTCAGTTAAACCTGTGAGCACATAATGATGCCAGTTTCCTCCCTTCAACCTGCAGTACAACGTTCTAGAAATAACTATGTGTTCTCTGTGGTTTTTTGACTGTTCAGTTTTACCACTCTTTCTCAAATACAATACAACCCTAACCCTTGTATCGTATATATTGCATAGCTAAAATGTTTTGGGATCTTGCTCCGTTCTCAACAACAGCAGTCAGCAACAATCAACAATTCAAACCCTCCTGGGGTTTCTTTTGAAGGCTTTTTACCCTGTTAATGCAAGTAACACTGCAGGTGCGAGACTAGAGATTTCTCATCTTCTGCCTTCATTTCCTTGTTGTATACGTGTACAGAGGCATAATACTGCAGTATCACTCCCCCTCCGTCTCTGTCTCTCCCCTACTGCACTGTGATTAAACACATCATCTAACTATTCAGGGAGAGAGAGAGAGGGAGAGAGAGGGAGAGAGGGAGAGAGTGTAAGAATAGCTCCCATGGTTGAATGAATTAGCCAACAGCTCATGCATGGGGGATGATGAATGAGCTTTGTGAAGGTCTGTAACTTTCCCTGGGTAGCTAGTGCAGTCACCAGGCGCTGTGAGCCCCAGCCCCAAACTCAACCCCAGCCCCAAACTCAACCCCAGCCCCAGCCTCTGCCCCAGCCTCTGCCCCAACCTTAGCCCCAAACTCAACCCCAGCCTCTACCCCAGCCTCAGCCCCAGCCCCAGCCCCAAACTCAACCCCAGCCCCAGCCCCAAACTCAACCCCAGACCCAGCCTCTGCCCCAGCCTCTGCCCCAGCCTCTGCCCCAGCCTCTGCCCCAACCTCAGCCCCAGTCTCAGCCCCAGCCTCTGCCCCAGCCTCAGCCCCAGCCTCTACCCCAGCCTCTGCCCCAGCCTCTACCCCAGCCTCAGCCCCAGCCTCAGCCCCAGCCTCAGCCCCAGCCTCTGCCCCAGCCTCAGCCCCAGCCTCTGCCTCTGCCCCAGCCTCTGCTCCAGCCTCAGCCTCTACCCCAGCCTCTACCCCAGCCTCTACCCCAGCCTCAGCCCCAGCCTCTGCCCCAGCCTCAGCCCCAGCCTCTGCCTCTACCCCAGCCTCTACCACAGCCTCTACCCCAGCCTCTACCCCAGCCTCTGCCCCAGCCTCAGCCAGCTCCACATGAGTCTGTTGCCTATTCATTACACGCTATGGAACATTGCAGGGATATTTAATACTATTTAATTCTATTGGATTTCCACAGCCTGTGAAAAAATAAGAGCACGGGGGGGAGGTAGGGTGGTAGAAAGTGGAGGGGGGGGGGCAGAGGAGGGGATAGGGAGTGTAGAGATAGATAAAGAAGGAGAGAGAGAAGGTGGGGGGATCTCTAGGCAACCTGTAATGATTTCCATTCCTCAAAGGAAGCCTACTCACAAAGACTGCTGGGCAACACGCTTGGTTGAGCTTGGAGCACATCAAACCTCCCTCACAGCTCTATTGTTTCCACGACTACTCAGAGACTACAAAGTCTGCCTTTCTTTCATGCATGAAGAAAGTTTGCTCTCAGAGGGAGAACATATTTGTCAGATGTTTTGAAGGGTATTAAGTTGCCAAAGTAGCTCTTCATTGTTCTTAGCTGCATCAGTAACTTACAGGTAGCTCTCGGGCCCAAAGCAACACTCAGCTCAACTCCTGTCAAACACCCCTGTTGAGAAGATGTAGTACTCTCTCTCTTCTCGCCTCGTAGATAGACTGGTGAGAATAGTTTGAAAGTGCTGCAGTGTTTCAGTTGCTACCAGTGTTTATATTAAGAAATGGTGCCTGTGAGATGAGTACAGAGGTCGAATGAGTTAGCCAGCTGTCTGCTGGCATTAATGATAAGCCATGTTTGACAATTGTTCCTCAGAATACTCTCTCGACACAACGGTTATGGACACGTGACGACGTGAAGCACGAGGCTGAGAGACGCATGATGTCTTAATTGTGATTTAAAAAACATCAGGTTGTGTTCCGGGCAGCCTCTACGCGGGTGCCGGGGCGAGGTCTCCTGTGTGTCGGCTCTCATTCTAACTCAATTCCTCCTTTCACAATTAGCCGTCTCTTGATCGAGAATGTATGCTAACTTTCATTTAAATGTTGTACAATGATCCTTAACTCATCCAGAAAGCAGTGAGTCAGCGTCTGTGGGTGTTTCCACACCCAGGCAGTAAGTGTATTATCTGTGTCTGGAGGCTCAGATCAGCGCCGCGCTAACGTACCACAGCTCCCTCAGAACTGTAGTTAATGTTAACGGTGACGGGCCTGTCGGCCTCTCCAGCCTGTTTCCCCATTAAAAGAAGATCAAAGCAGCCGTTGTAATCCGGGACAGAGAGAGTGTGTGTGTGTGTGTGTGTGTGTGTGTGTGTGTGTGTGTGTGTCAAGCTTCTGTTTCTGCTTGTTAAATCCCCACCCCATTGATTCTTCTCCCTCCCCGTCCCCCCAGGGTTGCATGTCGGCCCGTAAGCCTGCTCTATCCCAATAAAGCAGAAATGCCCTAAAAAAACATATTGTTTATAGTGGAAATATAATGGTCATATCTGTTCAAAACGTATACTTTAATGTCCTCAATTATTGCAATTCATTATAATATAAATAAATAATGTACAGTATGTCTGAGTAATAACTAAGTAATAACAGTATGTCCTAGTAATAACTAAGTAATAACAGTATGTCTGAGTATGTGTCTGACCGGGTTCATGTTTGTTTCGTTGCAGAAGCGTCACAACGCCGACGGTGTCGTCAACAAAAAGGAATGTCAAGGTATGGAGCCGTTCCTTGGCCTCAAGTTGACCTCTGTGATGTCTGTAGTCTCCATGTAGCCGCGCCTACAGTGCATGAGACAGGCGTGTTCTCTCGTGGTCACGCTGGTCATCGCTTATCACTGTATGCTCAGCAGCAGGGACTGTATGCTCAGCACCTTGTGAGTTAGCCAAGCAAGGAAAGAGATGATGGCGATGTGTCACACATCTCTTCTTTTTTCTTTTCTCTCCTCTCCTCTCCTCTCCTCTCCTCCCTCTCCTCTCCTCCCCTCCCTCTCCTCTCCTCTCCTCCCTCTCTCTGCTCGTCACAGTGTTGAGGAACGGCGCCTGGGAGATTGTGCACTGGGAGAAGGTACGTTACCAGACTGTGTTCTCTACAGTGTAATGCTACAGTGTCAGGAGGAGTGTGATGATGGTGTTCCAGGAGGGATAGTCATCGACGGCCACAGATGCCTGCGGTTTGCATCCGTCCTGTCTTTCTGGAGCAGAGAACAGATGTGAGAGAGGGGAGGAGAGGGGAGGAGAGGGGAGGAGAGGAGAAGGGAGGGGAGGAGAGGAGAGGAGACGGAGGGGAGGAGAGGAGAGGAGAGGAGAGGAGAAGGGAGGGGAGGAGAAGAGAGGGGAGGAGAAGGGAGGGGAGGAGAGGGAGGAGAGGAGAGGGAGGGGAGGAGAGGGAGGAGAGGGAGGGGAGGGAGGAGAGGAGAGGAGAGGAGAGGGAGGAGAGGGAGGAGAGGAGAGGAGAGGGAGGAGAAGGGAGGGGAGGAGAGGGAGGGGAGGAGAGGGAGGGGAGGAGAGGGAGGGGAGGGAGGAGAGGAGAGGAGAGGAGAGGAGAGGGGAGGGGAGGGAGGAGAGGGAGGAGAGGAGAGGAGAGGAGAGGAGAAAACTAAGCCCGAAGACACAGAGCAGCTTTCCACCAATGTTTCATGAAGCACCACCTTAATTAACGAAAAACGGTGAGCCAGCCGTGCAACAATAAGGTGCAAAGTAGAGAAGAAGGAGTGGCTATTAATAGCAGGTGATACCAGCAATTAGAAGACACATCTGTGGCGCCACGCAGCCTGTTTCTGTCTCTCCCGCTCTGTGAAAGGGGGCGAGGCACGGGACATAAAACTAGATTTACTGTTGGTAATATCTGGCTATGCTCAGACACAGGGCTGAGTGGCTGAGCATTATCAATATTTAAGTGTGGATATGTCGTCATCTCAGGCTGGGGAGACAGTTGCGTATTTGTACCCTTACTGTGAGAAATTTTCTCAGAACTTGCAAGGTTTGAATAATGTATGTTTTTTACATCTCGGATCATGCATATTGTAAAAGCCTTCTTGTTGATTTATCCTTTGGTTTCTCTGGAGCAGTCCTCCCCAAATACTGTCAGTGTATTTCACATGATATACAATTCTATTGTCTTGAGTGAAAACTCTCACTGATGTATCTTTTAATGATACAGACTCAGAGGATATTGGACAAGATAATGATCTTGGTGGTATAATGCGTATTGGGAATTACGACTGACGTTATGCCTCTGCCTCTGAGTTTGCTAGAGTATGAAATGCAAAGTCACATCCCTGCTAGCCTTAACGATCTCAGAGGAAAAAATATGTAATTCAGTTCATGTTGCCATGGGAGAGAAGATGATCAGCTGTTCTGCATAGTTAGTGAACCTACAGGAAGTTCTAGAACCACCCTTTCCCTAATGAATTGTCTTATTTCCTATTTCTACTAATGCAATAATTGAGGACATTAAAGTATACTTTTTGAACAGATATGACCATTATATTTCCACTATAAACAACAGGAATGTGAAAGACGGAGAGAAGTAATATAGTTTATTATTATTATTATTAACTTTTGACTGGTACTGTACATTATTTATTTATTATATTTATATATTTATTATTATTATTATTTATTGTATATGTGTTTTGATAAGAACTGACCGAACATGTCCTCCCTCCTTCTCTCCTCCACCTGGGTGAGGTCTGTCTTATAGCCAACTGACCTGCATCGATCTCTCTGTAGTGTTAAAGTCTTTTGTGACCTAATGCCCCAAACTTTGAAATGCACTACGTGGTAAATCGATACTGTGTTTCTGTTGGAAACAGCAATTATTTATCAGCTCATCTTAACTACTCTAAAATCTCATAGAAGGGTGATATTATCCATACCCTACTATTGTACGAGCTCAATTTCATGGATGATATTATTTGCATAGTATATGGAGACAATGAATGACTTAATATACTGCTGTTTTAATAACCAAATGGTCCAAATGGCTTTTGAAAAAGAGCAGATGATTAAACGGACTCTCATAGTGCAGGGTTTTAAAAGGTGTTATTTTGTTCCCTAAAATTAAATCATTGTCTCTCTTTCCTTCCTCCTGTTTTTGTGTCTGTTTGTGCTCTTCCTCCCTCCCTCCCTCCCTCCTGCCCTCCCTCCCTCCCTCCCTCCCTCCCTCCCTCCTCCTCTCTGTGTGATCGACCGCATCGCTCTCCCTCACCCCCTGCTGGTGCGTCGTGTGTAATATCAGGTGGCTGTTGGAGAGGTTGTCAAAGCGGCCAATGGGGATCATCTCCCGGCCGACCTCGTCATTCTGTCGTCCAGGTCAGGAAACTGCACTGCTGAGCATGGGACGGGGTGGGGGGGTGGTGGGGGGGCATAGCAACTAGACTAACTCCAGTTAGGTCAGGGCCTTTTGTCTTTTTGCTGACATTGCTGATAAATATTAGATTTTGCTCTCTGAAGGTAGGAAGGGCTTTGATTATGTTGGCAAGACTCAGAGAATCGAGGTGATGAAGGTCAATGAACACCAAGTTCCCATTGGCTCTCGCACCTTTCCTGTACACTCATATTGACCATTGAAAACTTTTAGATAAGTCTTGAGAGTAACAGTGTGGCAGAACAAAATAATTGAACTGATCCTTTCAAGACTTGGATCCAAACTAATTCTTGAGGCCGTTGAGTCAATAGAGACATACTCCACTTCGGAAAGACTTGCTAGAGACAACTTCCTAACTGTGCATGGGTTTTTACTGCACTCTGACGCTAGACTTTGTTGCCCGGTGTGACAGATTTCATGCAGTCACGCTCCAAGATCATTCTAATGCATCTTGGAATAATAGCATGTACTTTTGGTACAGTATGCTTCTAATTTGCCAGTGCATCCACTAAAACGAAGTTGCTGCCATTGTGGGAATATTTTATTGATACTAGACACTGTAGGCTATTCATTAATACTCAAGCAGTTTAAGTATTTATCCCATCTTGTGAATGGGAACACTGTGTATTCTGCCTGGCTGATTTTAGAACACTTTCCCAAGCCATCACTGTCTGCAGAGCAGCTTGCTTTTCTCAGGAAGCAAAGTCCTTACTGGCATGGCCAATGGCTCTTAGCAGCTGATTCTATAACCTCATTGATTGTGGTTAGGCTCCAATGGCCAGGCTTTGTGGTGTTTTGATATTCTCCCTGCCTGTTTCTGGACGGGCCCCCACCGTGCATAAATCATATTAACAGAGCAGCTAACCAGCGACCTGACTCACCTTAAGCACCAGCAAGCTCTGACTCTGTCCCTGTGCCCAGTGTCTGTCACTGGTCCATTTGTCTGCTGTGGTTGTGGTGCTTGGCCCGCTCTCTCTCTCTCTCTCTCTCTCTCTCTCTCTCACTCACACACACACACACACACACATGCAGTGCACTGTAGCTCTCTTTGAAAGACAACTGCATTCAAGGGCAGCTGCAAATAAAGATGTTAACCTTGTCTACTCTGAGCTCTATGGACTTGTTCAGTTGGGCTGTCAAGTGGGTATTTAGTTTATTTTGATAGAGAATAATGATATCATTGAATGTTGATGCAGTGATGCAACAAGATACTCTCTAGTTTCAGTTGTTTTGATTAAGATCAACATGGGAGTACAATACTGGGTTGAAACATCTTTGTTTGCAATAACCTTTCGTATATTTGTCCTCCCAGACTAAATTCCCTCCATTAAACATCATCAAACATTGGATGAACTGCAATTTTTGAACGTACAGTATTAAAAAACAGTAACAAACTACAATGTGATCCAGTTTTTAAAGAAAGAGCAGAACTAAATGTACACACAGTGGATGTTTGATTGTTGTAATTAGATTTTGATTTTTCCAGCGAGCCACAAGGCATGTGCTACATCGAGACGTCAAACTTGGATGGAGAAACAAACCTTAAAATCCGACAGGTGATTATTTGATCTTCTCCACAGATAATAATGGGAAATGTTTACCATATCCTGGCGTATGCTCAATGAACTGTTATTATGTGTGTCTGTTAACAAAGGGACTGCAAATCACATCTGAGATCAGGGACATCGACAGCCTGATGCGGCTCTCTGGGCGGATGGAGTGTGAGAGCCCCAACCGCCATCTGTATGAGTTTGTTGGGAACATCCGCCTGGATGGACACAGGTAGGACACGCACGCACGCACGCACGCACGCACGCACGCACGCACGCACGCACACACACACACACACACACACACTCTATGTCTGCCTTTCACCAGGCAGCAGCTGTTCTATCTCATAGGTCCATTAGGAGTTGGGCCAGCACAGTGAATTATGTGGTTTTGTAGATTATTTAATGTTTTTAATAAACAAATGGCAGCACCTTCTTAGTATTATTAGATTTTGTGTTTGTTTGAGACTTTGCCAGCCACTTTAATAAAGTGCGTTATGTAAGTCATTTGTACCATTTCATTTTTAGGAGATTTGAGCAGCTTTAAAAAAACAACAACAACAATGAAAAACGGGAAATGGTATATTTGGGTGTCAAACCTGAAACCTGAGGTAGCGTGAAGTCCAGATAAATGGAATGAAGGAATTAGGACTGATATTGTATCCTCATAGGCACAAGCCTTATCAAACTGTCATAGGACATCAGTTACTGTGGCTTCTCAAGTAGCTTAGTAGTAGTCAGTATTATACTCTACCAATGCACAGAATCTCTGTTTGTTTCTGCAGCACTGCACCACTGGGTCCAGACCAGATCCTACTGAGAGGAGCCCAGCTGAGGAACACCCAGTGGATCCATGGCATTGTGGTCTACACTGGGCACGACACCAAACTCATGCAGGTGAAACCCTCTCATCCGTACTCACTTTCACACTTTCGTTAGGGCCTTGGTTCCTAAGATGTTTCCTTGCGTATGTTAACCTGGTGTCCTGCCATTGATGTTGAGATCCTACTCCTCAACTGAGTCAACTATTATCATTCTTTATCTTAATCTCGCTTGTTTAATAACAACAAATTGCTTGAACCCCGTCACAATGAAATTACGAAGCAATTACTAATTTGCTATGTAACATCATGTAATTACAATGTTGTTACTTAAAGTAATAACAGAATTACTACGCAGGTATAGCGCAACTTAAGGTAGATCTCCTCTTCCGTTTGTTACTTCCCGTTGCTGTCTCTTTCACCCAGAACTCCACGCGGCCTCCTCTGAAGCTGTCCAACGTGGAGCGCATCACCAACTTCCAGATCCTGGTGTTGTTTGGGTGCCTGTTGGCCATCTCTCTGGTGTGCTCCATCGGACAAACCATCTGGAAATACCAGTACGGCAACGCCGCCTGGTACATGGACCTGAACTGTAAGAGCACCAACGCCAGATACCTTCCACATATTCCACATATTTGGTCTCACTTGTCCGTGTCTGCTTAGTTCTGTGTTGTTTTGGTTTACCTTTGTTACTGTCGGTGGTGTGATGTTGTTTTTTTATGTTGCCTCTGTAAAGTATGTATTGCAACACAAGTGAAATATGTGGCAATTGGGAATGATGGAATTCCCAACGTAAACGTAAAAGAAAAAAAAAAAAGATTGACATGCATAGACATGTGATGTGAATGAAAGAAATGGTTGAATATCACTGCGCTGCTGTACGTTTTGGTTCATTTCTAACGTTCTGTTTGGTTTTTTGTTTTCTTTGTTGTTGTCGTTTTTTAACAGCTCCAGGTAACAACCATTTAAAAGCCTTGGCCATCCGTGAATGACCCTCCCTTACTAACCCCCTAACTGAAGCTCTGCCTTTGCTAAGCAATGAAGTCCCCCTATATGGTTGCCCTCCTTTGTAAGGGCCCTTGCCATGGACAAGCACAAACCAGGGATCCGACGGTTTTTCCCTCAAGCTCCTACACTTTCTTTAGTTTCCTGTTAGTGCCTGATCCAAACAGTGTCTCTCCTTTTCCTCCATTCTCGTGACACGTTAAACTCTTTGCAAATCCACGCCTCAGACCCTGTCGGTCCCCTTTCTACCCTTTCAGCACATATGGATGGCCGCACTTCATTTCTTTTCTGCTCTTTGTCTGTGAGGGAGATGAGATTGCACTCAGGGAGCTTTTCAGTGGCAGGCTTATGCATGTTTATCTCTTTTAACATAGACCCAGCACAGCCCAGGGGGCAACCACTGACATTTTCTAAATGCCTCCGCTGCCTCATTTTGATGTGTTTATTTTTTCCAGCAGAGAGATAGTGAGATGCAAAACCTGCTCTGCTCTGAGATGGATTATCGTATCCATGCTGAACCATGGTTTTCAATTAAAAAACACCAGTGTTACGTAAACGACTATTCACACGAATACAAGAAGTGACATGTTTATAAGAATCCTACAGTTTTAGAAAAATAATAGAGGTCACTTCTCTGGCCAGTTAAAAAAAACGTCCTTGTATTTTTTTCATGCAAAAGAACAGCATCTTTTGCCATGAAGCTGGGAGCCTCGTTTGCAAACTGATTAACGTGTCATTATAGCCATTACTCTATATTCAAATAGGCCTGTGTAGGAGAGGTTGTACATGTCCTGATCGACTCAAGCTTGTTTTATGACCCACACTGTTCCCTCTCAGAATACTAGCTCAGATTGGCTCCCCGGGGGTTTCAATATTCTCCTATGTAGCTTTGAGACCCCCACCTAAAATACCCTACTGTATGTGTACAGAGAGAGGTGTATGTACTATACAAACCAGGGGAATGTGAGTCATAAAGCAGGCGTCCATCTTGAGACCTGATTGTATTCCTTTAATGGGTGTGGGACTCAGTCCACTGCAGATTATCCAACCTGTGTCAAAAGAGGGAGGTGGCAATTCATCGCTTTATAGTTTCTGTTGTAGCTCTTACCTGTCCAAATGATGTCACCTTAGTTGCACATTTAGTCACGTCAACGCACCATCTAGTAGCTGGCGGTCACAGGATTGGCAGTGCACAGCTAGTGGCCAATTGGGAGAACTGCAAGACCACCTCACCTCACAACATGCTCCATATGTTAAATAGGGCTGTGATTATGCACACGTAATAAATAATTCATATGACTTTGACCCATTATACACTGACTGCTGACACCGGCCGTAAGTGGCACCATTCCTGGCCTAGAGATCGTAACAACCTACTTTTATGCAGATTGAGTTTAGAAAAATGAATTGCGGTCATTTGTTATGCATTCACACCACCTGCTGCACCTTACTGGCGGTTAAATCCCTGGCCACTAAATAGCAGTTTTTTTTTTTTTTTTTTTTCTTTTTTCTAGGCTTTTTTGTTTGCTGACTGTTTGTCTGAGTAAAACGCTGACCCTGCACTGCATCCGTTAACTTGCGCAGTGTGGTGTTTTTTTCCTCCCTGTCCCCTAAAAGTTGCCGGAGGTTGTGGCTGCTGTTTTTCGCTGCTGTAGTATAAAGTTAACGTTACTATTTTTGTGTGGGTATGTGCATGCCCCCGAAATGGAGGCAAATATTGACACAAAGACATAATTAGGAGATGCAGCTGGGTTGAATTGTGGCTCGTGCATGGTTTGGTTTGTTGATCTAATTCACCTAATTCACCCCTCTGATCACATTATAACTCCTGTTACAAGGAGACCTCACAAACTAGACTATGAAGTAAAACTACCGGCCAGTGATGATATAAATAACATCAAAATCCACCCACTCTTTTCCACGTGTTGTTGGTTGGGAATGTGCTTTGGACTGAATCCCTCTCCTTTGTCTTGAGACTTCCAACACGTTTGTCTTCCTCCCCACCTCTGGCAAGCCCTCCCTCCTTTGTGTGCTGTTTGTTCATCGTACCAGTAGCAGTAGCTTCCATTCTGCCACCCTCCTTATCATTTTCGTTGTGCAATCATGGTGTCATTGGGGAAAGGGCTCCCTCTCTCAACTGCTTTACTAAAGGGGAAACGCTTGGGTTGAGGAAGGTAACTCTTGCGACTCCTGCAAGCTGAGGAAAGGTAATTCACATCACTCATGTTTTTGTGTGAGCTACGGTGTCAGTGGGGTTGTATGTCTCCTTTTTGGTGTTTTGATTATTTCATCATGGATTGTTGGGGGAAATAGAACTCATCATTTGCACTGTGCTTTGTGGAACTTGCCTGGAACATGCTGGATGCCAAGGCTGCTGCTATTACGTAATAGACATTCTACATAGCCTATAGCCCAGTCCCAGTTCTGTACCATGAATCATGGGACACAAATTGGAGTGAATATCAATTCAGTGGTGAGAGGATGAGGTGGGGTGGAAGAGATGGGTAGTCCCAGCTAATGCACAACGTTGGCACAACACTGCATACTGCTGGTTTGTGAAAATGGTGAGCATTAGGTGGTACTAGCTTTGGGCAGTTATTTTTCTTTCCCGATGGCTTTATTTGGGGACCAGCGATGACAAACAAACTTCTCTCTATCGCTCCTCTCTCCAAATTTGTCATCCCATGGCAGATGGCGGTGCGGCTAACTTTGGCCTCAACTTCCTCACCTTCATCATCCTCTTCAACAACCTGATCCCAATCAGTCTGCTGGTGACTCTGGAGGTCATCAAGTTCACACAGGCCTTCTTTATCAACTGGGTGAGTCAGGGAACAGGGCTTAATTCTTCATTCTTAGGGCTACAAATGCAGATGTCAAAGTCCACATTTGCTGTGCTGGGAAGTTACAGCCACAGAGCCGTATCTAACTAAGTTTGTCACTGTCTCATGATTTATGTCTAATTGAAGAGATGCTGTCCACTGCTTGCTTATGAAACCCCAGACTGTTTGCTTTGCATGAAAAAAAGTAGGTGGAGCCCATTTGATGAAGACACGATTCGATTTGGGGCAATGTTTCTGGGGCGTCAGTTGATCTGAGTCTCAGTGTCACTGTCAGTGTTTTTTTTAAATTCCATGTCAATTCATCTGCGTATGAGAAAGAGCCTATTTCAAGAATGGATTTGGGGCAAGAGCTGGGCGGAACGGACAAAAACACTTCATTTGATCCGTTTACCTCGATAACGATAAATCGAATCGGGTACTCAGAACAGTCAGCATGTGCGGAACAAAAAGTGTGAAAAAATGTTGCTGTTCTTTGTCAGTTGGTTTCAAACCAAAGTGAGCCCAAACAACCGAGTTTGAATCAGGGCTTGACATTAACTTTTTGGACAAGTTGGACTGATTTCTTTTCTTGTATAATCACAGAAATTACTGCCAAATTATCATACTGCTAAATTACGGCAGTATGACGCCTGAAATGTTAGTGTCAGTAGATTCTTGGTTTATCGCCCCAGCTCTATTTGGGGCTGTTAATACTAGTTTGATACTAGAGTAATTCAAGTGTTACTACACAGCTATAGGGGCAAGTTAATGTAAACTGTTACAGAGCATTTGTTATACTGTAAGTTGTGACTTATAATGCGATTCTCTATGACTATTTCAGGACACAGATATGCTCTACGAGCCCACGAACACACCTGCCATGGCTCGCACCTCCAACCTGAACGAGGAACTAGGACAGGTGATGCATCTTTCTATACATTCTGACATAATCTGTTCATCTTGATGAGGAATAGGCTGCTGTGGATGTGAAGCCTGCAGATCCTAAATACACGTGTCCCCGTGTTACATACAAGGACTATCCCAGTCACCGTTGACTTGGTGCCATATATGACTGAAGTGAAACATTTGTGCTGTCTGATCCCATGCCCCTCTGATTAAACCAAGAGCCACTAGACACCTGCTCCTGACAGTAGTGTGATGTGTGTATCTGATTGGCTCTGAGCAATGATTTGCTGTCTCTCTCTGTCACGTTGCTCTCCCCCGACCCCTACCCACCCCTCCTTTGCAGGTGAAATACATCTTCTCTGACAAGACAGGTACCCTGACCTGCAACGTGATGCAGTTCAAGAAGTGCACCGTGGCCGGTGTAGCCTACGGGTGAGACTCCTCTCCTCCCTCACGCTTGTTGACCTCCCCCAAGTCCACCTCTCTCCCCTCTTGTCTCCCCCACTCCTCTCTGCCTCCCCCTCCATCACCTTCATTAACCGCAGTGAGAGTACAGTGTACATCTGGCAATCCTTGTCTTCTCCCCAGCCTCCTAATTAGCAGCTGCATCACTGCTCCCCTCAACACAGACTATAAATAACACAAGGAACGACATTTGCACGCAAAGGCATTTTTTTTTTCTTCAATCAGGAACAGTTTGTTTTTTGGGGTAGATATGAGTACTTCTGGTTGGTCTGTTTTTTTTTGTTATGTGATGTACTGTAGAGTTTCCAGTCTTTGATTTAGAATGAAATGGGAGTGTCGACCAATTTGTAACGTGGTGCATTTTGGTGTTCAGTAACAAAGAAATGGGATGGTACAGTAGATTTGTTTCACCAATGGAAGTCCAGTCGGTTCGTAGCTCTGAGCAGTGTAAGGGAGGGCACTAAAACAGATATGACTATTGTTGTTGGTTTAGCCCTAAAGCTAGCTGGAATAATCAACAGCACATTTCTCTAACACATTGATGCTGTTTTTAGTCCTGTCACACTCAAATGAAGCCATGATTTACCCTGTTTTAGGTTGACATTTTGTTCAGTCAAACCCTAATGAATTTGTTCCTATGAATACAGTATTAAGTTGATTTCTGGAACATTAAAGATGACTCACATTGCTCAGTAGATAGTCAGCTAAGCTAAGGGGGTTCTGGGGAACTGAGAATATCACTGCAGAACAGAACAGAACAGAGCGTGACAGGACATGATTAATCCCATTAGGATTCAATTAAAAACACCGTTGATGAAGAGTAGGCAGAAGGACAAGACACACTGTTTTATCTGGAGTGCCTGTGCCACTGCTGAGTGCCTGTGCCAGCTAGCATAGCAACGGTTGTCATGGAGACTTTGACAACTTAAGTTTTCTTTGAGTATCCAAATGCAAGAGGGCAAAAATAAATCGCGATGAATGAGGTGTAAATTGAAGTGTGTACATAGTACTTTTGCAGTAGACTGTATCTATTTTTTAGCACTGACCTGTCACTCAATATATCATTTTGATAAATCTTCACTTATACTTTGTTTATCTGGGGACCATCGTGGTTTAGATGAGGAAGTCCCTCAAGGGGCCAAAGCTCATTGCTCTACAGAGATGGAAACTCTCAGCCGCTGAGCAGAAACTCGGTCAGATGGCTCGCCTTTAAAGATATTTCCTTTCGAATCTCAAAAAAAAGAGGTCCCCTCATGCCACTCATAAATATGGATGCGTGTTTTTTATTACCCAAGGAAAGGAGAGACTGCTTCAAATGAGCCGAGGTTCTTTTGATGATCTGATGCCTCTGCGGTCTCCGCTCCTCACAGCGACCGAGCTCTCTTCAGGCCCCACGTCCTCTCAGACAGTCTGAAATGAAGGAGGGTTAATGATGGTTATGTTTTCATCCAATAACATCATTTAGAACTTACTCCACTGAGCAACCCACCGAAGCAACGGCACAGAGTGGCCTAGCTAGAGACGTGGAACCCAAAAAGGAGTTACCGCAAAAAAGCAAATCATCTCGTCTGTGACGGTGGCTGGCCATGTCGGGTGGAACGTGTTAGAAACGTGTCTGATGGTCGTGTGGTCGATCCAGTTGTTCTTCATTCATCTTTATATGAATCCATTCCTTCCATTTAATGTTGCTTTCCCTTCACTGCACCTTTTTACTGTGTTCATCCATGCATGGTCCCTTAGTTATCATCTGGATCTTGACCAAGTTGATCCCTCAGGGAGCCAATCACACAGACCCTGGTGTCCAAGACGACCAACATGGTTGGGATTCAATCCTCGTAACAGTCTGGTTGTAGGCCCATTCTCTAACGACTGGCTCTCTCCAGAGGATTCCTGTCTGTGGTCAGTCAGCCTAGATAGCCCATGGCCCAACAGGTCTAATGTGACATAGCCACTAAGGGGCTGTTACATCAGCTCAGGGTTGCCAACTCCCCCACAACCACACACTCCCATCATGCTCCCCCATGTCTTCCTCACCACTAATTAAGTAGAGCACTAATTACTGTAATAAGGCCATCGCTATGGGAGAAGACATTAATTAATTCAACTGGAAGGGAATCGTCTGCTCTTAGAGAGATATAGCCCAGCCTGGCTTGAAATTCTCTGTCTGGCTTTATTTTTGGGTGAGACTTTGACCCGAGAGAGAGAGAGAGACAGAGAGAGAGAGACAGTATTCATCATGCATGTGTGGCTTCACTTGAACATGAACTCTGGACGGCCTTGGGCCCTTTGTCTAAGTGCCAATCCCTCAATGTTGTATCTTCTATGCACATCAGAGGGCCGGTGTCCGGTCGGTTCCAATCCCTCTCATGATTATACAATTAACAAAGCCCCGGCTCGGACGAGACTGACGTCCACGAGGTTGCCAGAGTTGGAGATGTAAAAATAATTTGGTGGCTTGTCTTGGAGCAGTGCGAGCTGTGACCACATTTAGAAGTCCCAGTGGGGGCACTTGGCAGCCACAAGCACACACACACTGGATATAGGGCTTACAAAGCTGACCCATCTATCCTGGCTCTCTCTCTCTCTCTCTCTCTCTCTCTCTCTCTCTCTCTCTCTCTCTCTCTCTCTCTCTCCTCTCTCCCTCTTCCTTTTGTCTGATGGAACTGAACTGGACTGGAATCCGTCTCACTTTGTTTTTATTGTTTTCATTTTAAAATCTTCCCCATTCAAAATGTGATCCAACTTCCTTCTGCTTTCCTAGTGACTCCTAGTGTTGGTAGAGAGGGTCAGTCATCCCCGTCAGTCATCCCCGTCAGTCATCCCCGTCAGTCATCCCCGTCAGTCATCCCCGTCAGTCATCCCCGTCCATCCTAACAGCTCTCCTCCAGTGCTATCCTGTCTACAGTAGCCCAGTCCCACACATCCCACATCCAAACTAATCCAAACCTACCCTCTTTGGATAACCAACCCACCAACCAGTCAATGTGTGATCTAATGTCTGCATGTTCGCAGAACATGCAAGTTGGTTGACTGTATTCTTCTGCAATATGATTTTCTCCACTTCACCCAACAGTCACGTGCCTGAAGCTGAGGAGGGTAGTTTTGCGGAGGACGACTGGTAAGATTGTTGTGGTGGCCGTGTACATGCTCCCCTGCTTTTGTGATGTAATAGTGCTGCCTTGCATTGTGGGAAATGTGACTCTGAACAAAAAAACAAAAAACAAAAAAACAAAAAAAGAGAATCTTGTGCATCTGTGTTTTCCTGCTGTGTTTGGAACTATGCTGTACACTTGGGGCATTGTGTTGTTTTGTAGCGTCACTGCGGCACTGAAGTAGATGTAGATAGACACTGTGAATGTATGCTGATCTCGTAGAAAAGCACATACTGTAGAGACAATCTGCATTGATGTGAGTTACCGTGGAAAGCTTCCAAGACTCTGTGTTTTGATGTCTAGAATGTGAGAGAGTTAGCACGACCTAGGAATGTAACGGAAACTTGTGTATAATTTTCCTCCCCGCTCTCTTGAGAATGTGATGATGTTAAACACTTCCAGTGCTTATTATACTGTCCACTCCACTACTGACAAGATGGCAACACATCCTACTTTTCCCCCCATTAGCGCCAGCCTAGCTGTTGAGGTGGAGGCATCACACACACACACACACACACACACCCCTCCCTCCCTTCCACACACACACACACTCTCTCTCTCTTTCTCTCTCTCTCTCCCCCCCCCAACACACACACACACACACACACACACACACACACACACACCTCCCTCCCTTCCACACACACCCCCCCCCACACACACACACTCTTTCTCTCTTTCTCTCTCTCTCTCTCTCTCTCTCCCCCCCCCCCCCCCCACACACACACACACACTCCTGTGAATCCATCTGTTGCAGTGTTGTGATCCGCAGGCACAGTATGGGCGTGTCTCATCTATTTTGCATGGGAGATTTGGGCTGTTTGTAGATGCCAATTATGCCAAATATGGAGCTTAAGAGGCTGCTGAGCACACAGAAACCTGGTGCCTGTCGCCAGACTCCTACCTTCTGAACGCATGTCTCTGTTTACTTCCTATCTGTCTGGTAAACAACTAGTACAACGAGTAATGTGTATGGGGTAAATGGCAAAAAACACTCAAACTATACCAGAACAAAACAGGAAGAAATAGCTATTGAAAGTATTTTTCATTCTGACTGTAGTCATGAATAATATATAACACACCAGACTTTGGCAAGGACTGTTATTTCACTTCCCTGAAACACCAGGTGCTTTCTGAATAACATACTCCATAAAACATAAACAATTGTGGCTAGTCTACTGTGCTCAACGTTCGTGAAATCTCATTGTGTTCTCCTGCTCCCTGGGTGCCTCTCTCAAATCAAATGTAGTCTCTCACACAAGTCAAACTCTGTTGCGTCGAAAGGGCTCAGAACTACCCAACTAGTAATGCCTCTGCAATCCTAGAGCAACCGGGCTCCTCAGAGAGCGGCAGGCTGCGTTCTCTCATTGTTAGGATTTCATCATTGCTTTAGAAGAGAGTGAGTCACTCCTCTTCTGTCACACACAGATTTATATTATTGATCTGTGTAGAAACTGAAGGGAATCAACTTCCCTCCCTATGCTGAACCTGTGTAGTAAGGCTGTAATAACTGAACTAAAATCATTGTATTAGCTAGCATGTTGCTACAGTCGCAGTACATACGTTGGTTATTGTATGGTATAGGGAAGAAACAAGAGACACCACTGTATCAGTTGCACCAAAAGCCCATTTGGACCCATTCAAAACCAGTCCAAACACAACCTCGCCTAAGAAACCGCCAACCCATGTCGGCCATTTTGGTATTGACCAGTGTGCTGCTTCTCAATGACAGTTGTTGCCCTAATAGATCTGTTGAGAAGGGAGGCCTTAGATGTTCCCATAGTGACAGGATCCCTGCTAGGCAGCAGGTAATCAATAAGAGCCCGTCCTCACTGATCAGCTTCAGCTTCAGACATCTCATCAAGGAGCCTCAGCCGCGCCACAGCTGCTGAAGACTCGGCCAGTGGTCCAGAGAAGGCTATGTTATTATGTAGGAGGTAACAACAGGTTAGACAAAGCAATGGCGATTCAGTTGAAACCAACAGGTGTTGTGGCTATTCTAGTCAAGGTGCTTGGTAGTCTGTGGTCTATGTTTGGCCTTGTATGTGCAGTGTTCCTACAGCTGAAGCATATGTTGTGCACTCAGTGCATTTATGGAGAACTAGCTCTCTTCTCTTGAGACAGAAGGGCAGATTTATGAAGATATGAAATCATCAAAGAAAGACCTAAAAAAAAATGGTTGGCCACATGTTGAATAGAGCACAATAACCAGGAGTTGTTTAGAGAGATGGTGGTTTGTGTGTGTGTGTGTGTGTGTGTGTGTGTGTGTGTGTGTGTGTGTGTCTGTGTCTGTGTCTGTGTCTGTCTGTCTGTGCAGGGGGGCGTAGAGAACAGGAGAAATTGCTTTCTGTTTGCACCGTGCCATATTTTAATACAGGGCTCTGAGTGTGATAGAATACCCCTCCTCCAGTGCATCTATTCTGGGTGTAACCGTGTGTCTGCCCTGCTCCAGCTCCAGCTCCAGCTCCAGCTCCGCCCGGCATAATTGCATTTCTCTCTCCCTCTCCTCCCCAAAGCAACATATATTCACCGTGGACTTCCAGGGAATATTGCTGGATGGCTCTTATGAGTCTTAACGACCCTACCTCTGGGATTAGGGGAGACTTATTATGGTTGCTAACGGCAGAGCTGTAACATTTCTATTAAGCCCTGTTCTAGGGAGAAGCACGCGGCCGAGCTGATCTATAGCCTCCTATTCATCACTGAATCATCAATCGATCACTGCCGGAGGTGGAGGTGGAGGGGCAGCCAACTGCTGTCGGCACAGTCAATCCTTACCCGCCATTAATCCTCCGTGGTTGTGATGCTGAAAGCAGCCTCTCTGTCACCGGTGACAAGACGTGCTCACCGCTAGCCCGTCAATCCCAGTCAACATGCTTTGATGGTTTCACGGCAACGACAACGGTGTTATTATAATTATAAGTTATCATCTGAGTAAGACGTCCGTGTTGTTTTTACCCTCTCATCATCACTTCAGTTGAGATATTGTACTGGACAGGCAGGAGAAATATAACATATTTATTTTATTCATCCATTTTTTGTGTCTGGCCTAAAATCAGATGCATTGTGGTGGAATTCTAAGTTAAAATACTTTGAAATAAAATGTCAAAGACGAGAGCTGATGGTTTATTCAGAGACTTTTATAACGAGTAACAAAAGCCGAGGTGGTTTGCGAAGCATCTCCGTTCTTTCTCCTAATACACCTTGTTTATACATTTCAAATGTAGGTTCCATCCCTCATATGCAAATCATTTACACTTCCTGGCTGTTCGCATACGTATAGTATAGTATAGTGTGCGTTCTTGGGGTGCTACAATATTGGTGGTGAGGTCATCGTAATTATCACAAGAATATTAGCACTGTGGTTCTAATGCTTGGTACTGATGACCCTCCTTTCACATACCGACCACACTGTAATCAGTGTCTCCATAAACTGTCACTCTCTCTGTCCCTTATCCTGTTTTCTCATGGAAGATGTGGATTTGGTTTCCATCTCATGGAAGATGTGGATTTGGTTTCCATCTCATGGAATATGTGTATTTCGTTTCCATAACTCACTTTTGGCCTCTTTGTCCTGTCTTATATGGAATGTTTATAATTGGTTAATATTACGTCACCCCCCTGTACTACACCTTATTACTATTTCCTGTTGTTTATGCTCTGGTTGTCTGCTTCCTCTAGGCTCTCATCCTTTCATGCAACTTCTAAGTGCCTCTTCACATCATCCCCTTCATAAGTCAACATCTGGTTATCTCTTGGTTTTTACTCCCTTTCTACATCAACCTGTTTTCTTATGGAACATTTTGTAATTGGTTTTCACAACTCACTTCTGGCTTCTTTGGTCCTGTCCTATGTGGAATATTTCTCTCTTTATTTGCTATAGAAGTTTACCATGGCATTATGGAGAAAATGTAATTTGCACACGGAGCGGACCATCTCTAGCGTGTCTGGGTCTGGGTCTGGGTCAGGGTCTGGGTCTGGGTCTGGGTCTGGGTCTGGGTCTGGGTCTGATCGCATCCCGTTTATGTTCCCTCCTCGGTCTTGTTTATTCTTATTAGATGGAATTAGGAATCTCGTCTGGTTATCATTTCCTATCTGCTGGTTTTACGATATACTTGTCTGCCAAATGCATTGTAGCGTTATTAAAGGAAACAGCGGGGTCATGTAAGGACTGAGGGAGGGGAGGGAGGAGAGGGAGGGAGGGGAGGGGAGGGAGGAGAGGGAGGGGAGGGGGGTGCATGTGCGGGGGAGGCGATACAATGAATGTTCTCTGGAAGTTTAGAATCACGGGGGAATGCAGGCTTGTGTAACCTAGTTATAATCCCTCCCACTCACTGTTTCCCCCCCTGCTGCATCTGGTGTGTGTGTGTGTGTGTGTGTGTGTGTGTATGTGTGTGTGTGTGTGTGTGTGTGTGTGTGTGTGGGGTCTTTTCGGGCCAGTGACTATACTTCCTTCCCAAAAGTTACTGTTAACATGGAAGGAATCCCAAATGATTGTCACACTGCATTAACAAGCCCCCGGGACCGACTCTGCATCTGGCTGCCATTGAAAAACTATTCACCAAACAAAACACACACGACTCACTCTAGTACGAAAAACACAGACTTCAGAGAATCTTAGAAGATTCCAAAACAGCGTCTTCTCTGCTCCCGAGGCTCTGTCTTGTGTGCTCTCCTCTCGTCCTGACGAGGGCCTCGTGCTGCTGTGGTGCTAACTTACCATCATGTCCTTCCTCTCATTCACAGCCACAGCACACAGTCGTCAGAGGAGGTTGGATTTAACGACCCCAGTTTACTGGAAAACCTCCAAAGTAATCACGTAAGTAACTCCAGGACCATCCTGCCACACACACACACACAAACAAACGCATACCAACAAACGCACACACACACACACACACACAAATGCACACACACACACACACACACACACACACACACAAATGCACACACACACACACACACACACACACACCACACACACACACACACCTCCAGCCACCCACTGGCTGGGACTGCTGTGCAGAGGCGGAGGAGGAAGTGGGGAACGATGTTGGGTCTAATTACTTTGGCTGGTTCATGCTGCAGTGGAGCCATTGTACCCATATTGAACGGAGCATAAATATGCTGTATGTTTGTGTGGGCTTTTAGTGTTTGACTAAATATAGACTAGATTGGTTTCTTCAGGAAAAGCCATGTACTTTATATAGGTACTATAGATGGGTGTGTTGCATTGACGATAAAAACAACTGTCGTTTTAGGCCTTTTTCTTGATAAAACATCAAGCACATTGGGAATCATGACATTATCATTACATTAAAACATTATCTTCACTCTTTAGATGAGCCATGGGAAATTAGTTGTATTGATGTGTAAGTCAGCCCCACTGTGTTTGCCTCCTGTATTATTGTTCTGAAGTATTAAAATCATGCGGAGAAGTTGACACTAATGTTGTCCTTGTAAACCAGCGTAAACACAGTCTGATTAGTCTAATTAGCTCATTTTGACAGGATGAAGGGTTACTTGTTTTCATATTGTGATTAATACAATTACGAGCCTGTTTGAATACCAATTTGCTTATCCAGCAAAGCTTCTCATGAAACTAATTAGTGATTTTGTGGCTGTCGTGATGTTGTGTGACACAATAACATTTCTCATAAGCCCTCTCTAAATGTCTAGCATCAGTCATTGCTAGAATCGTACAAAGATCTAGTCTCTCTGTACCGTGCCTCTGTCTTCGACCGATCCACATGGTTGGGGACTGTAGCCACATGGAATAGAACAGAAGAGAACTAAGGAACTGACCATATTGTCTTCCCCAGCTTCATTGTCTGTATCATGCTCTCCATCACAGAAAACCAATTAAAAGTCATTTCACCTAAAAGATCTCTGCATCCAAAGGCCATTGAACATTGACTGAGGTCGTGTTCCAATATCAACTGTAGTACTTTATCCTAAAGACCTCTTCATCCTCACTACCCCCCTGTGTAAGTTTCTCTCCTGTAAAAAAAAAAAAAATTTAAGAAGTAATTCTTCCTTCTTCTAGCATTGTGACTGCCAATAGTCCCTGGTCCTACCATAGATTACTTTTTCTTATGATGACTGATGGATAGATGATTCACTTACTTGTTGTAAGTCGCTTCGGATAAAGGCGTCTGCTAAATGCCATAAATGTAAATGTAAATAAGTGTAAGTCAACTGTATACCACTAACAATGAAGCGACGTATTGGCCATGCACACACAAGTGGTGTGCTTGGTGGGAGCAGAAGAAGAGAAGAAGAGAAGAAGAGAAGGCCATCTCCTCGACCTCTGTGTGGCCAGATCCAGCAGAAGCCTTGACTGATTGGCCGGTTGAGTCACCGGGTCACCAGGCAGCATCAGAGGCAGGATGTCATGTCTAATTACGTGCAGTGGGCGTTGCCCGGGGAGAAGAAGTTAGCCCGCTGGGATGTTTGCCGTGTTGTGACAGCAGCAAACTCTCAGCGCGGTAATGAGTTTGGCTAGGATCCCCTTTTAATTACATATATCTGTGTGCCGAGCCCTAATTACTGACAAAGTGAACAAGCGTTCGTTGTTTGGGAACCGTAATCCCTCTCCACCTCAAGGATTTGAGGAGGATGATGAATGTTGGATGACCGAGTGCAGAAGCGTTCCCTCTTTCTTTTTGTCTGGCGCAGACATTTTCCTTTTGTGTGATCTGATAGGCTTAGATCAAGGATCAAGTCTGTTTTTGTTGTGCTCTGTTTGAGGAGAGACACCTTTTCATGTGAGGAGATTGTACTGTACTGTACTGTACTGTACTGTAGCTGTGATGTGATGCCAGTGAGATTTAGGAAAACTCTGTAATATTAAATAGTTTCCCACAGGAGTTTAACCTGCTTTGCTGGATCCACTCCTGCTCATGTAACTTACTGCATCAGAGCCCTCTACCTGTTTTTTGTGGACATTTTGTCTAACACAATACAGGTCAAATGTTAGGGGAATGTTTTCATAGTGGCCTAGTTGTGTTTATTGTGATATGGATGCTAAACCAACAATCACAATGTACGTTACAACCTTGGTTGCACTTACTTAAACATGACTAATCCCTGTCATTAACAACAGTTTTGCACGACCGTGGGCTGTTCGTGGAAACCATGTTGATACAGCGGTGAGTGGTGGGTGGTGGGGGGTGCTGATGAAAATAAACACCTCCTCAGGTGCTTTTAACATTCTCCTGAGTCACTGGACATGTCCTCAGGGTGCTGGGGTTTGTGTCTTTGTTGGTTTGTTTGCTAGGCCCCCCGAGGTAGAAAGCAGGGAGGAAGAGTCTGTGTTTTTTCGGCACGGCCGCTGCATCTCGACTCCCTAAACTTCCCACACCGGTCACGTCCGAACCAATGAGTGTCCGTCACTGTTGCCGTGACACAGATTACCCAGACTTCCACAGGGCAGAGCCGGCGGTGGCCTAGCCTATTAGCTGTCACATCTAATCGGAACACTGGGAGACGGCCAGCCGGAGCTTCCCTCCACCCATCTCTCTCTCCTCTTAGGTGACCGCCACCCTGCCCTGTCACCTCCACCCCCCGCCCTCCCCCCAACCCCACCTCACCTACCTGTCAGCCTGGCCAGAGAGAGAGAGAGAGAGAGAGAGAGAGAGAGAGAGAGAGAGAGAGAGAGAGAGAGAGAGAGAGAGAGAGAGAGAGAGAGAGAGAGAGAGAGAGAGAGAGAGAGAGAGAGAGAGAGAGAGAGAGCCCTCCCAGCCACCTGCTCTGTGGACTTCATTTAGGAAAGGCTCTTTGATTCTCTCTGCCTCCCTTTCATGGCTGCTTTCTTCCCTGTAAGGGTATCTCTTCAAAGGGTTGGCTTTGCAGACCTGGGGACAATAATGATAAAATATTGCTGCTTTAATAACATTCACGGCACAAGGCCTTTTTGCTCAGGGAGTTTTCTTAATTAAAAGGTAGTCAATTTGGTACAAATTGAGGGGGCCATTTTGTCTGAGAACAATAAGTACAGTTCTAAACACTCTCATAACCTATACATATTTTTGAAATGCAGAACAATACCTCTGTGTCTTAAATAAAAAAGCCTTCTTGGTCATGTATTGTATGTTTGAACCTAATATGAGCTACGAACACCTCTTAAGGTAAGCAGGTTCAAAGAGAATAGGGAATGTCATTCTCAAAGTGTTCTTTCTTTTGCTGGGTCGACTTCTACAATGTATATTGGAGACTGGTTGACTAACCGTAGCCTGTATATTGGAGGCCAGTTGAGGAGTCATAGGTCCTACTGTATGCATGAGGCCAGTTGACTAACCGTAGATCCTAGTACACTGTATGCCAGTTGACAAGGCTGTGCTCCACACTGTGGCCCAGGGGCGTGTTGTCATTCTTGGTCCAGCTGAGGTCACTGACACTGGGCTGGTGGTCGTCCAATCACAGCCACAGTACAGATGAGAGCCCCAGCAGCTGCCTGTCCTGGTCTGCCCTCCAGCCCCTCTCTGACGTCACCCTGTCCTCCTCACCCAGCCCTGAACATCCTATGCCTTAAACCTGTCCTTACCCCACCCAGAGCAGCACACACGCCGTGACCCTGTCCTTACCCCACCCAGAGCAGCACACACGCCGTGACCCTGTCCTTACCCTTACCCTTGCCTTCAGCATAGTATGCCGCCCTCTGCTTTAACACATTTACATTCATGGCATTTAGCAGACGCCTTTATCCAAAGCGACTTACAACAAATACATGTGTTTAAGTAGGTGAATCATCTGTCCATCAGTCATCATAAGATAAAGTTATCAATGCTCGGACCAGGGGCCATAGGCAGTCTCAATGCTAGAAGAAGGATTTAAAAAAAAATATATATTAACAGGAGAATGAGCTTATTCTATAGGGACAGTGGTATTGCTATACATTCCCATGAGAAACCTTTTTAAGATATTATGCAATGAAGATTCCCAGCGTGGTGGGTTGCTTCAGAAAGATAAAAGTAGATTCCCGCTGTGGGTTGCTATAGGTGAGGCCCCTGCAGTGTTAGTGATTAGTGATTCTCTCTAACAAAGTGTCCTCTCTTTTTTCACCCCCACACACACACACACTCTCTCTCTCTCTCTCTCTTTCTCTCTCTCTCTGCAGCCCACAGCTCCTGTCATCCTGGACTTCATGTCCATGATGGCTATTTGTCACACGGCCGTCCCCGAGCACAGCGAGGACAAGATCACCTACCAGGCTGCCTCGCCGGGTCTGTACCGCCAACCGTCCTGACGCCACAACCCTGCTTATGACAGCCCGAGGACACACTAAACACTGCTTATGACAGCCCAAGGACAGCCTAAACACTGCTTATGACAGCCCGAGGACAGCCTAAACACTGCTTATGACAGCCCTAGGACAGCCTAAACACTGCTTATGACAGGCCTAGGACAGCCTAAACACTGCTTATGACAGCCCTAGGACACACTAAACACTGCTTATGACAGCCCTAGGACACACTAAACACTGCTTATGACAGCCCTAGGACAGCCTAAACACTGCTTATGACAGCCCTAGAACAGCCTAAACACTGCTTATGACAGCCCTAGGACAGCCTAAACACTGCTTATGACAGGCCTAGGACAGCCTAAACACTGCTTATGACAGCCCTAGGACAGCCTAAACACTGCTTATGACAGGCCTAGGACAGCCTAAACACTGCTTATGACAGCCCGAGGACAGCCTAAACACTGCTTATGACAGGCCTAGGACAGCCTAAACACTGCTTATGACAGCCCTACAACAGCCTAAACACTGCCTTATGACAGTTATAAGACAACTCAAAGATTTAACAAAGCCTTATGACAACTTTGAATGCCATATCAGTTACCTGGCATATCAGTCAGCCAGTCAAACAATAGAATATAGAGGCGAATTATCCTCTGGTCCTGAGTCTCACGCTGCAGTATTCCTTCTGCCAGTGGCTGTCTTATGTAATGGAGAATCTGGTCGCTAATGGTGTTTTATCTTTTAATTCTTTCCTTGTGTTTTTTGTTCCATTTCTGGTCCAATGCCCTGTGTCTGGTAGACTGTTGACTGTTTGTTAGTGAAACACCTCAGTGTCGTCCTCAGACATCACATACAGGCATCAAATAGGTATTGAGGACAGGACAGGGAGAGAGTGTGGGAGTTACATGACCAATATTCAGGAGACAAAACCCCAAGCATTTGTATTGTTTTCAGTTGCAAATATACATCTATGCAAATGAAAATATAATATCCAGGAAGCTATGTACTGTATGCAGTATGTGTGTGGATTGTCTGTCTAATACAAGGTCAGTCAGACTTCTTTTGCTTTGATCGACCAGGGATAGATTTGTGTAGTGGTTCAGAGCAGGTAGAGACAAGGTCCTCTGAGCCATTTTCCCTCCTTTGATCGACCATGTCTCTTCCTCTAAGACAGATAATCATGTTCATTTGATCTATTTAAAGTGACTGTTACCTCAGTGAATCTGCAGACCCTTCACTGTTCATAATTAACTGGATTTCCCCCCCCCTGCTCTTTCTCTGACTGTTCCTTTGTCGCAGAGACAAAAGAGGGAGGGAAAGTCACTTTTATCTTTCCTCGCTATAATTATTCTGTACCTTTTTGATTTGAAATTCAAAAGGCCTTTTTTTTTATTGCCGTACAAAATACGGTTTGCTTTGGCATAAAGACGGATCATTAGTTTGACTACTGAGCATAGCTTCTGTGGTGCTAGGGGGGTTGTATGGAGATAAAGAAAGAGAGACAGAGAAAGAGAGAGAGACAAAGAGAGTGGTACAGTAGGAAGAGAGAGGTAGCAGAGAGAGAAAGATAGAGTTTGCAGAGAGAGGGAGAGAGAGAAAGACAACAAGAGGTAGAGGTAGAAGATAGAGAGAGAGAGAGTGGTAGAAGATAGATAGAGAGAGAGAGAGAGAGGGAGAGAGGGGTAGAAGATAGAGAGAGAGAGGGAGAGAGGGGTAGAAGATAGAGAGGGAGAGAGGGGTAGCTAAGTGAACTGTAAACAACATGTGGAAAGGTTTTTCTCACCCTGGAGCAGTCAGATGGTGCTGTACCTGTACCTGTACCTGTACCTGTACCTGTACCTGTACCTGTACCTCCTCTGCTTCCTAACCTCCCTTCTGAAATCTGCCTGGATAAATTAGGGTTATGTACGAATGGTGGATGCTACGCTTATTCATGCGCATATCAAACAGCATGCAGCATGTCTGTTTTAGGTACCACATCATATCCCAGTAGTTTGGACATAGAGCCTGTACTGGTGCACTCCTCCTCACTTCTAACCAATCGGTTCTCTTCTTGTTCTGCAGATGAGGGGGCCCTAGTGAGAGCAGCACAGAGCCTGGGCTTCGTGTTCTCCGGTAGAACCCCAGACTCTGTCATAATGCAATCGGTGAGTAGGGACAAAACTCTTCCTTACAGTGTCAACAATGGGAGGTAGAGTGTACTGCCTTTCACTAGCTGTCTCAAATGTGCTTTTAAATTGTCCATTGGGGCACTGGCCTTTGAAAGCTACGACCATTGTGTGATGTAACGAGGTCGTATTTTAGTTTAATTGACAGACAACTACTCACATTGTGCAATGTGGCACTAGCCTTAAAGGTCTTCTTTCATTGTGGTGAGAGTGGGATAGTACTTTGCTTCACAGACAGAGAAATGCTCACGCTGTAGCGTCATAGACAGTACAAAGACGTCCTTGTGCTGGAAGTCCTTGTGCTGTTTTTTTGGGGTTTTTTTTTAGACAAAGAAGCGTTAAAAGTTGTCACGAAAACAGACCACTTCCATTGTCCCTCAGCAGCGTCCTCTCAGCCAGTGACATGCCACGAGGGAGGAGTAACTCCAAGCATGTGACACCCGTTCAGCGGTTTAGAGAAACTGTCCTAATGAAATGTTAGAGGCGGTAGGACCTTGACATCAAGCCAATGTACCGCGGTGGATTGATCCACACAGCCCTATAATAGAAAATAACCGACTTTGTGTTAGACTCAATTAAATTAAAGGGACGTATGCTGTCCCCTGCTGTATCTTCTTGAAACATAAGGGCGCCCGGCTGCTTTGTTCCTTTAATTGGCTAACCTGATGATTGCTCTCAGGGAGGAGGAGGACGGGAGGCACGGAGGCCTAAGCCATTTTCTAATTTTACTCTGGAGAACGTCCTGTTTCCAAGACATTTGTCCTCATCTGTAACCTTTATTAGGCCTTGTAAGAACCCTCAACAAGCATTTAATCATCCTCAATTGTACCTGGTGGTCTCTACAATTAAGAAAATTAATTACATCGCCTAACGTATTACCCTCCGCATCAGAACAGGGCAGGGAACTGATAAACACTGTTAACTGCAATTAAATGAGATTAGAAAAAGGTTACAGGGTTTGGGTAAAAGTTTTGTTTTTATTTGGATATTTCCAGAGTATAGGCTAGTTTAGAGTTTGTGTGAGTTTCGTGAGTGTACTGACTTTGTCTCTGTATGCCTGTTTGGTCTTAGCTTGGAGGGGAGGAGAAGTACGAACTGCTGCATGTGTTGGAATTCACAAGGTAAAGTACTATTTTGTTTTCCAGTCCCTCCAGAATTTCGCAGTGTTTTTTTGTGATATCTGTGGCCAAAAATGCTTGATTTTGCTGCAGCTTTTCTGAAGTTTTGCGAAGAAATGAAATGTCATATGTGCTCAGTTATAGAAACATTGAGGACTTTCTCTTGTGTTCCAGCACTATATTGCACTGAGTACAAAAAACAACTTGCCCCCACTGTGGTGTAAATGTTCTGTAAAACATTGGGAAATAGTGTTGCATGGCCTTAAGCTGATATTTAGTCTGTCACTCATCTACCATCAGCTTCACTGATAGGGGACACAAAAAACAACAGTTTGTTTATGCGTGGTTTGATTGGACCCTTTTATGCGGTAAAAGTGCAGTGATTGGTTAAAAGTGCAAGCCCTTGCAAAATACATGAGTAATGCTATCATAGTTTAACCATTAGGCTACCTGCAACTAAGCTAAGCTTTGACTCCCACACTTTGATACATGACAACAGTCATGTGTGAAGTGGTGGGCAGATTGTGTTGACACAAGATCACCTATTGTAGTATAATTCATTATAAAGGGATTGGAGATGATAGTGCTAACATCTACTACCATGGTTGCTAAAGAACGCTCCCGCCTTTCCACAGAATTTACAGTCGACCAACTGCTATCTGCCTTGTACAGAAGATTAGACTTAATTTAGCTTGATAAAAAGGTGTGACATCTGTTACACGCCTCCCTAACTGCCACAGTCTCATCCTGGTTAATATAATAGGTGGTAATTTGCTCTGCCATGGTGGCATCAGCACTAACACTCCTGAATGTGTTTTTTTTTTTCTCTCAGCACGAGGAAGAGGATGTCAGTCATCATGCGTACTCCATCTGGCAAGATACGCCTCTACTGCAAAGGAGCCGTGAGTGTCTCTGTCTCTCTCCATGGCAACGCATGACAGACCGTCATTACCGCAGGAGTCTCATGTTGTTTATTTCCCCGCTTATTGCTTTTCGTCTGTGTCGGTGAAACGCACTCTTGTTGCTGTGGCAGAAACGATACTGAGATAAGAACCATTTCTGCCCCCTGAACAGTAACATTGGTGGCAGTTTAACTGAGATGTCTACTCGTTGTGTGTGACTATTGGGTGTTTGGGGTTTAGAGATTGGTCCGCAGGGCCACTCAGTGAAGGAAGGCTGGGCATTTGCGTTGGGTGTCAGTGCTTGATGACGGTGCTGTTCTCTTCCAGGACACTGTCGTCTACGACCGTCTGGCTGACAGCTCCAGGTATAAGGAGATCACACTGAAACACCTGGAGCAGTTTGCCACCGAGGGTGAGTGAGTGAGGGAACAGCGCCCCCTACCTACCACATGGAGGCTCTGTTTTTGGGGTGCTTCTAAAATGCATCCTTCTTTTGTCTCTTCCTTGAAGTCATCCCTAATCTAGCACAGTTGGATAGGTGAAAGCAAGGGTTCCAGAGCATAGAATTCACCAATCCACTCATTGCAGATCAGTGTTTACTTTAAGGAACGGATGAACAAAGGATGCCTGGCAGAAGAGATTTAGTGAACTGCATTGTCTGTCTTGATTTACCTCTGTGATTATACTGCCCCCTTGAGTTGAGTGAGATGCCCGCACAATTATATTAATTTGTATTGCACTAAGATCATATTCCATTGGCTTCACACAATGACATTTACATGTACATGACATTTACATAGATTGTAATCAAATCCATGAACAACGTTCTGACTATATCAATTTTGTCCAGGGCTGCGTACTCTGTGCTTTGCGGTTGCTGACATTGGTGAGTCAACATACCAGCAGTGGCTGGAGGTGTACCAGAGAGCCTCCACCTCCCTACAGAACAGAGCTCTCAAAATGGAGGAAAGCTACGAGCTCATAGAGAAGGTGAGGCACTCACTGGGGAAGAAAGGGGAAAACACGTACATCCAACACACTGCACAGGTGGTCAGGGAGGGAGGTGTAGGCCGAGCATTGAAGAGCGGTTCCCTCACCAACTGCTGCTCCTAAGCCTGATCTTTGTAATGCTGCAGTATCAATGATTCAACATGGTAATTATGGTCAGTTGAAGGCAGTTATGGTCAAAATGCTTAGATATCAAACACCTTGGAACAGCAAACACTTAGCGGATGTTCACTTGAGTTTCAGTCCCGAACCCTAGCCACCCTCCACCCTCCATCTACCCCAGAACCTTTGCCAACTGATATCAGCCAAGACATTCCACTGGTGAGCAATCAGCTCTGCAAACAAAATAATGACGTGTTTATTTACTTACTAGCTTGCATTCTCGCTTCGCTAGCTGGCAGCCGTCACACAAGGCATCCATTTTAGGTCCCTCTGTCTCTCCCTCTCTCTCTCTCTCACTCTCTCTGTCTCTCTCTCTCTCTCTCTCTCTCTCTGTCTCTCCCTCTCCCTCTCTCTCTCTCTCTCTCTCTCTCCCTCTCTCTCTCTCTCTCTCTCTCTCTCTCTGTCTCTCCCTCTCCCTCTCCCTCTCTCTCTCTCTCTCTCTCTCTCTCTCTCTCTGTCTCTCTCTCTCTGTCTCTCCCTCTCCCTCTCTCTCACTCATTCATATCAGGGCCAGGGAGGGAGGTTGGGGGGTGGGTGTTGAATCCAAATCAGCTCAGCCAGAGCTGAACTCAGACCTTCAGCTTGATTAATGTGTGCCGGTGGGTGTCGTAAGCATACATGGAGTCGGAATGAATTTGGACCGGGTTGTGTGGAAACCTTGGATGGGTTTTTATGGGACTGGATGAGTGGAGTTGTATAGTGGACCCATCATTTCATCTGGGAGGCACAATCAGTTCCCTGTGAGAAAGGTCTATGTGGAAGTGCTTGTCAAACACAGGCAGCCGCACTCGTAAATCAACCACTGGGCCGAAGCTGCCAGGCCTTCAACGCTGCCCAAAACAAATGGACTCAATCAGTCATGCTGTAAACAAAAGCCTTCTCAGAATGGAGTGTGCAGGAGTGCAGTCTGGCCACTTGGTGGCAGCTCAGATACGCTGCATCAGTTTTTCTCTGAGTCTTAAGGGCAGGTGGTGCTGTAAATGAGGCCCCTGATTGAATACAATTCAAATTCATCCTCCCATCCCGCCTACCTTCCATCCTACTTACCTTCCTTCCTTCCTTCCTTATTTCCTCCCTTTCTTTCCTGCATTCATTAATTCATTCCCCCCTATCTTCCCTCCTAAAGTCTTTATTCTTAGATTTCCTGAAAGTCTTCCTGGAAAGCTCAGACAACTATCGATTCAGAGAATCATCTTAAAAACACAGTTTTATAAGGACAAAGGTTTGGAGACTAAAACTAACACACCACAATTAGTGACCAGCAGGCCGTGGTTCGGAAGTCCATTTAGATAATCTATGTGCTAACTGCATAGTGACCAGGATTAACCAGTCTAGGACCTGTGGTTTACGTGAACCTTTCATCCTGGAGGTCAACATGCCTTCCGTCTGCACGTGGCTGCAGTTACCGAAGGGGAACGCAGAGCTGCTGCCCATTAATCGTGAGGCCGATGTTTGTTGCCATTGAACAAACAAAACATGATCTCAAGCCAGTCCTTCATGCGTACGCCCGTCACCATCAGTGTGGTTTTATGTAAGTAGCGTGTTACAGATATACTGGCAGTGGGGCTCAGGTCACAGCTCTGTGGGGAGGGTTGACCGTTGCACCCCTGGCCTCCCCTCCCCTCCCCTCTCCTCTGCAGCTGCAGCTGCGTCTCGTCTCGTCTCCCCAGCCCTGTCAAACCCTCGTACCCCTGTAGGCCCCTATCCAGTCCCATCCAGACGTCCACCGAACCCCTCACAGCCCCTACGACCCGGCCCGAAGACCCGCCGGCTTCCTTAGAAAAACACATTTAACCCTGTGTGTGGGTCCCTCGCCTGTGACGGCCCTCTCACTACCACTGTGCTGAGCTGCCTTAATGACTGGCCTCTTAGTCTTATCCTCCCCTGTGCCCCCCCCCCCCTCCCCCAGCTTTGGAGGGGGAAAAACAGGAGCAGCTGACTAGGGTAAAGCAAGACCATAACTGAGTGACACAGTCCGGCCCTCATTTTTCTCTGACACTTGACATTGCAAAGCCCCTCTCGTGTTAAGTATTCTTCTTATCCTCCCCCCCCCTGTTCCCCTCTGTAGAACCTGCAGCTCCTGGGGGCCACAGCCATAGAGGACAAGCTGCAGGACAAGGTCCCTGAGACCATCGAGCTGCTGATGAAGGCTGACATTAAGATCTGGATCCTGACTGGGGACAAGCAGGAGACGGCCATCAACATTGGTAAGACTGGGTGACAATGTGGTAGATGCTAAGTGGGATCCTTGGGAGGACCCTATCCTTAAACATTACCTTACCCTTATCCTAGCCCTAACCCAAACCCTAACCCTAGCTTTGACCCTAACCCAAGCCTTAACCCTAACCCTAACCTAAAAGTTCAAGGTTGCCCGTATCCAAAATCAGATGAAGATGAAGTTATTATGAATTATTCAGGCTTTAAACCAGATATAAATCTGGTGGTGAGACTGGTGGGAGTCGGTGGTGAGGAGACCGGCTAGTTTAGTCTGGAGCTACTGTGGTCATTCCATCTGCAGCAGTGTGGTCATTCCTTAAGGAGCAACACAAGCTACAGTATATCCACAAGAAAATATTTCTTTATCAATGTTTTCAACGCCAGCAACATATGTTTCAAAACGGCATGATGTATTACCACACTACATTGACATGGACTGAAATAACATACACATGTATACAAATACCCTCTCACATACTGTACCTGGCAGCCACAGGGGTTCCAAGCCGCTGTGGCTGTCCCAGTACTGGGGCTGGGCTGAGCTGAGCTAAGCTGACACTGGGCATT